>NW_006921657.1:7077202-7102610 GCF_000298275.1 Orycteropus afer afer
TTGGCTGAAAGCAAAGAATACCAGAAAGATGTTTACTTGTGTTTTATTGACTATGCAAAAGCATTTGATTGTGTGGATCATAACAAATTGTGAATAATATTGAGAAGAATGGGAATTCCAGAACATTAAATTGTACTCATAAGGAACCTGTACATAGACCAGGAGGCTGTCGTTCAAACAGAACATAGTTTAAATTCAAGAAGGGTGTGTGTCAGGGTTGTATCCTTTTATCATACTTATTCGATCTGTATGCTGTGCAAATAATCTGAGCGGCTGGACTATATGAAGAAGAACGTGGCATCAGGATTGGAGGAAGAATCATTAACAACCTGCGATACACTGATGACACAACTTTCCTTGCTGAAAGTGAGGATGACCTTAAGAACTTACTGATAAAGATTGAAGAATACAGTCTGCAGTATGGATTACATCTCAATATAAAGAAAACAAAGATTCTCACAACTGGACCTATAAGCAGCATTACGATAAATGGAGAAAAGACTGAAATTGTCAAAGACTTCACATTGCTTGGTTCTACAATCGAGGCCAATGGAAGCAGCAGTCAGAACATCAGACAACGTACAGCTCTGGGCAAATCGGCTGCAAAAGGAGTTTTTTCAAGTGTTGAAGAGCAAAGATGTCTCCTTGAGGACTTAGGTGTGCCTGACACAAGTCATGGTATTTTCAATTGCCTCATATGCATGTGAGAGCTGAACAGTGAATAAGGAACACTGAAGAAGAGTTGATGCTTTTGAGCTGTGGTGTTGGTGAAGAATGCTGAAAGTACCATGGACTGCTAAAAGAATAACAAGTCTGTCCTGGAGGAAGTGCAGCCAGAATGCTCCTTGGATGTGAGAATGGCCAGACTTCGTCTCACATACTTTGGTCATGTTGTCAGAAGGGACCATTCCCTGGAGAAGGATGTCATGCTTGGTAAGGTGGAAGGTCGATGAAAGAGGGGAAGGCCTTCAACGAGATGGATTGATACAGTGGCAGCAGCGATGGGCTCAAGTATAGCAAGAATCATGGAGCTGGCTCAGGAACGGGCAGTGTTTCATTCTGCTGTGCATAGGGTCGCTATGAGTTGGAGACGACTCAACGGCACGTAACAACAACAATAAAAAGTTTCCCTGTACCCCTCTACAATCAATGCCTGCCCCCAGTCCCAGCCTCAGGTAATCATTGATTTGCTTTCTACCACTATGGATTTGTTTTTTTCATTCTAAAATGTCATATAAATGGATTCATATTGTGTGTATGTTTTATGTCTGGCTTTTCTCATTCAGCATACGTACTTGTATCAGCAGTTCATTCCTTTTTATGTTTGAGTAGTGTTCTGTTGGGCAAATCTGCAGCAAAAGACCTCTGTAAGTGTTAAAAATAAGTCACTTTGAGGACTAAGACGCACCTGTCCAAAACTGTGGTATTTTCAATCTCTTTATATGCCTGCAAAAGCTAGACAATGAATATGGAAGACTAAAGAAGAAATACATTTTAATTATAGTGTTGGCAAAGAACATTGAATATACCATGGACTGCCACAAGAACAAACAAATCTGTCTTGGAAGGAGTACAATCAGAATGTTCCTTAGAAGCGAGGCTGGTGAGACTTCATCTTACACCCTTTGAACATGTTATCAGGAAGGACTAATCCCTGCAGAGGCACATCATGGTTGGTAAAGCAGAGGGTCAGTGAAAAAGAGGAAAGCCCTTAACAAGATGGATTGACACAGTGGCTGCAACAATGGGTTTAAACATAGCAACGATTGTGAGGGTGGCACAGGACTTGGCAGTGTTGTATATAGGGTTGTTATGGCTCGGAAGCAATTGGATGGCACCTAACAGCAACAACATTCTATTTATGGATATACCACAGTTTGTTTGCTTAGCAGATGAGAATTTAAAAGGAAAAGCTATCTCTGCCTGCTCCCCTAGAGCCTACCATGGGGGACTACAAAGACCTCATGGGGCCTCAAATGTACACATTGGGTATGGTCTCCGATTGAAGTTATCCGTATAGTTGGAGATCAGGAATCCATGAATGCAACTGTGACCCCACAAACATAGTGCCCCATAGATCCGTACCACAATTTTGGCAAATATGCCTTTACATTTAAAACATTTATTAATATAATTGGAATTTCAAAAAGTGAAGGTGGCCTGGTTGTTTCCAGCCCCTGGGGTGCCCTTCCTGTAGTCATCTGTTTCATTGTTTAAAGACCCAGTTTCCCAAAACCCGTTCTTCCAAACTCACCTGCACAGTTGCCTGTTGCCCCTGTTCTCTTTAGTTCTGTCTTTCCCTGGGGCAGAGGAGGTTGATCCCTGCCTCCTGTCAAATAGCCACCCACACCAGATTTCTATCATCATAAAGATAATAGTCCTTTATGTTTGGACAGCACTTTTCCACTCTACAAAGCATTTTCACAACCATTATCTCATTTAATCCAAGCCACAGCCCTGTGATGTAGCAGGCCGTTTATTATATTTATCATCCACGTTTTACAGGTGAAGAAATGAGGCTAAAAAAGGGTAAGCAATTTCTCAGTGGTCATACAGCCAGGACTGTGGAGCTAGGACTAGAACTTAAATTCGTGGTGGCTGTCCTATGTTCTTTTTACTGTAGCCCCTTACCTCCTGCACTTATAAAGATTGCAGGGTGCTCCTTGGGCACCACCCTTTGTCATTACATGTGCTGAACTCATTGAAGGTAATGAATAGCATCCATTTCCTGAGTTCTTGAAACTTAAAAGACAGGATGTGTTGAGAAGGGATAATAATAATAGATAACATTTATAAGCATTTAGGCTGTATCAGGCAGTTGTGCTAGGTCTTTTAGAGATCTTATCTCTAATACAACAGCTGGCTCTACTGCCTACTTGCTGAGTGCCCATGAGCTTTGTTTTCTTGTCTTAAGAAAGATACAAAAAAGTAGGTTATCATTATACCTATTTTACAAATGAAAGAAACTCTGGTGGCGAAGGGGGTAAGGCATTTGTCTGCTAACCAGAAGGTCAGCGGTTCAAAACCACCAGGTGCTCTGCATGAGAAAGATGAGGCAATGTACTTCCATGAAGATTTACTTGGAAACCCAGTGGGGGTCTCTATGAGTTGGAATTGATTCAGTGGTTGTCGGTTTTACAGATGAACAAGCAGCCTCAGAAAAGCCAGCTTGCCCAAAATAACCTGCTGTATCTTACAGAAATTTCGTTAACCTCTGCTTGTTGTTGAGAGTAGTCCACCAAGCACAGGCTTTGACATCAGACATGCCTTGGTTCAAACGCTGGCTCTACTGCCTACTTGCTGAGTGCCCATGAGTTTTGTTTTCTTGTCTTAAAAAAAAAAAAAAAAAAAAAAGTGTGATCCTTCATTCATTCTCAGAGTGCTCTTCAGAGGATTAAAGGTAAGGCCGAGCCAACATTTCTGGCTGATGGGACAATAAAAAAAAAACAAAAAAAACCCAACTCATTGCTGTTGAGTAGATTCTGACTAATAGTGACGCCCCTCCTTGAGTTTCTGAGGCAGTATCTCTACGGAAGTAGATTGCCCAGTCTTCCTTCTGAGGAGTGGCTGGAGGGTTTGAACCACCAGTCTTCTGGTTAGTAGTCAAATGCCTTAGGCACTAGGCCACCAGAGCTCCCGATGGAACTGTGGTCAGCCACAAAAATGGATCCAAGGAGAGGTGCTCAAGGTTGGGGAGAGGCAGCGGGAGGGCAGCATCTGTCTGTCTGTTGGGTAGGCTGGAGGAGGCCATGCTTTGGGCTCAATATTTACTCCTTTTGAGGTCTTGTCAGGTGATCCCCTTCATCAGTAGCTGTAGACTTCAGAAAATGAGATAGGGCTTCTTCAAAGTTACAAAAAAAAACAAACAAACCGAACTCACTGCTGTGGAGTTGGATCCGACTCATGGCGACCCCTCCTTGGGTTTCCAAGGCAGTATCACTACAGAAGTAGATTGCCCAATCTTCCTTCCAAGAAGTGGCTGGTGGGTTTGAACCGCCAGCCTTCTGGTTAGCAGTCAAATGCCTTAGGCACTATGCCACATAGGCATAATAAAGTCCTCTGTTAAAACCGGTTTGTTATCTGCCTATTTACAGTTCAGCACCTGTAGTTGCTGTCTTTCTCCAGCTCTGTCCTCACAATTACATGTTTCCTAAGTACAGCTCTCCTTCTACTACCTCTGATGTGCAGGGTGACCTCCATGTCAGAGGGGGCAATATCCTTAATGCCACACCCTGTCTGGTGGCTTGAGCTCCAACCAGAGAAAATACTTTTAAAATGGAAATGCTCTGTCATGAAAACAGTGAGTGGTGTGTCACACCTTGAGCCAGCCACAGCCCAGAAGCAGGGCACATGGTGTACAGAGCCTGGGAGCCAAAAGTGGGTGCCTGCCAAGTTGAGGCAAGAGGTGCTCTGTCCTGGGGAACTTCTGTTCTCTTGTGGGTGGAGCCCAGAGTTTTCTATGGGAATCCTTTCATGATGATGGGGGCGGGCAGTATTGGGTTCAGGGGAGATCTGAATCGATTGCTAGAGGACTGATTCTCTATGCTACCTCTGGGCAATGCCGGCTCTGCCCAAGCTCCTGGCTTTGACTTATCCACCAATTCATTCATTCACTCATTCATTTGAATAATAATAAATAAGTTCTTATTCAGCTCTGGGTTCTGAGAGCAACAGGGCAGACCTGGAGCATCCATCTAATGACAGGGTTCAACTGCCTTGATGATAATTCCCTGCAGGCAAGTTTTCTGGATGAATTTTGATGGGGTTGTTTATGCATTCACACTGAATTAGAGTCAGAAGACCCAGAGTAGCAATATCTGGCATGGAACACTGGATTGCATCACTCCTCTTTCCTCCATGGCTTCCTATCACTCTTGGAATAAAGACCAAAATTTTGAACAGGGATCAATCAACCATGAGACATCAGAAGGGCAGCATTCACATACAGGGAAAGCTGGACAGACAGGAATGCATAAGAATGGCATAAGGTGGGAAGAAGTGGGAGGGGAGCTGTTGCATAGGGATAAATTGTAGTCAATGTCATGAGACAACGTGTATGTGAACTGCTGTACGGAAAGTGAATTTGCTCTGTAAACTTTCACCCAAATCACAATTAAAAAAAAAAAAAAAAAGAGAGAGAGAGAGAGAAAAGAATGGCATAGGGTAGCTGTAGTCACAGGGAGGAGAGGGGAGGAGAGCTTTTTTATGGTTGGAGACTAAAATTGGGGCCATGAAATCAAATGTGCATGAACCATTGAGAGTAAAAAGAATCTGCTTTGTAAATTTGTACCTAAATCACAATAAAAATTTTGAAAAAAAATTTTTTTTTGAACAAGGCATTGCATAGTCTGGCCTTATCTCTTATTTCTCTCCTCCTCATTTCTGTGCTTCCACCCCCCAAATAGACTATGCTCCCTCCTATGGCATTTGCACATGCTATTTCCTTTGCCTGATTGTTCTTTGTGGTGAATAGACTTTGGGGTAATGGCCATGACCCTCATCTGGTGTTCACTTGCGTGACTCTGTTGTTAAGGCTCTGTCTTGCTAGCAGACTCACTCTGGAGTCCCTCTCTCTGTTGCTGGCTTTGAAGAAGCAAGCTGCCATTAGCCCTGAGGAAGTGAACTCTGCCAAAAACCTGAGTGATCTTGCCAGTGAGCCCTTCCCCAGCTTAACCTTCATATGAGAACTCAGCCCTGTTTGATACCTTGTTGGCAGTCTTGCAGAGGACCCAGCTAAGCCATGCCTGAACTCCTGACCCACAGAACGATGAGATAATAAATGTGTAGTTTTAAGCTGCTAAATTTGTGGTAGTTTATTATACAGTACAGAAAACCAATGTATTCATGTAGTTGACTCCTACTCATCCCTTATCGGGAGCTCTGGTAGCATAGTGCCTAAAGCACTTGACTGCTAACCAAAAGGCTGGCAGTTCAAACCCACCAGCCACTCCTCGGAAGGAAGATGGGGCAATCTACTTCCATAGTGATACTGCCTCAGAAACCCAAGGAGGGGTCACTATGAGTCGGGTCCAACTCGACGGCACGTAACAACAACATCCCTTATTATTCCCATCCCACTCAAGATTTATTTTCTCACGCTGCCTTCCCTACCTTCTCTGCCAAGTCCCAATCCCCTTGTTATAGGCTCTCATGTCACTGTATGCTTCTCCCCCATACAATTTGTCCTTCACTAGACTGTAAATCCCACAAGAGCAGGACCCTGCCTGTCATGCTCTCTGCTTTGAGTCCAGCACAGAGCCTGGCACATGGTAGCTGCCCAGTGAACATCTGCTAAATAAACATATAATTTGTAGGATATTCAAGGAGATGAGGAGTAGAGAGATAAATAGGAGTTGAATTGTTCAGTGGCTAGAGATTAAAGTGACTTGGGAGGAAACTTGGGTAATTTCGTCCAAAGGACCAACTTTAATTTTGACATATCTTTACAACTAAGTCTGAAAATGTACTTTGGATCATCCTGGATGGGAATAGGATGTGTCTACACAACAGACACACACTGAGCCCCCCCCCCCACCACCAGGGCTTGGCATGGGTGTGTTTCTCTTGGAAACTCCAGGCTCCTTCCTCCTTCCAGAACATCCTGTATTCTGATCACCAGGCAACTCTCCTTTGAGTTCTCACCTTCATGGTCAGAGGAGGGAAAATGCAGCGGGAGGAAAAAGAGGTGTGCAAAGGGAGCTCCACCTTGGTGGTTTCAATAAAGGCCACAAAATGCCAAGTAGCCTATCTCAGTAATAGAAAGGTGAACACGTGGGGTTATCCAGAGGGTTCTATTTTCTGGTGTGACAGTAAGATTGAGGACCTTCAGAGTTCTTTGCCCTTCATTCTCCTGTATCCCCAAGGGTCCTTGAACCAGCTACTAGAGCCAGCACTCTGAATTTGGGACTTTTAGCCTCCTAAACTATAAGAGAATAAATTCTTGTCTGTTAAAGCCATCCACTAATGGTATTTCTGTTATAGCAGCACTAGAGAACCAAGACACCAGGTTTTGCTCTTGGTCCTCTTCCTCTCCCCTCCGCACTTCCCTCAGATAAGCTCACCTATATCCAGTGCTTCAGATTCTGCCAATGACTCTCAAATCTACAGCTTTAGCCCCAATTTCTCACTGACCTCTAGACTCAGATATGTAACTGTCCACAGGTGTCCCTCAAACACGTCTAACTACACGTCTCTTAAGCAGTCTGCCATCTCCTCAGTCCTCAAACTCCCCTCCATGTCCTCTCTGGACACATGGCACCATCACCCACCTGGGCACTTGTTTGGGTTCTCTAGTGCCACTCTGACAGAAAACACCACAGCTGGATGACTTTAATAAACAGGGATTTATTCTCTTACAGTTTAGGAGGCTAGAAGTCTGAGTTCAAAGTGCCAGCTCTCGGGACTGGGTGAAGGCCTCTTGACCTTGGGCTTTGGCCCTGGCTCTTGCTCGCAGGCCACTGGAGCTAGAGGTTTCTCTTAATTCAAGCAGCTGCTGGCTGCTGAGGCTGACAAACCCAAAGTCAGCAAGTAAAATGGCACAGTCCCAAGATTATTAAGCAACATGGCAGGCTACTAGTTCAAGTCCATGCACAATGGGATCAAACTGTTATGATCTATAGGGCTTTCACTGACTAATTTTTAGAAGTAGATCAGCAGGCCTTTCTTTCTACTCTGTCTTAATCTGGAAGTTCCACTAAACCTGTTCAGCATCATAGCAACATACAAGCCTCCAACATACAAGCTGACAGATGACACTGGTGGCTGCGCTTGAGGTATACTGGCTGAGAATTGAACCTGGGTCTCTGGGATGGAATGTGAGAATCCTACCAGTGAACCACCAATGCCCTCATACTTGATACTCCTGAGCCTCTCATCTTTGCTTTAAAAATAGTTATTAAGTAGTATTTTATTGTGTTTTTGGTGAAAGTTTACACAGCAAATTGGTGCATATTTATCAATTTCTATACATATTGCTGAGGAGCTCTGGTGGCATAGTGCCTGTGGCATTTTCCTGCTAATCAGAAGGTTGTTGGTTCAAACCCACCAGCCACTCCATGGAAGGAAAACTGGGCAATATACATTTGTAAAGGTTTACCACCTCAGAAACACAAAGCGGGTTGCTATGAGTTGAATTTGACTTGATGGCAGTCAGGTTTTTTTTTTTTTTTTTACATACAAATTTTTTAATACATATTGCTCAGTGACATTTGTTCCATTTTTCATAATGTATCGACCCTCTCTTTATTTCCATTCTGGTGGTTCTGTTTCCATCAATCTAGCTTCCCTGCCCTCTTACTTTCTCATCTTTGCTTTAGGGTAAATGTTGATTGTTTGGTCTCACACACAAAAAAAACTCACTGCTGTCAAGTCATTTCCAACTCATAGTGACCCCTCCTTGGGTTTTCAAGGCTCTATCACTATGGAAGTAGATTGATTGCCTTATCTTCCTTCCGAGGAATGGCTGGTGGATTTGAACTGCCAGCCTTCTGGTTAGCATTCAAATGCCTTAGGCACTACACCACCCAAGATACATGTTTTTTTTTTTTTTCTTCTTAATTTAAGAGGTCAGTAATCACTACAGATATTGTTTATTTTGGGAGCTCTGGTGGCGTAGTGCCTAAGGCATTTGACTGCTAACCAGAAGACTGGTGGTTCAAACCCACCAGCCATTCCTTGGAAGGAAGGTTGGGCAATCTACTTCCGTAGTGATAATGCCTCGGAAACCCAAGGAGGGTCACTATGATCGGGAGCTGACTCTACAGCAGTGGGTTGGGATTGCGTATTTTATGATCCAGTTTGTTGTTTAGTTGAAAAGTACAAAACGGGCATGAAGGCATCATCTTCTGAACTCTTCTAACTCCACAAGGGGGAGAGAGAAGGATCAACACCAACTGCCTAAAGCTGATTCCTACAAGGCTAGACACACTGCTATCTTCCAACCTTTCTGCCAATTCTGACACCAGCCGTCCCTCCCATGGCACTTACTGCTTCTCTGCTGGGTTTGATAAGATAATTAATCCATTGCAGTGGCCACATAGAACTCACAGACAATACTCATGATTACTAAGGAAGTAACAGGTGGCAATTCACGTTCAGAATACAATTCTTTGATCAGGACAACTTCCCTTCAGCCATGCCTCTCTTTGGTCCTTGGCCTCTCAGTATGGCCTCTGCCCTGCTCTGGCAAGTGTTACAAAACTCTTTTAGTTTTGCTGATAGGTGCACCTAGGTACACCCCACTCTGCCAGCCAGCCTTCTGCCCAAAGGCACTCAGCTATCTCACTCTGTGGGGCAGCAAGCCCATTGCTCTGTCTCATGCTGATCTCTCAGTTCTGCTGCTGCTGCCACAGTCTTTCTGCCAACTCTGTGCAGGGATCTCAGGTCCAAGGACCCACTCCACTCTTGGCTTCTCTCTCCTGATGGTAGTGAGATCTTCCTCTACTGCTTCTAAGAGGGCTCATTTTAAGCATAGCAGAATGACAAAATTAACCAATCCCCACATTTAGGTTCCATACACCCACTCACACAAGAGTGCCATCACGTTTGTCTACATTACTAACAAGCTATCCAATCCCCTTGGTGGGCCACAAGCACCTTACGTTTGCATAGTTCCACCCAGTCACAAAGACCATGGCTAGGAGAGCCATACCAAGTAATTCACTGCACCACAAAAGGTGACATCTAGGAGTGATTTCAGTTCCAGGTTTAAAGGGTATCTCAGGGCAACAGTCTCAGGGGTTCCTCTTGTCTCTACTGGCCCAGTAAGTCTAGACTTTAAGAATTTGAGTTTTGTTCTACGTTTTTCTCCTCTTCTATCTGAGACCACCTTCTGTTTCTCTGGTCTGAAGGGTCAATGGTGGTAGTTGGGCACCATCTAGGTCTTCTGGTTTCAGGATAAATGAAGCTGTGGCTCATGTGAGTTCTTGTTCCTATAGATGAGTTTCTTCTTTGAATCTTTGGTTTTCTTCTTCCTCTATTTCTCTTTTTGGCAATAGTACAGTCTCAAAATGGGAGCTATGCTCTTGGTAGTACTGGAGCACTGATGTGAGAACATCATTTCCTTTTCTAATTTCTTTTCTAAATTTTGAATAAATAGAGGTTATAGGGAAAAAGAATTATGGTGTGATGGTAAACAAGCTCTTGGAGTGAAAAAGTCTTCCTTTGTAGTGTTTGCTGATCTCCATGATATAAAATTTCCCACTATGGCCTATTTCAAGCAACCAAGGTGACGTTGCTGAATGCAGAGTTGGGAAAAGATGTGCAAAGTCAGCTCTTAGAGCCATCACAAGTGCTGTAGCTCACCATCGTGTTGGGCCTCAAGAGCAAAAATCAGGAAGGTGTTATGACAATGGCTAAAGGTTGAGAAACATTTTAGTATAATCACTTTTTAAAATAATAGACTTTAATTTTTAGAGAAGTTTTAGTTTACAGGAAAAAAAAATTGTGCAAAAGTACAGAGTTCCCCATGTTCCCTTTACCCTCTGCAGTGTTTTTCCTGTTAACATCTTGCATTCATGTGATATGTTTGTCACAATTGATGATTCAATGTTTATACACTATTAACTAAAGTTCATAATTCAGAGTTCACTCTTTGTGTTGTATAATCCCATGGGTTTTGACAAATACGTAATATCATGTGTCCACCATTATAGTACCATACAGAATAGCTTCACTACCCCTTCAAGTGCTCTGTGCTCCACTTGTTCATCCGTCTCTCTTCTACCCCCAAGTCCCTGGCAACCACTGATCTTTTTACTGTCTCTACAGTGTTGTTAGGTGACAGTGCCATAGCATTAGTTCTGACTCGTAGCAACCCCATGTACAACAGAACAAAACACTGCCTAGTCCTGCGCCATCCTCACAAGCATTGCCATGCTTAAGCCCATTGTTGCAGCCATCATGCAATCGATCTCATTAAGGGTTTTCCCCTTTCTCGCTGACCCTCACTTTACCAAGCATGATATCCTTCTCTAGGGTCTGGTCTCTTCTGACAACATGACCAAAGTATGACAGAAGTCTGGTCATTCTTGCTTCTAAGGAGCATTTCAGCTGTACTTCCTCCAGGACAGATTTGTTCATTCTTCTGGCAGTCCCTGGTACATTCAATATTTTTCACCAGCACTACAATTCAAATGCATCAGTCCTTTTGTGGTCTTCTGTAACCACTGCTCAGCTTTCACATGCGTATGAACCCACTGTAAACCCATTGTCATTAAGTTGATTCCAACTTACAATGACCCTTTGTTGTTGTTATGTGCCATCGAGTTGGACCTGACTCATAGTGACCCCTCCTTGGATTTCTGAGGTGGTATCACTACGGAAGAAGATTGACTAACCTTCCTTCCAAGGAGTGACTAGTGGGTTTGAACCACCAGCCTTCTGGTTAGCAGTCAAGTGCCTTAGGCACTATGCTACCAGAGTTCCTATAGTGACCCTTTAGGACATAGTAAAACTGCCCCATAGAGTTTCCAAGGCTGTAAATCTTTATGGGAACAGATTGCTGCATCTTTCTCCTGTGGAGTAGCTGGTGGGTTCAAACCCCTGACCTTTTGGTTGTTGTTGTTGTTGTTATTTGCTGTCGAGTCGGCCCCGACTCATAGCGACCCCTCCTTGGGTTTCCGAGGCAGTATCACTACGGAAGTAGGATTGCCCAACCTTTGGTTAGCAGTTAAATATTTTAACCACTATGTCACCTGGGCTTCTACATGCATATGAGGCTATTGAAAATACCATGGCTCTGGTTGGGTGCACTTTAATTTTCAAAGGGACTTTTTTGCTCTTTAACACTAGCATAGTGGTTAAAGCACTTGACTGCTAACCAGAAGGCTGGCGGTTCAAACCCATCAGCCACTCCTCAGAAGGAAGGTTGGGCAATCCTACTTCCGTAGTGATACTGCCTTGGAAACCCAAGGAGGGGTCGCTATGAGTCAGGGCTGACTCGACGGCACATAACAACAACAACAACAACAACAACACTTTAAAAAAGGTCTTTTGCAGCAGATTTGCCCAATGCAATACATCATTTGATTTCTGGACTTGCTGCTTCCATGGGTGTTCATAGTGGATGCAAGTAAAATGAAATCCTTGACAACTTCAATATTTTCTCCATTTATCATCATACTGCTCATTGGTCCAGTTGTGAGGTGTTTTTTTTTTTTTTTTTTTCTTCTTTATATTGAGGTGTAATCCACACTGAAGGTCTTTCATTACATCAGTAAGTGCTTCAAGTCCTCTTCACTTTCAGTAAGCAATATTGTATCATCCACATATCACAAGTTGTTAATGAGTCTTCCTCCAATCCTGATGTCGCGTTATTCTTCATATAGTTCAGTTTATTGGATTATTTGCTCAGCATAAAGATTGAATAAGTATGGTAAAAGAATATAACACTGATGTACACCTTTCCTGATTTTAAACCATGCATTATCTCCTTGTTCTATTCAAAGACTGCCTCTTGGTACAGGTTCCTCATGAGTATACTTAAGTATTCTGAATTCCTATTCTTTGCAGTGTTATCCATAATTTGTTATGATCCACACAGCAGAATGCCTTTGCATAATCAATAAAGCATAGGTAAGCATCTTTCTGGGATTCTCTGCTTTCAGATAAGATCCATCTGACATCAGCAATGATAGCCCTCATTCATGTCCTTCTCTGAATCTGGCTTGAATTTCTGGCAGTTGCCTATTGATGTACTATAACCATTTTTAAATTATCTTCAGCAAAATTTTACTTGTGATTGATATTAATGATATTGTTCAATAATTTCTACATTCAGTTAGATTACCTTTTTTGGAATGGGCATACATATGGATCTCTTCTTTGTAAGATTTGAATTAAGTTTATCAAGAATTGCTTTGTGACCTAAAATGTAGTCTATCCTGGTGAATGATCCTCGTGAACTGTAGAATATATATTTTGCTGGTGTTTGGCGGACTGTTCTACATATGTCTCTTAAGTCTAATTGGTTTATAGTGTCATTCAGGTTTTCTGTTTCCTTGTCAATCTTTCTAGATGTTCTGTCCAATACTGAAAATGGTATATTGAAGTATATTGTAGTACTATCGATTTGTCCCTTCAATTCTATCAGTGCTTGCTTTATATATTTACAAAAATATACTGATGTTGGACACACATATACTGGATTGTTAAATCTTCTGGAATAATTGACCCATTTATCACTATATAATGTCCATCTTTATCTTTTTTTGACAGATTTTGTCTTAACAGTTACTTTATCTGATATTAAGATTGCCATTCCAGATTTCTTTTGCTTATTATTTGCATTTAATATTTTTTTCATTCACTTTTTGTAGGAATCTTATTTTGTATATCAGATGTAAGTGCCTTGAGGGTACTGTCTGCTTCTTGCTCATCTTTGCAAATCCTGCAGTACCTGGCAGGGGGTTTATGGTGGGTGTGATAGTTATGTTTGTGTGTCAACTTGGCTGGGCCTGGTTGAGTGTGGCTGGGCAGCTGGTGGTAGTTATTCCCCATGATGAGACTGGTAATCAACTCCATGGTGGGATCTACCACAAGCAGCTGAGTAGCTGCCTTTGGGATGTGGTCTGCTTCCTGTATATAAGGAGAAGCCTTTGGGAATGGTCTCTAGCCTATGGCACACTTGGACCCTGCATGTAGCTGTGTTGGTGCTCAGCAGCCTGCCATGCTCTGCCGACCTTGGGACTTACAATGAACTTGAATTAATGGCCTGCCATGTGGTTTGGTAACATCGGGACTGTGCCTTTTTACTTGTCAACCTTGGGTTTGTCAGCATCAGCAGCCAGGCTGTCTGAGTGAAGAAATGCCTCTAGCTCCAGTGGGCTGGGAGTAGGAGGCAGAGCTGGACCCCAAGGTTGAGGGGCTTTCACCCAGCCCCTAGAGCCTGGCACTTTGAACTTGGACTTAAAGCCTCCAAATTGTAAGAATAAACTCCTGTTTGTTAAGGCCATCCCTTTGTAGTGTATTTCTGTCAGAGCTGCACTAGGTAACCAGAACAATGGGTATGTTTCTTCAAGTTGAGCCTTCTGGAGGAAGGATTATGTGAACTGCTTTTCTGCCTTAGGCAGAAAAGGTAGTGACTTGGGAGTGACCTGAGTTCCTGGTTATTGATTACTCAGCTCGGGGGAGAGGTGTGGCTCTGGGGAGTAGTAAAATGATACATGGAGTCTGGTTCACAAATGGTGAGACTTCACATTTTGTTTCCACTCAAATGTGATTTTCCTTCAAGAGGTGTAAGATGAGGGCAAATATAAGGAAAACAGAATGGGAAATGAAAGATTTAAGGCCTTCAGAGGACTTCTGGAAATTTTCTGGTAAGTGGTCCATATCAGGGCTTTCAGTTTTAGGAGGTGACCTGTTGACTCTGTCTAGAGGAGGGTGTCCCTTCCACAAATGTCCTGAAAATTTGTTGTGTTCAGTGAGAGGCAGACCCTTCAGGAACAGTCAGATAAATTTGTCATTGCACAAGAGATTTCTTATTTGGCAGGCAGCTCACAAGGCTTTCAAGCATCAACAGGGGCCATCTCCAAGTCCTAGCAAACATCTAAGTCCCTTTCTGTTCATAGGTTAAGGGGGAGTGGCTTCCAACTCACGTGGCCAGGCTTGTGCTAGGTCTCTAAGGGGCTCAGGCCTCTGAAGATGCTCTGGATGTCTTCAGAGGAGCCTGTTTGAGGACAGCTGAGCTTCTCCACTAAAAAGTTTCAGTGGGGTTCCCCTCCGCACTGGCCTACCTTCCTGATCCCTATATTTACTATGCTGAAATTGTGGATGGTAATGGATGGTAGCATAGTGCCTAAGCACTTGACTGCTAACCAGAAGGCTGGCGGTTCAAACCCACCAGCCACTCCGCGGAAGGAAGGTTGGGCAATCCTACTTCCGTAGTGATACTGCCTCGGAAACCCAAGGAAGGGTCGCTATGAGTCGGGGCCGACTCGACGGCAAATAACAACAACAACAACAATGGATGGTTTGAGGCTTTTAGATTCCAGTGGTGGGAATAAAATGTTGCCAACCAAAAACAATGTGGAGCAAAACTCAAAATCATTAAAAAAAAAAACAAAAAAAAAAAACCCAGGCTTACTTATTTGATAGAGCCTAGTGAAATCCCCAAGATCATGGCCCCTAATTAGCCTTCAGCCCTGGAATTGAACTCACTCCTGTGGCTTCCAGTCAAACAACAGACAGGCGTATAGGGTGAACACTTACACCAAGTAGATACACTCCTTAGAATGATCAACCAGGGGAGAATAGAGAATTATTTGCACAGGAAATGGCTCAGGGGCCAGGAATGCATAGGAAAGAAGGACACAGGGAAGAGGTAACTACAGGGAGGAAGTGGGAAGAGAGTTGTTCTATTGTGGGGAATTGCAGTCAATGTCATGAAACAAAATGTGTATGAACTGCTGTACGGAAAATGAATCTTCTCTGTAAATTTTCACCCAAGTCACAATAAAAATTAAAAAGAAAATATCAACAGCGGGGAAAAAAAAATGTTGCCAATTGATTGCATTCCCTGGAGTCTCTCAGCATTATGATAGAAAGTTTCAGCACTGTTGATAAACATTTACTGAGCCCCCAGTAGGTGCTACGTATTATGGAAATATTTATTGAGTGCTGTAGATTGCAAAAGTAGCCATGATTCTCTATCCTTCCCTGCTCCTTGCAATGTGACTGCTGCCCATCCCATTAGGCAATGGAGTCTATTTCTGCCCCACTGAATGTGGGCTGGCCTTGTGACTTTGTGTAGTCAAAACAATTGTGGAAGGGATGTAACACTAGTTTTGAGCCTAGGCTTTGAGAGACCTTGCATGACTTCTCTTGCTCTTAGAACCTGTTCTGGTTACCTAGTGCTGCTCTGACAAGAATATACCACCAATGGGATGGCTTGAACAAACAGGAGTTTATTCTCTTACAATCTGGAGGCTTTAAGTCCAAGTTCAAAGTGCTGGGCTCTAGGGGCTGGGTGAAAGCCCCTCAACCTTGGATTTAACCTCTGCCTCCTGCCCCTGGCCCACTAAAGCTGGAGGCTTTTCTTTATTCAGCTGCTAGCTGATGAGGCTGACAAGCCCAAGGTTGACAAGTAATAAGGCACAGTCCCTATGTTACCAAACCACATGGCAGGCCATTAATTCAAGTCCACTTAAAGTCCCAAGGTCGGCAAAGCATGGCAGGCTGCTGAGTGACACGGCTATATGCGGGGTTCAAGCATGCCATAAGCTGGAGACCATTCCCCAAGGCTTCTGCTTATATACAAGAAGCAGACCACAGCCCTAAGGCAGCTACTCACAGTAGATTCCACCATGGAGTTGATTACCAGTCTCATCATGGGGAATACTACATCCAGTTGCCCAGCCACTCAACCAGGCCCAGCCAAGTTGACACACAAACTTAACTACCCACAGAACCCTTAAGCTCGTGAACAAGGAAGGGCTAGTCTACTGTTGTTGCTCCCATTGTCTCAGTTGACAGCTAGCCACCGCCCAGAAGCAGAGGCCCTGGTTGTCTGACAACTGACTGCATGTGTAATAGAGTCCAACAGAGACCAGAAGAACTGTTGACCCATAAAATCATGAGCTAAATAAATGGTTGATTGAAGTCACTAGGTTTTGGGGTGGCTTGTTATGCAGCAAAAACTAATGGATACAAGTACTTACCACATGCCAGGCTCTGGTCTAGGTGAAATCAGGTAGTCGTGGGAGAGAAGACTTGTACAGAAATGGTATAATACTGAGTATAAAGCAAACAATGGACATCGAGGAGGTAGCATTTGAGTTGGGGAGGAATATTGTCCATGTGGAGTTGGAGGGCCCAGGATGAAATTCCAGGGAGAAGAGACTGAGTGAGGTAAGGCATGAATGTTGGGAACTCCAAGGTGGTGCCAGTATTTATCAAGTCCTTATTATGTACACAGAAGCATCGTGTAGGCTTTCTCAGGCTGTGTATGGCCTAGTTGGGGAGAGAAGATAGTCACATGTGGAGGTTGCCTAGAAATGTAAGGCTTATATCAAGTAAATCAGAAGTAGTAGTGTCTGCTTTGTCCAGAGTTAAAAGCATCTGGCCTAGGCCTACAGTAGTCCATCCATTTATTATTTATATCTGGTACCTGGTATATATACGTGGCAGGGGAAGGTGATGATGAGTTGGGTTGGGGAAAGATCTCCAGAGTCTTCCTAGAAGGCACAAGGGGTTGGTCAGAAAGCATGGCTCTTCAGGTGTCCAATTGGCAACCCCTTGAGGGTAAGGGTTATGTGTGATTCATCTTGGTTTACTCCAAGACATAGGACCTTCTGCACTAGGCACTCAGTTTTGAAGGACTAACCTTGGAGATAGCTTTCACCCCCAACTCACCGTCAAGGCCCAGGGGAATGTGTACTCCTTTCCTGATGGTCCCAGCCCCCAGAGGCAGCATTAAATGTTCTTTAATTAGAACTCCTACAGCACCTAACATTGGCTTCTGATTATTGGAGCATTTGACATATCTCATCATCACTGGTTAAAGTAGAAGCTTTATTCTCCACTGTCTTCCCCATGTTGTTGTTAGCTGCAGTTCAGTCAGCTCCAACTCATGGAGACACCATGTGCAATAGAATGAAATGTTGTCCAGTCCTGCACCATCTTGACAATCACTGATATACTCAAGTCTACTGTTGCAGCCACTCTGCATTTCATGTGCCTTCCATCCTTGAGGGTTCATCTTCCTGCACTATATTGGACAACATTCTGTTGTAATGGATGAAGAGTTTTCATTGGATAATTTTTGTAAGTAGATTACCAGGCCTTTCTTCCTTGTCTATCTTAGTCGGGAAGTTCTGCTGAAACCTGTCCACTATGGGTCACCCTGATGGTATGTGAAATACTGGAGGTCTAGCTTCCAATGTCACAGCCACATACAGGCCACCACAATATGGCAAACTGACAGGTTGTGGTCTTCCCCATCCAAACCCAAGCCCACTGCGGTGGAGTAGATTCTGACTCATAACAACCCTATATAGATCAGCACACAGAATTGCCTCACAGAGTTTCCAAGGCTGTAAATCTTTATGGAAGCAGACTCCCACATCTGTCTCCTATGCAGCGGCTAGCTGGTGGGTTCAAACCACTGACTTTTGGTTAGCAGCCCAGCGCTTTAACCACCGTGCCACCAGGGCTCCATTGTTCTTCCCCATACGTTACCCTGAGTCCATTATGGCTGGGTTCTGTACTAAGCATTTCATTTATGAATCATCACAAAGACCTGGTGTACTTTAATTCCTATTTTATAGGTGAGACCATTAGGCTTCAGTGAGGTGAAGTACCTTAGCGGAGCCAGAATGACTGTCTCTACAACCATAAATGGGCTCCTGAAGTCATCCACGTGAAAGTTTCCTATCCCTCATATTCAAGTTGTTCAAAGTACCCCTGATCTGTCTAATTCAACTCCACTTCCTCAAGAAAAACAAACCTAGAGACTCAATCCTATAGATGCTAGAATCTGCTGCACGTTCGAGTCTACAAACCCCCACTCTTCTCCAACCTTATTCTCTCCGCACACAAAGCAAGCCTCCTTCCGCACGAGAGCGCGCCGGTCGCCTATCCACGAGCGCCGCTTCTAGGCGCGGCGTGAGGACTCGCGCGTGCTGATTGGTTGCACGCGGCCCAGGGTCGGCTTGCTCCCGCCCCGGCGCCTATCCTGGCGCGGAGATTGGTCAAGCGGCTGTGCGCGCGGCGCGCAGAGACCGCAGCCCTTGTCGCCCCTCCCTACCGGTCGGAGCTCTGGGCTGTTGCATGGGGCGCCGGCCGCGGCCGAGGGAGTGTGGCTGTGCTGCGCAGGGCGCTAGGAGGCATTGTCGCCGTAAGTGGAGCAGAAAGAGGCTGGAACTGGGCCGTGTGCTTTGCGCCCTGCAAAGTAAACGTAGTCTGAGGCTAAGAGTCTGAGGGCTGGGGGAGAGGGAGAAAAGTGTCCCCGTTTTTTGCAACGCACCTTCCCCCTCCCCCAGGTCATTCCGTGGAAAAGAGCAGCTGTGCATCAGCTGGGGCTTCTGCAATGCCCAGGGGACTGGCAGCCTGCGGGCTGTCGTCTTCAGACTGTGGCTGGACCCTAGATGTATTATGAGAGTGGGTGCAGCAGTACCAGGGAATAGGGACCCTGGGAAGCGCTGCTGGGCTGTTCTCTATTCCCTGCGGAAGGCGACCTTTGTGGAAGAGGCTGCGGTGTATTTCTCTTCGAAGCAGCACTTTCGGGGTTAACTTCCGCTCTGGGGAGCCGCAGACGCCTGCCTGTGAGCGTGCCTTTCGGCCTCCGGGTCTTTTCACGCGACCTGGGGAGCGCAGGAGTCCTGGGCCCTCGGCTTGCTTTCTGATTCCGGGTCCCCGCCTGCCAGGAGAATGGAGGGCTGACGACGATAAGCTATTGGCTGCACGCTTCAGGGGGTGGGGTAGACGGGTAAGGCTGGCTCTTTGCTCTTGAGGCTCTGGGACCCCGGCATGGCCACCTCGCACAGTTCAGGGGGTCGCGCGCGTGGTTTTCTGGAAGCCCATGGCACAGAAACAAGGCTCCAGGCGGCCGCGCTGACAACCCCAACTGGCTTTTTGCCCTTGGGTGGGAAAGTGGGTCAACTCTCCTCTGGCCTCGAGTGGGCCTTTCGGGCTACTAGGGTCGGATCCAGTCCCCCACCCCTTACCTCACTGACCTCCGCTTAGTGTGTTGCGGAGGACCCGCTAGAGACAGTAGTGGGGGGAGCTTGCACAAATGGCTCCGAAAGCTTGGGTTGCTGGTCAGAGTGGCTGCCAGGCTCTAAAGTTTCCGATTGACCACACCAGTAACTAAATATAGGAGCAGCTGGTGCGGACGGGGTGTCGCAGCAGCTCCTTTGCACAGATCTCAGGGTGGCAGATAAGGTAGAATTCTTGCTGGTAAGAGGGGTGGTGGGGGGCGTCATTGGGCTTTTACCAAAAATCGTTCCTCTCCCCCCAGCCTTGTATCCGGGTGAAATCAGGTTATGGGGAAGGGAGGGCAGCATTGCCAGCCCCTACAAGACAGAGCAACATTTTCTTTTTACGGCATTCTATTTACTCTATCCTAATTTACTGTCTGCACCTGTTAGTCCATTTACTGGTAATGCCTTCATGTGGGCAGCACTTAACGGTTTGCAAAATTCTTTCTCTAAACATATGTCATTTACTTTTCACAACAACCCAAGAAGGAAGGCAGTATTTTCATTTCACAAATGGAGCCGCTCCCAGGATTGTTAATTTACTAAAAAACAAAACAAAACGAAAAAACACTTGTCCCATTAAGCTGCTCTCCTCAAATACTTTTTATGGCTCCCTACACGGAAGCAGAGGACAGACTTCTAAGAGGTTATATTCACTTCCATAATCAGAACTGGCTGGCTGGCTGTCCACCTACTACATCTCCTGGGGCACCCACCGCTACCCTGTCTGTGTTCTCTCCTGGCCTTGCCGTGCACTTTTGTGGCTGAACATTAGGACCCATGCTCCTTGTACCTGGCATTGAGCTTTCCTAGCATCTGGCTCACTCTGCCTCATCGCTGAGTCTCTGTTACCTGGTGCTAAGCTCATTCTGGCTAATACCCTTTACTCCTCCCAGTGTGGGCTTTATGGAAGGTGTCCACAAAATACTTGTTGGTTTTAAACATTTCATGGAACCATGATGTGCACTCTGAGGAAAGGGGAGTTGGGGATACGTAGAGAGGAACATGTTGCAGGGGCAGCAGCAGCGTATGAGCTTAGACTCTATTAGACTCTATGCTGAAGGGTCCGTAGGATGTGGAATTTTCTAAACCCGACCCCCCGCCAGTGCTGAGACTACTTGGGGCCGGCAGTGGTATCAGGCTGGGTTGCCCTAGTGCCAGACTAGATCTTCATGGGCTGGAAGTTCCTTTTTCTCCCCCTTTGGAGTCCTCTCCAACTCTCTACTGCCATCACACCTGCACATGGGGTTGACAGGATGCCTGGACAAGCCCAGAACTTGGGCCTGTGGCATTGTCCCAGGGCCCTATGGTTGATTCTGGTTCTAGAAGGGCTGCCTTGTAAGCTAATCACTCCCTCTGGCTGCTATGATGTTTCTTTCGTGGGATTGCATGAGATTGGGCCACCAGAATGGTATAGACACTCTGATTTTGGGTGATTCAAATGGTTTATATAGACAGGGGCGACTCACAGCCTAGGGACAGCCCTGCCTAGGGGGCTCTGCACTAGTCAGGTGGGTCCCTAGCTTGCTTATGTCTAATATATGAGTCAGCCAATTTTCTTTTTTCTTAGAAATAAAACGAGAACAGAACAGCTTGCTTGCTTTTTTCCTTTCCCCTCTGTTCTCTCTTGGCTCTGTTATACGCTAAATAAATTCTTGGCTGCTTTTTGCTGCACAGCTCAGCCCTAGGGGTGAAAGTAGCTGTCAGTGAAATTGATCAACCTTGTAGGCTGCCCTTTTGGCATCCCAGGCGCCCACTACAGTCTCCTGCCTTCCCAAGTTTGCTCTTCAGTTCTGGGATCCTCTTACCCTATGATGGAACCCCTGGGTGGTGCAAAGGTTAATGTGCTGGACAGTTAACCAAAAGGTTGGAGGATCAAGTTCATCCAGACATGCCTTGGAGGAAAGGTGAAGCTATCTACTTCCAAAATACTCAGCCATTGAAAACCCTACCCAGCACAGTTCTACTCTGTTACACAGGGTCCCGTGAATTGAAATTGGGCAGCAACTGGTTTGGCTCCCCCCGACCTCCGCCACCCATCTTGGTACTTACACTGCGTGTGACTCGGCCACCCTCTCATCTCACAGCCCTGCCTGTGCCAAAGCCTCTGTCACCTGACTTAGGATGGGAACTGTCAGCTGAATTTATGAAGGAGTTCTCTATTAACGGAGGTACCTTTAGGTGAAGTGAGGGTGGCTTCCCAGCCACTTGGTAAAGGTAGTGATTTTGGACAGGAGGAACCCCTTGGGGTCTAGGGCACATCTGTGCTGTATGCAGCGCATCCTCTGGTATGCCAGGGCCTTCCTAGTGATTTTTTTCTGACATCCAGACTTTACTGATTGCTTCTGTTCCTGGTCCTATACAGTATGTGACCCACACCATAGGTTTTGGAGTTTGCCACCAGGGAGGTTTTGAATCTGATTGGTTTTCCCTGTGAGGTTTAAGGCTCCACCACCTCCATCTGGTGGCAGCTAGTAGAATTGCAGGCAGAGTACCTAATGGAAAGAATCGTCCTAGAAAAATGCCATCAAGGTTTTAGTGTGGACCCTGAGCAGCATCAAGATTTAATCTTCCCTGAGACAATCTACTGGGAGCTCTGGTGGCGTAGTGCCTAAGGCATTTGACTGCTCACCAGAAGGCTGGCAGTTCAAACCCACCAGCCACCCAGAAGGAAGGTTGGGCAATCTACTTATGCAGTGATACTGCCTCAGAAACCCAGGGGGAGGGGGTCGATATGGGTCGGATTGGACTCCAGGGCAGTGAGTTTGGTTTTTTTGGTTTGAGACAATCTACTAAGATGTGCAGCCTTGGAAACCCACTGGGGGTCACTATGAGTCGGAATTGACTTGATGACAGTGGGTTATTAGCCCTGCAATAAAGTACCCCTTTTGAAAACTCAGTTTTCCTACCTATAAAATGAGATTGGACTAACTAAAATAAAAATAAAAAACAACAAAAACACCTCACTGCCATCGAGTCAATTCCAGCTCATGACCCCCGTTAGGTGTCCAAGGCAGTAAATCTTTACAGAAGTAGATTGTCCCATATCTCTTTGGCAGAGGGTTTAAATCCCCAGCATTCTGGTTAGCAGTCAAATGCTTTAGGCACTGTGTCACCAAAACTCCCTAAAATAAAAATACAACCCTACACACAGTTTGAATTTTAGATTAAAAGAGAAAAAAAAGATTTATCTTCCCTTATCCCTCTGCTGTGAGGCCAGGATTATCTCACAGCTGTTCTTCAGAAAGTTTTTCCTCATCAGAATCACAATTAGAGCTATTTCCTGTATTTTTCCCTTCCCTCTTCATTCTTCTGCCTTATATCTGATAGATGATAAATACATGTGATTATTGATGATGAATATTCGATATGGAGAAAGGAAGGAGCATGGTATTACAGGGAGAGTCTTGGACTGGGATCTTTGTTTCTGTCTACATGATTCACCTCCTCTCTTGGGTCTTCTGTTTTTCTGTCCACAAACTGGGCAACATTGCTCTGATTCTGGCTAAGGGAGATGATCTCTGTCTCTCCGGCTTTCTCTTTTTTAAAAATTTTTGTTGTGAGTTGGGTGATAGTTTACAGAACAAATTCATTTTCCAAACAGCATTTCATACACATTTTGTTTCATGACAATGACTGCAGTTCTCCACAGTATAACACACTCTTCCCACTTTCTGTAGTTACCTCTTCCCTATGTCCTTCTTTCCTGTGCATTCCTGAGCCATCTCCCTGTGCAAATACTGCTCTTCTGTTCTCCCATGATTGATCGTTCTAAGGAGTGTAGCTACTTGGTGTAAATGTTCACCCCATATGCCTGTCTGTTGTTTGGCTAGAGGCCACAGCAGTGAGTTCAGTTCCAGACCTGAAGAGTAACTAGAGGCCATAGTCTCAGGGGTCTCACCAGCCTCTATCAGATCAGCAAACCTGGTCTTTTTTTTTTTTTTTTTTTTTTAATGATTGTGAGGTTTATTCCACATTATTCTTGCCCTCTATCCAGGGTCTCCTACACTGATCCCATTCCGAGTGGTTGACAGTGGTAACTGGGCACCATCTAGTTCTGGTCTCGTGGTCATACAGGCAGAGGATCACGTGGTCTACCAGTCCCTTGGACTAATTGTTTACATGCATCTTTGGTTTTCTTCATTATTATTTTGCTCTGGACGAGGAGAGACCCATTGTTGCATCTAGACGGCCATTTGCAAGCTTTTAAGATCCCAGTTGCTACTCACCAAGTAGGATGTAGAACAATGCTTTTGGGTAGTATGTTATGCCAGTTGAGCTTGATGTCCCCTGCAACCATGATCCTGAGCCCATCATCCTGGGCCTACTTGCTCACTCAGGGTGGCTGGCTGTGGCCAAGAAACCACCACAACCTTGCCCCTTGTCAGCTCTGCTATACACCCAGACATTCTTACCTACACATGGTCATGGGCACACCTCCCTCTGGCTAGGCATACTTGATCATTCAGCGCGTCCACTCATCTATCTATCCATAGATCAATGCTTGTTATCACTGACAACGCAGTGCTGTATGTGCAAAAGGGTTCATCATTTGTTGTCTCTACCTCCTGTGTACCTCTCTCTGTCTTCCTCTTCCTCAGTGCTACCATGTTGATCACTCACTTTTGTTTGGTACATTGCCTTTCCCTTCACCCAAGTCAATACTTGTCTCTACCTATCTAGCAGTGTTCCTGCTTCTCCCCTCCCATCCCTGGTAACGAACAAAGAAAGCTTCCTTCCATATGCAAACCTTTCCTTGACTTTTTATAATAGTGAACTAATACAATATTTGTCCTTCTGTGATTGGCTTATTTCACTCAGCATAATGTCCTACAAGTTCATCCACATTATGTGGGGTTTTGCGGATTCTACATTATTCTCTAGTGTTGCATAGTATTCCGTTGTGTATATATACCATAGTTTGGCTATCCATTTTTCTATTGATCAGCACTTAGGTTGCTTCCATCTCTTTGCTATTGTGAATATTGCTGTGATGAACATGGGTGTGCATATATCTATTCTTGTCCTGGCTCTGACTTCTTTAGGATATATACCTAGTAATGGGATTGCAGGATCAAATGGTATTTTTAATGACAACTTTTTAAGGAACCACCATACTGCTCTCCACAGAGGTTGTATCATTTTACAGTCCCACTAGCAGTGTATGAGAGTCCCAATCTCTCCACAAGCTAACCAACATTTGTTATTTTCTGTCTTGTTGAACTTTGCCATTAGTGCTGGGGTGAGATGATGTCTCGTTGTTTTGTTTTGCATCTCTCTAATGGCTAATGATTGTGAACGTTTCTTCATGTGTTTTTTGGCCACCTGAATATCCTCTTTGGTGAAGTGTCTATTCGTGTCTTCTGCCCATTTTAATTGCATTGTTTGTCTTTTTGTTGTTGAGGTGTTGAAGTTTTCTATAAATTTTGGAGATAAGTCCCTTATCAGATACGTCGTTGCTGAATATTTTTTCCCAATCTGTAGGTTCTCTTTTGACTCTTTTGGTGAAGTCTTTGGAAGCACATTAAAAACTTAATTTTCAGAAAGTCCCAATCATCTATTTTATTTTCTGCTGTTTTGTATGTTTTGGGTGATGCTTGATAGTGTATTTATGCCATAAATTAGGGCCCCTAAATTTGCCCCTATTTTTTCTTTGATGAACTTTATAGTTTTAGGTTTCAAATTTAAGTCTTTGATCCATCTGGAGTTAGTTT
>NW_006921657.1:7118019-7145897 GCF_000298275.1 Orycteropus afer afer
TCTTGACTTCCTCCCATTTGCCTAAGGCATTTGACTGCTAACCAGAAGGCTGATGGTTCAAACCCACTAGCACTCCTTGGAAGGAAGACTGGGCAATCTACTTCTGTAGAGATACTGCCTCAGAAACCTGAGGAAGGGTCACTATGAGTCGAATTCAACTTGACAGCAGTGAGTTTGGTTTTTGATTTTTTGTAACTACACTATTTTTTCCCTCTTTTTGGTTTATACTTGTCTTCATTTGCCAATTGATGTCTCTGATTCCCTGTTTATGGTGGTGTAAGCTTATTTTAGTTTGCATACTTCCGTAACTGTTGGTTTCTGGGTTATGTCATCATGTGTGTTAACGGTCGATTGTTGTTTGCTGTTGTTGGTTCTCTGTTTGAAGGATTACCTTTAGCATCTCTTGTAAGATTCATCTGGTTTTAATAAATTCCCTTAATTTCTACTTATCTGGAAATGTTCTAATTTTACCATCACATTTGAGGGACAGTTTTGCTGGGTACATAATTCTTGGTTGGAAATTTTTTTCTTTTAGGGTTTTATATATATCATCCCATTGCCTTCTTGCCTGCGTTGTTTCTGCCAAGAAATCAGAGCTTAGTCTTACTGGTTGTCCTTTGTAGGTAACTTTTCATTTTTCCCTGCTGCTTTCAGGATTTTTTCTTTGTCTTAGGTTTTGGTGAGGTTGATGATGATATGTCTTGGTGATTTTCTTTTGGGGTCTATCCTATTTGGGGTTCGTTGTAATTCTTGAGTGGATGTATTCTCGTCTTTCATCATATTACGGAAATTCTCCTCCAATAAATCTTCAAAAATTTTCTCTGGTTTTATTTGTCTCTTCCTGTTTTGGAATTCCAATTGCACATAAGTTATTCATCTTGACAGTATCTATGATAGTTGGAGCTATGTGTCAACTTGGCTGGACCACAATTCTGTGTGGTTTAAGCTGTTGTGATGTGGTTATTCCCATGATTGGATCAGTTGATTATGTTTTGAGTAAGCAGTCTGTTGAAAGGGAGTTTCCCTAGGGGTGTGGCCTGTTTCCAGTATATGTATGGGCATCCTGGGAAAAGAGACATTCTTCTGTGGATCGGGATTCTGTTGTGCTGCCTACAACTGTCTATGAGTGAACAATCCACCATCCGGCCTGGAGATCTTGGATTCATCATTTGTTGGAGTCAACAGCTGGTGTACTGCCTGCCAGCCTTGAACTTCTCAGCCCCTGCGGCTGCAAGAGTCCGGAAAAGCCTACAGCTTGATATTTGATCCAGGAACTTTGGACTTGCCAGCTTCTATAAGTGTGTGAGCCATTTTCTTAAGATAAATTTCTCTATATATACATATATATAAGCTTTACTGGTTTTGTTTCTCTAGAGAACCCCATCTAACACAGTATCCCACATGAATCTTAGGTTTTCTTCATTTTTTTAAAAAATCTTTTTTCTGATTGATCCCCTACCAAAGTAGTATTGAGGTATTTGTCTTCAGTTTCACTAGTTCTGTCTTCCATTGATTCAATTCTACTCTGTCTGTTCAACGTGTTACCTATTTCTGAAATTTTAGTATTGATCTTCTGGATTTCTATCTATAAATTTACTATGTTTGATTTTTCATTTATTTTGTCATTTTTGTTCTTCTATTCACTTCCCAAATTATTATATGTTTGTCTGTGTTCTCCTCAATTTTGTCAGTGTTTTCCTTGATCTGTCTTACAGTTCATTGAAGGTACCTAAATATAATTCTTTTGAATTCCTTTTCAGGGATTTCCGGTGCTGCTTCTTTCTCAGGAGTGTTTTCTGGGTCTGTACCCTCGTCCTTCGTTTCTACTGCTTTTTCTTCTTTGTGTAGACTGTGATGGTCTGTTGTCTCCAAGACATTGTGATATTGTTTTATTTATATTTAATTGGTGCTTGTATGTTGGTATGATTTGCCTAAGATTTTTTTTCCTTTGTTTTGTTTGGATATATCTAAGTAAGCAGGGTACTGTGCTCCTCTGTTGGCTATTTGGCAGCATTTATTCACTCATCCCCTGTCCACTGGTGAGTGAGATAGAGAATGAGAGTGGGTGCACAGATCTCTGTTAGCTATTTGTGAAGAGTGGTTAAAGGTGAGTTGGGCTGGTATTGGCTGTTGTTTATCATTGGCAGTTGGTGCAGAAGCAAGTGGCCCTCACTCAGTAGTTAGGGCTTCAGGAGGTGCAGCTGTAGTTGCATTGTTTTGGCACAGTTACTATCTCCCACTCAGATGAAACAACAGTCAAAAAACCACCAAAAATGTAAACAAGAGGACAAAATCACATAGCACATAAACACATAGGAACAATCACCAAAAAGAAAAAGGAAAGGAAATGAATGAGAAGAAATATTTAAAGAAATACTTTAGAAAGACAAAATAAATGTAAATACATAAAGAGGAAAAAAAAAAAAACCACAATGTTTGGGGAGAGGAGAATAAGAGAAAAGAACTAGATAAAAGAATAATAAAGAAAAACATGAGAAAAATGCTAGAAGAAAAACAAGAGATTGGAAGAACCAAAAGAACAAAAAACATGGGAACCAGGAAAAGGAAGCAAGCCTGCAATATCTGGGGATAGGGCACTAAGAAGAAGAAGAGGAAAAAAAACAAAACAAAAAACCAAACTAGAACCTGGGAAGGGAAAAAGAAAGAATAAAAATAAAAAGGAAGAAAAAAAAAAGAGTAATTTTAAAACAAACAAAATCTGGGGGGTGGAGCAGGCCACCCAGGCTCCGTCAGAGCACACAGATTGGGATGGAATTCCTGCCAGTCTAGAAGGTGGGTGGAGGTGGGGAATGGCTCCATCTCTATTCACCAAGAAGAATATTGCATCTTTCTATTCATAGCCTCCAGTGTGCTTGCTGGTGCTGTCTTCAGGAAGCATTGTCTATTCTTAGGTCATTGGGATCAAAATGCTTTGGCTTTAAATATTCAAAATGACTCATCATTTGTAGATGTTCAAAATGGCTGCACCCTCCAGGCAGCTGAAAGTCCACAGCTCAATTTGTCTCTTTTTCTGTTTACCATTTTAGTCATTAGCCACCAGTATAGTTGTTCATGCAGCTCTTGGCAAGCAGGGCCGATTTCTAGGTTACTGCCTAGGTCTTAACACCACTTGTAAATATTCAAACTGGCCTCACTGTCAGGATAGTCGACAGTCCGCAGCTCTGTTTGTCTTCTTGTTCATGGTTTTCATTCAGGATCTTCTGCTGGTTGGTATTTAGTCTACTTCTGTAACCTTCCTTTCAAAGCTTAGGGCTCCAGAATTGTCTTTTGTATCTGTGTCAATTAGTTTCTCTTTTCTTTGTTGAAGAGGCTCTGTGTAGCTTGTCTGGTCTATTCCTCCATCTTACCAGCAACAAAGTAAGGGAGGTGATTTTTTTTTTTTTTTTAATTGTGATTTGTGTGCAAGTTTACAGAGCAGAATTTGTTTTACATTCACCAGTTCATGTGCATTTGGCTTCACTCCTCGGTTACCATCCCAACCCTAACCCACACTCCTCCTCTCTCTTCCCAGTGACTTCCCCCTCCCTAGGCCCTTCTTAGTTATGCACTCCTGTCTACCCAGCTTTTCCTCCAGGTAACTGTTCCCCCACTGGTGCCTCATGACTGATTGCTCCAAGGGGTCTATCTCCATGGAGTAGGTTGATGCATCGTCCTGGGTTGGGTGTTCTGCATGTAAGTCTTACTACCGTAGAGCTGAGAGCCAGCCCTTGGGAGTGAGTTTTATCCAGGCCCACAGTGTATACCCCACGGCCATAGTCTTGGGGGTCCCACCGGCCTGCATCTGACCAGTAGTTCTGGTCGTTACTGTGTTTTTGAATTTCGTTCCACATTTCTCCTCCCACTCTATCCAGGATCTCCAGTTTTGATCCCTTCGTGAGTGGTTGGTGTTGGTAGCCGGGCACCATCTAGTTCTTCTGGTCTTGAGGTCTGTCATATCCTAGGGCTGATTGTTTCTAAATACCCTTGGTTTTCTTCACTCTTCTCTTTGTTTCAGAAAAGAGAAGACCATTTGCTATATCTTAGATGGCCACGTGAAAGCTTTTAAGACCCCAGTTGCTACTCACTGAAGTAGGTTGTATGTAGAACAAGATTTTTATGTATTATGTTGTGTCAATTGAGCCTGGTGTCCCTAAGGGAGATGATCTTAAAGGCAACATGGGAAAGCTGTTGGGTCCAGTTTGCCACAGTCCCTACCACTCCTGATTCTTCTACACTGACTGTCTTACCCAAGTTGCCCATCTGGCATCTTTAGGCATTTGAATTTTGAGCCCCCCTCATTTAAACAGTGTCTTAGATTTGTTGTAAGAAACAATTTATCTGCATTTGGATTTGAAACCCAAATGATAGCTGTTTATGACCATCATCATCAGGGGATGCTAATTGGACACTTGCTTTATGTTTGGTATGTGGTGTAAGATGCAAGAGAGAGGTTCAGTACAGATCTGCTTCCTGCCTCTAAGTTGCCCACAGGTCTAAGGAAGAAACATGTATGTGTATGTATATTTTAAAAAGCTCATAAACAACCCAAGGGGCTTGCGCCAAGACATTAAGTGCTGTTGAACCTTAAAGGGAGGAGAGAACACTAAGGGCTGTGGCAATGAAGGAAGACTTCCTAAAGATGGAGAGTTGGAAATTCTAATGATTCCTTAAAGGTGAATTGCATTGAATTATTTGTCCGTAGTCATATGGCTATTAAAGTGCGATTAGATGCAGGTGTCATGTCCACATGTGCACCATTTTATTCTCCAGTTATTGAGTACCTATGGGTTCTGGGCTAGGCAGTCATGTACCTTTTTGTTCAATCCTCATATGAAACCAGAAAAATGGGTCTGACTCTGTCTTCTACTCAGATGAAGATACTGGGGCTCTAAGTGGTTAAGAAACTCTCCTAGGACTTCTCAGAGGTGGGTGTTAAGTTTGTCTCCAAAAAAACAGTTTTTTCCCACTGTGTGTCATATCAAACCATCAATGTCAATTTCCCTGGTGAAACACACAAACATATTGAACACACTACTAGTTCTTCCCTAACAGGTGGGCGGGCCTGGCTGAGCTTTTCTTGTTTGTACAGTTGAGCACATAGAATCTTTTTCTTGGTATTTGTTAGCAGCTCTGCATACTGCCCCCACCCTTGCCTTTGATTCTCAGAGCAAGATTGTAGGAGCTTTGGCCATCCATGATGCTAAAGTTCAGGGTAGGGATGGGATAGGGCAAAGAAGGGAGCTGTTCTTGGTCATTCTTCTCTGTGTGGGTGATGTGTGTGACTTTTGTAAAGAAAAGGACACTGGAGGTGGAGCTGGGCTGACCTGATATTATTGTCGTCAGTTGCCATCGAGTTGATTCTGACTCATGATGACCTCATGGTGCAGAGTGGAACTGCTCCATAGGGTTTCAAGGCTGTGACCTTTCAGAAGTGGATCACCGGGCCGGTCTTCTGAGCTGCTCTGGGTGGGTTTGAACCCCCAACCTTTTGGTTAGTAGCTGAGCACTTAACCATTTGTTCTACCCAGCAACTCTGCACTTACATGATAACAACCACCTAATCACTTTGACCTTGACCAGGCCACTTAGGCCCCTCTCTATGCCTCAGTTTCCTTCTCTGTTATAAGCACAGGGTTGGGGATGTTTCCTCACGCTTCTTTGAGCTTCTTCTCCCACAACGATCCAGTTTCCCTTCTGTCATTTACACAGTTCCCTTACCCCTGTAGTCTACCTCTCCTCTCCCTGGAGGTCTTGCAGATATACTCTGCTGATAATCAGGCCTATTGGACAGCACTTTTAACCTCTCTTCCATTTGGACAGCTGGGAAGGGAATTCTTAGAGACCATCTGCCATCTTAGAGACTGTGAGCTCTGACCTGGCAGGGCTGTTGGCTAGTCATTTTTGTGTTCCCACTTCCTGGCACACAGAGGAGCTTGGCAAAGGTGGTGGTGGGGCGCTGGAGGAGTTGTCCTAGAGGGCTGACGACAGGTTGCCAGCTCAGAGGCGTGTCTGTGCCCTGCCTCCTGCCACTGCTCTGCCTGGTGAGTGAGTCACAGGCCAGCACACACCTGAGTCCTCACCCCCACTGGCTACCCATCCAGGCCAGGCCCCGTGTCTGATGAGTCACACATGTCCATCCTTCCAGGAAAGCTGTAGGGCCTGACTGTCCCCATCCTCTGACAGGCAGACTGCCTGCTCCTAAGGCTGTGCTGGATATGGGCTGGGCTCTGGGCCCCACAGGAGGAGGTGAGTAGCTTGGGGCCCTCCTGGCAGCCTGGGTACCCTGGGAAGGAGGACGTGTGAGGTGTGGACACATGCGTGGATCCCATGGCTGGTGGGTGCTTCATGGCCCTGCGTCTTCCTCAGGCGGAGGCCCCCTTGTGAGCAGCAGCCCAGCCCAGGGGCTGGCGGAAGGACACCTGCGTCTGCATGCTGAAGAAGATGGGGGAGGCTGTGGCCAGAGTTGCGCGGAAGGTCAATGAGACGGTGGAGAGCGGCTCTGACACCCTGGGTGAGTGAGCCCAGGGCTGTGCCAACTGTGGGGCTGGCTCCCTGGTAGAGGTTTGTGGGATCAGTTTAGAAGTGAAATAGGAAAATGAGAGGAATTATCAGCATGTATCTTGCCCTTGTCATGAAGAAAGTGTTTATTGCAATTATATTTAGTGTAATGAGCCCTGGTGGCACACACAGTTAAGTGCTCAGCTGCTAACTAAATGGTTGTCCGTTTGAACCCACCCAGCCACTCCATGGGAGAAAGACCTGGCAATCTGCTTCCATAAAGATTAGAGCTGGGAAAACCCTGTGGGGCAGTTCTGCTCTGTCATGGAGTCACTATGAGTTTAAGTGACCCAGTGGCACATAGCAACAATGATAATGTTTAGTTTCTGTATACCGAGTTCCACTGTAAGACAGACTTCTTATGGGTCATGGTCAATAAGGTTTGAAAAGCACAGATGGAGTTCTGCCCATCTGGGGCCTGTCTGCTTGAGACTGGATTGGATTGTTTATGGCTGTGTGTGTATGTGTGTCCACCCTTGGGCCAAGTGAAAATAAGAAGTGGGCACTTGCTGAGTCCCAGTGCTGGGTGCTTCTGAACACTATCTTATTTCATCTTCACCACCTTCCTATGATGAATGATACCTACCAGGCATGATTCACCTGGGCCTTCAGATGAGAAGATGGCAAATTGGCAGCAAAGGGGGCTTCTCTGAGATCACTCAGCCAGGAAGTCTCTTTGCGCTCCACAGTTTTGCTTGAATTGTGGCACATATTTTTTGCTTTGTTCATAGCACTTTAGCCCATGCAATTAACACAAGATTCCAAGCCTTTCAGCAAGCCATCCTCCTTCATTGGATTCAGCAGATAATTACTGACTGCCCGCCATGTGTAAGGGTGGCAGGGAATACAGTGCAGTTATCATGTGTGTTTGTATGTGTGTGCTGAGCAGAGCCATAGACATTCTGTGGGGACCAAGAGGAGGGAGCACAGTTCTGTCTTGTACAGATGAAATGGGTGGGATCTGAGTTGGGCTTTAGGCACAGACAGAGAAATTTGGTGGATAGGTGAGTGTGTGTGTGTATGTATGTGTGTGTGTGTGAGGGGTGGACATCTGTCTGTCTCACAAAGGAGCATTTCTGTGGAGTCATTGCTAAAGCAAAGACCCAGAGACTGAAAAATAGAGCATTTCTGTGAGCAGCCATTTGCCAGGTGTGTCTGGAATGTGGGCTCCAGGAAGGGAGTGATGGCCCCAGAAGTGGAAGGACGCTCAGCCTTCAGGATGAGCTTGGTCACCACCTCTCCCGGGAAGCTCTCAGCCCCACCGCACTCTCCCTTTGCTCTCTTCCTCCTTGGTAGCACTCATTCAGGGCCCCTGGAGGGGCCTCCCCAGACAGCACAGAGCTGTTAGCTGGAAGGTGGAAGACGCATGTCCTCTATCAGCAAACTAGCTTGATCAAGTTGTTGTTTGTTTTGGAAGGAGGTCTCTGAGGCGAGCCATAAGTTGTACACTGGTGACTGTGACCCTTTAGTAAAGGAATTCTGGAGTCTTACATCTGTCACTGTTACAGTTGTCCTTACCCAGCATTCAAGTCTGTCTACTACCAAAATGATGGTTGAGAGCCAGACTTCAGGTTACATGGACTTGGCTTTGAATCTCCACTCTACCACCTACTAGTCTGGTACCTTAGCAGGTTGTTTAACCTCTCTGGCCTCGGTTTCTTATCTATAAATGGGGATGGTGATTGTATTTGTTTGGTCAGGAAGGTTAGGAATAATTGTAATGTCTATAAGGTGCTCGGCATGTAGTGAGCTCAATAAATGGCAGCTATTATTTTTAATTTTTCTTAATCCTCAAGAGTTGAGGGTGGGGCCTAAGTCCAACCTCTCCCCAACCTGCATACTTCCCCCAGGTGTCAGGCAACCAGGTCTTGGCTGAGTCAGCGTCACATTGCCTTCAAATGGAGGTTTCAGTGCGTATCAACAAAACTTTGGAGTGAGTCTGACTCATGGCAACCCCATGTGTGTCAGAGTAGAAGTACGTTCCATAGGGTTTTCAGTGGCTGATTTTTCAAAAGTAGATCACCAGGCCTTTCTTCCATGGTGCTTCTGGGTGGATTTGAACCTCCAACCTTGGGGTTAAGTTGTTGAGCACAAACTGTACCACCCAGGCAGCCAGTGAATCCCCTGCCCTTGCCTTAAAACAGCTAGAGGAGATGTGGGCATATCTGCAGCTCATTCTCATCCAGATATGTGAAGTGCTGTCGGGGCTGGAGGGTAGCAGAGCAGGGAGAGGGATTTCTGATCACAGGAATCAGGGGCAGCTTTGTGGGTGAGGTGCTGTGGAGAGCGGCTTCCTGGAGGCAGCAGTGGGGACAGGCAGGAGAGACCACCACAGGGAATAAGCAGCTCATTTCTCTTAGAAAATGTAGAATCATATCTTCTAACTCCTGTTTGCATCTTGTTTTACTTCCTACATATATATGCTCTGGTGGTGTAGTGCCTAAGGCATTTGACTGGTAACCAGAAGGCTGGCGGTTCAAACGCACCAGCTGCTCCTCAGAAGGACGATTGGGCAGTCTACTTCCGTAGAGATACCACCTTGGAAACCCCAGGAGGGGTCACTGTGAGTTGAGTCGACTTGATGGCAGTGAGTTTGGTTTGGTTTTTGGTTATATACATATATTTAATAAAATAAAGGAGCTCTGGTGGCACTGTACCTAAGGCATTTGACTGCTAACCAGAAGGCTGGCGTTTCAAACTCTACCAGCTCCTCCACAGGAGGAAGGTGGGACAATCTACTTCTGTAAAGATTTACCGCCTCGGAAACCCAATGGGGGTTGCTGTGAATTGGAATCAACTCGTATACTCATATATATTTAATATAATCGATTCAAACCATCAACATCCAGTTTACCAGATGATCACAAATTGCTTGTATCACCCAGGACCTAATTGATGCCTTACTGTATATATAGTTTGCTAAGATGTAGAAAGTTCCCCTATTGTTTTAACCTAACTTGAAAGACTGAGTCACATCCACATGAAGATCACAAGCTTTGGCCAAGACCACCCATGGCTAAAGGGTTTACTCATCTCCATGAATTAATTTGAGCTTTGCTGTGCTGATGATGTCACTATCACCAACCATCCACCCCCACACCCTATGGCAGCATGGTTGGGAGACACTTGGGGTCCCAATCCCAGGCACAGAGGTGGTCTGGCGGCAACCAGGGCCTGCCTTGCCTTCCAAGGTAGGCATATCCCCAGGGGAGTGCAGGGGAGTGTGTCCTGCACACTGCACCCCCAGGCAGGGCAGCCACACTTCAGTTCACAGGGAACGCCCTCCTGGCCTGTGGAGGCCCCTGGGTTTGCAATCCCTGGGGCATAGGCTTTGAATTCCAGACTCCTTAGCATGGCCTTCAAGGCTCTCTGTCCGCTGGTCACCATCCCTCATTACCACCCCATGCTACAGAGGTAGCCTCTCTTGCTTCTGCCCTCGCTGCTGCCTCCTGGAATCCACTTTTCACAGCACCTTGCTCATGAAGCTGCCCCTCACTCCTCTGGTCAGAATTCCTCTCTCCATCCTCTGTTATTCTCTAGCATTTCACACATCTGGATGAGACAGGACAGAGAAGAAGCAAAGTTCCTGTGTCAGCCACTGTGGGCACCTGCAATTCTGGCCCTTGGGAAAGTAGAGCCATTCAGGCTCACAACCTGAGAAGCCTTGGCTCTAAACAGTCAGCATGTATTGGCCACCTGCTGTGTACGGGGTTGGGAGGGGCTTCCAGGGATGTGTGCAGTAGAGTCCTGTATCCAAAACCAGCCCCCCACCTGTGAGAGAGCAGTGAATGACACATGGGATCTGTGCTAAGCCATGTTGGGCAGGTCACGGGTTGTTGTAATTTGGGGGTGGGAGATGGTGCTGGTTGTTGTAGTAGTCCAGGAAGTATTCCTGGAGGAGATGGGAATTGAACTGAGTCTTGGAAGAAAGGTGAGGTAGCTCAATATGGTTCTCATTTAAGTAGCAAAGAATCTGCAGGAGCACCTGAAAATTACTTCAATAAATTTTGCTACAGCTAAATTTTATGCATTTTATACAATGAATATTTAGGTAGTCATTAACCAAAACCAAACCAAACTCATGCCATCAAGTTGGATCCAACACATAGTGACCCCTCCTTAGGTTTCCAAGGTGGTATCACGACGAAGTAGATTACCCAATCTCTTATGGTATGTGTGAAAGAAGACTAGCAAATTCTCGTGTTACGACATGAATTGGGAAAACAAACAAACAAAAAAGGTCTCAAACTATATCTAAAGTAAGATACCAGTTAGGTCCCAGGGCAGTACACGTGGTTTGTAATTAGCATCTGTGATTCTGTATTTTCTAAATGTTCTGTGATACGTTGTATTAACTATTAGAGAAATCTATAAGAATAGATTTTAGATTGTGCTATCGAAGGCTCATATCCCACCAACAGACAAGAGTTTCAGAAGCAGCTTATTCTCTAAGCCCCTGCCCCTGGGAGTGGTTGGGGCATCCCCAGCTTCTCCCTTCTGATTTCCCGCCCTGCCTGCCCCAGTGTGCAGGCCCAGTGGGTTGGCTTCTCTGGAGCCGGGAGTCTCTCTGCGGATGGTAGCTCCTCTGCAGAGACCGGGCTGGAAAGAGCTCAGTTACAGGCTTGCTCTCACCTTACCCAGGAGGTTAACTGCAGCAACATCTCTCATAGGCATCCAGGCAGAGGTGGGCTTTCTCCTGCTGTAACCTGAGCTCTGGATCCCGGCCCTTCTTGCTGTTACAGGCCTTTTCAACCCCTGAGAAGTGGGCACCTCTCCACCTGGCCCTGGTCTGCCCCTCAGCTTTCCTCCAAGGCCTCCATCCCAGCATCATTTTCTGGACTCTTCCAACATGCTTGCAAAACGTGGAGAACACTCAGCACTCAGCCTCCCATGAGGCAAGCTCTCCTCTCTGACCACTTATTGACTCTTTCTCTTTGCAGAAGCTTCTGTCTGTCTGGGTTTCCCTGGGGGCTCATACCTTGCAGTGGCCTCTGTCTGACCTCACTCTTCTTTCCTGGCCTCAGAGGACAGTGGGACTGTGGACTGTCAGCCCAGGCTGCCCTGCACCCCACTCCTCTCCACGGGGAGAGGTTCCCAGGTCTGCTATGACTTTAACTCAAACCAAACCAAACTCATTGCCATTGAGTTGATTCTGACTCGTAGTGACCCCCCATTGGATTTCTGAGGTGGTAAATCTTTATGGAAGTAGATTACCCAGTCTTCCTTTCTTGGAGCGGCTGGTGGGTTTGAACTGCCAGCCTTCTGGTTAGCAGTCAAATGCCTAAGGCACTGCATTACCAGAGCTCCTTTAGAAATAATCATTACTGCAGAGGAGCAGAATTGTGAAAGGCAAAGATGGGAAGAAGGAGAGACCAATATGGACCAGGAAGGAAGGGACCCAGTGTCCATCCTGGGCCTGCTGGGGGTCAGGCTGCTGTGCTAGGTGTGTCATTTGGTATCTTTTTCAAACCTTTCTGAAGGTTTGAAAGGTTGTACTTCCTGACTTAGGAGCCTTGTCTATGTTCATTTCTAGGAAATTCCAAGCCATTAGCTTTAGGCATGTTGCCTTCCCCCTCCCTAGACCTTCTCTTGCCTAGAATCCCTCTTGGGCCTTCCCTTTGGTGGACCTCCATAATTCTTTTGTATTTTCCTTCTCTTTGTCTGTTTGTGCTATCCAAACCCCTCATTATGAAGTTGATTCTGACTCATAGTGACCCTATAGGGCAGGGTAGAACTGCCCTGTAAGGTTTCTAAAGCTGCAATATTTATGGAAACAGACTACCACATCTTTCTCCCAAGGAGCAGCTGGTGAATTTGAACCACTGACCTCTCAGTTTGCAGCCGCTTTACCCCCTGCTCCACCAGGGCTCCTCTCTGTGCTACAGTCTGACAAATTTCCTTAGATCTGCCTTCCTTTTCACTATTTGTGTCTTCATTAGTGTTTAATCTGCTATATGATCCATCTGTTGAGTTTTTAATTCTTAAAACTGCATTTTTATTTTTAAAAGTATATTGACTTTTTAAAAAATCTGATTTAGAAGAGTAATGCCATTTCCTTTCTTGTGTTTTCATCTCTTTTATTTCCTTAATCATTTGACTGTACTTGCTTTGTAATTTTACTGCTATTTTTACTGCTATTTCTGTAATAGGAAGTTCTTAGGGTCCAAGTCTGCTGTTTCTGCTAACTCCTGCTCATGGTGGATTGTTCCGAGTGCATTTGGTCATTTGGGACCCTGTGCTCCCTATCTGGTGGAGCCTTATCTGTGTGATCCTGGATTGAAGTGATGTGTCCTCCAGAGGTAGTTGTGTTTGCTTCTATCAGATGCTGAGTGTGACCCGCTTAAAAGCATGGCTTCTGTTAATTTCTCCACCCTTAGGGGTTTCTGGACCTTAAGGGAAGTGAGTATTAAAGCCCCAAACACAGGTGAGGGCAGGCCTGTGATTTTATGATCTTAGAGGAGATTATTATTGTTATTATTTTCTTATAAACCTAGTACCTATGCCAAGAAAAAAAAAAACCTTCTGAGTATTAAAAATTGGATTTTTTTTTCTAGTCCACCCTTTTACTTTCTTTCAAAATCCAAGCTTTTTTGCAGGGGTCTTGGCTTCATTTTCGCATTTAAACAGGTCCAAGCCTGTCTTTTCAGTTCCCTCTGGGCCTTTAAATTTGACCCCCGTGGTTACCAAGACTGTCCCAAGACTGTCCTACTTGCCCAAGGCAGTGAAGCATAAGTACCTGCCCACCCACCACTCCATCTTCTAAATTCCTTTCTATTGTTGGCTCCTGGGGTTTGCTCTTGTTAAATGCTCGGCACCCTTGTATACACTTAACACAACAGCCCTATGACAGAGGTGATATTAATACCCCATTTTACGGATGAAGAAAGTGAGGCACACGACATTATTTGTATTTGTTTCTGAGTGTTTTGTACCAGGAGGGTATTTAGAGAAGCTTGTTTCCTCTGCCAAGTTGCCATGGAGGCTTGCGTGTTGCTGTGATGCTGAACAGGTTTCAGTGGAACTTCCAGACTAAGATGGAGTGGAAAGAAAGACCTGGCGATCTACTTCCAAAAAATCAGCCAATGAAAGTCTGTGGATCACAAGGTGGATCCTGTTGTGCATGAGGTTGTCATGAGTTGGAGCCAATGGGCTGGGAGCCAACAGCAGTAACAGTATCTGCCTGGTCATTGTTAGGACAGCTCAGGTGATAACGAGAAGGTGGAGACAGCTCCCTGGGGTGCTTCCATGGGTCATATGGCTTTCCTCAGTTCCTCCTCTGTTGCAGGGAGGTGTCCTGTGTAACCTGCATTGGATTGGCTGGGTACTGGTTAAAAGAAATACTCGTGGACTTCAAAACTAGAATCTCTGAGGGTGGCCCTGGTGATATGCATTTTAACTTATCCCCCAGATGTTTCTTCTAGACTTTGAACTTATTTATTGGTTGGTTTATGCAAAAACAACAAGAGGCCACATGTTCTGACCTCCTCTAATCCCACAAGAGGAAGACAGAATCACCATCAATAGCCCAAGGCCTATTTCTGCCAGGCCAGACATGCTGCCTCCCTCTAGCCCTTCTCCAACCGTTCCTCCCAAAGCACCCACCACCTCTCTCCTGGGTTCGATAATTCGCTGCAGTGGCCACACAGAACTCACAGATTATGGGGTTTATTAGGGAAGCACCACAGGCTACAATTCGAGTTCAGGAAAAATGCTCAGTCTCTCTCCCAGCCCACCGTCCCTCAGCCAAGAGTCTCTCACAGTCTCTTTCCCAGCAGTGCTGGTCCCTCGGTGTCTAACTCAGCAATGTGTGTCTCTTGCATCTCTTTCCCAGCAACGTGTGTCTCAGGAGCCCGTGTCTCTTTCAGGAGCACAGCACGTCTTCCTCAACCAGCAGTCAGAGAGAGAGTTCTGCCTCTAGGAGGCCTCCTTTTGAGCTCGGCAGGGTGGCCAAACTAGCCAATCATAGCATCAGAACTCTAAGCACCTGAGAGAGAACTTCCCATAACATTGCGTTGTGCCACGCCCAACAGAAATAACCCAGGTGGATAACATTTACAATCAGGAGCTCCTCAGTTGCTCATTCCACCACTGAGTTTACAATGACTTATGGGTAGAAAAGCCATACTAAGTAATTTACTACACTGCAGTTTGTTTAATCGAAGTATAATTTAGATAAATAAAATGTATCTTTTTGGTGCAGAGTTCTCTGATTTTGACAAATGTGTACATTCATGTAACCATTACTATAGCAAGATGCAGAATGTTTCCGCCCGCCCCCCCAAAAAAATTCCCTTGTGTCCCTTTGTAGTCAGATCCCCCCCACCCCCAGTCCCTGGGGTCCACTGGTCTCTTTGCCTTTTGTAGAATATCATTCAAAGGAAATCATACAGCATGTAATCTCTTGAGCCTGACTTTACCATTGCTATTAGGTGCCGTCAAGTCAATTCCGACTCATAGCGATCCTGTGTGCAACAGAATGAAGCACTGCTCGGTCCCGCACCATCGTCACAATCATTGTCATGCTTGAGTCCGTCGTCACAGCTCCTGTGTCGAGCCATCTCATTGAGGGTCTTCCTCTTTTTCACTGACGCACTACTATACCAAGCGTGATGGCCTTCTCCAGCAGCTGATTCCTTCTGACAACATGACCAAAGTAGGAGAGACAAAGTGTGGTCATTCTTGCTTCTAAAAAGCATTTCTGGCTGTACTTCCTCCAAGACATTTTTTCTAGCAGTTCATGGTACATTTAATACTTTTCACCAGCACCACAATTCAGATGCGTCAATTCTTCTTTGGTCTTCCTTATTCATTGTCAAGCTCTCACATCCATATGAGACTATTGAAAATAGGTCAGGCACACCTTAGTCTTCTAATTGATATCTTTGCTCTTAAACACTGTAAAGAGATCTTTTGCAGTAGATTTACTCAATGCAATACGTTATTTGATTTCTTGACTGCTGCTTATATGGGTTATGCATTGTGGATCCCAGTAGAATGAAATAAATCTCTGACAACTTCACTCTTTTCTCCATTTATCATAATGTTGCTAGTTGGTTCAGTTGTGAGGATTTTTGTTTTCTTTATGTTGAGGTGTAATGCATACTGAAGTCTTTGATCTTCATCAATAAGTGCTTCAAGTCCTCTTCATTTTCAGCAAGCAAGATTGTGTCCTCTGATTATTGCAGGTTATTAATGAATATTACTCCAATCCTGTTGCTGCATTCTTCTTCATATGTCCAACTTCTTGGATTATTTGCTCAGCATACAGATTGAATAAGTATAGTGAAAGGATACAATCTTGATGCCCATCTTTCCTGATTTTAAACCATGTAGTATACCTGCTCTGGTTACTTAGTGTCACTCTGACAAGAATATACCACAGATGGGATGCTTGAACAAACAGGAGTTTATTCTCTTACAGTTCAGGAGGCTAGATGTCTGAGTTCCAAGTGCCAGGCTCTAGGGGCTCGGTGAAAGCCCCACAACCTTGGGCTTCAACTCTGCCTCCTGCTCCAGGCTCAGTGGAGCTAGAGGCTTTTCTTCACCCAGACAGCTGCTGGCTGCTGAGACTGACAAGCCCAAGGTTGACAAGTAAAAAGGCATAGTCCCGATGTTACCAAACCACACGGCAGGCCATTAACTCAAGTCCATTGAAAGTCCCAAGGTCGGCAGAGCATGGCAGGCTGCTGGACAATGGCATGGCTATATGCAGGGTTCAGGTGTGCCATAAGCTAGAGACCGTTCCCAAAGCTTCTGCTTATATAGGGAAAGCAGACTATATCCCTCAGGCAGCTACTCAGCTGCCTGTGGTAGGTCCCACCATGGAGATGATTGCTAGTCTCATCATGGGGAATAACTACCACCAGCTGCCCAGGCACTCAACCAGGGCCAGCCAAGTTGACACACAAACTTAACCACCACAATAACCCTGTTCTGTTCAAGCAACTGCTTCTTGGTCTTGGTTCCTCGTGAATATAATTTTAAAAAACAAAACTCAGCATCACTGAGTTAATCCCTACTCAAAGCGACCCACATTGGGTTTCCAAGACTGTAAATCTTTATGGAACCAGACTGGTTTATCTTTCTTCTGTGGAGTGGCTGAGGAGTTCGAACCACCAACCTTTAGGTTAGCAGCCAAATGCCTTAACCACTACACCATCAGAGCTCCTTTATGAGCATAGTTAAATGTTCTGGAATTCCTATTCTTCTCAGTATAATCCATAATTTGTTATGATCTACACAGTCAAATGCCTTAGCATAGTCAATAAAACACAGGTAAACATCTTTTTGGTATTTTCTGCTTTTTAGCCAAGATCCATCTGACATCAGCAGTGATATCCCTTGTTCCACACCCTCTTCTGAATCAGCTTGAGTTTTTGGAAGTTCTCTGTTGATGTACTGCTGCAACCAGTTTTGAATTATCTTCAGCAAAATTTTTCTTGTGTGTGATATTAATGATATTGTTTGGTCATTTCCTCATTCTGTTGGATCACCTTTCCTTGGAATGGCACAAATAAATTTCTTGGCATAAATGGGTAAGCACCTCTAGCACCACATCCATTTATTGAAACATCTCAGTGGGTATTCCATCAATTACTGGAGCCTTGTTTTTTGCCAGTGCCTTCAGTGCAGCTTGGACTTCTTCCTTCAGTACCATTGATTCTTGATCATATGCTACCTCTTGAAATGGTTGAATGTGTTGATCAGTTCTTTTTGGTACAGTGATTCTGTGTATTCTTTCCATTTTTTTTTTTTTTTAATGTGATTTGGGTGAAAGTTTACAGAGCAAATTCATTTTCCATACAGCAGTTCACATACACTTTGCCACATGACATTGACTGTAATCTCCCACGGTGCAACAGCTTTCCTCCTACTTCTCATAGCCACTTCTTCCCTGTGTCCTTCCCTCCCATGCACTCCGGTGCCTTGAGCTGTCTTCCTGTGCATACACAGCCCTTCTATTCTCCCATGATTGATCTCTCCAAGGAGTGTATCTACCTAATGTAAATGTTCAGTTCATATGCCTGTCTTTTGTTTGGCTGGAAGCCCTAGCTGAAGGGCAGCTAGGGGCCATAGTCTCAGGGGTTCCACCAGGCTTTATCAGATCAGCAAACCTGGTCCCCCCCTTTTTTTTAATGATTTTAAATTTTTTCCCATATTGTTTTCCCACTCTATATCCAGGATCTCTTACAGAAATCCCCCCCTGAGTGGTAGACAGTGGTAGTGGGCACCACCTACTTCTTCTGTTCTCATAGGTGTATAGGCTGAGGATTGTATGGTGTATCACTCCTTCCATTTTCTTTTGATGCTTCCTGCATCATTCAATATTTTGCCCATAGAATCCTCCAGTATCACAATTTAAGGCTTGAATTTTCTCTTCAGTTCTTTCAGCTTGAGTAATGAAGAGTGTTTTTTCCCCTTTGATTGTATAACTCGAGGTCTTTGCTCATTTCCTTATAATACTCTGTTCTCTCCAACTGCCCTTGGGAATCTTTGGTTCAGCTCTTTCACTTCATCATTTCTTGCATTCACTTTAGCTACTTATTTTGGTTCACTAGCGCCACTCTAACAGAAGATACCACAAATGGGTAGACAGCTTTAACAAACAAGAATTTATTCTGTTACAGTTTTGGAGACTAGAAGTCTTGAGTTCAAAGTGCCTAGTTCTAGGGACTGGGTGAGGGCCCCTTGACCTTGGGCTTCAGCTCTGCCTCTTGCTCCTGGCCCACTGGAGCTGGAGGCTTCTCTTCACTCAGGCAGCTGCTGACTGCTGAGGCTGACAAACCCAAGGTGGACAAGTGAAATGGCACAGTCCCCAAATTATCACACCACATTTAGGCCATTATTTGAAGTCCATTAACAATCCCAGGATTGGTAGACAACATGGCAGGCTGCTGCATGACAAGTTGGCTACATGCAGGATTCAAGTGTGCCAAAAGCTGAAGACCTTCCTCAAAGCTGCTGCTTATATGCTGGAAGCAGACCACATCCCTAAGGCATCTACTCAGCTCCTCCAGTAGATTGCACCATGGCGTTGATTACCAGTCTTACCATGGGGAATAACTACATCCAGCTGCCCAGCCACTCAAAACCAGGCCTAGCCAAGTAGACATACAACTTAACTACCATACAACTCTCCATTCAGGAGCAAGTTTCAGTCTTTTCTAACATCACTTTGGTCTTCTCTTCCTTTCCTGTCATCTTAATGACCTTTTGCTTTCTTCATGTATGATGATATCCTTGATGTCATCCCACAACTCATCTGGTCTTTGGCCACTGGTGTTCAGTTCATCAAATCTTTTCTTCAGATGGTCTCTAAATTCAGGTGGGATATACTCAAGATCATATTTTCTCTTCTGGACTTGTTTTAATTTTCTTCAGCTTCAACTTAAAATTTGCTTATGAGCAATTGATGATGTGCTCCACAGTCAGTCCCTGGCCTTGTTCTGACTGATGATTTTGAGCTTCTCCACCAGCTTTTTCCACAGATGTGGTGGTTTTGATTCCTGTGTATTCCATCTGGCAAGGTCCACATGTATAGTTGCTGTTTATATTGAAAAAAGGGTATTTGCAATGAATAAGTTATTGGTTGTACAAAATTCTGTCATGTGATGTCCGGCATCATTTCCATCACCAAGGCCATCTTTTCAGCTACTGACTCACGTATTTCAGATCCATCCATGTTTTGCCTGAGTCAGTAGTTTGCTCCATTGTATTGCTGATTTTAGAAATGTATTTATTACTATATTCCATTGTATGAATGTTCTACAATTTGTTTACCCATTCACCTGTTAAAGGACACCTGGATTGTTTCTGCTTTTTGCATATTATAAATAACACCTGTCAATATTCACTTGCAGGTTTTTGTGTGAATGCAAGTTTTCATTTCTCTTTGTTAATATGTAGGAGGAGAATTTGAGCCCTGGTGGTGCAGTGGTTAACATGCTTGGCTGCTAAGAAATGTTAGCGCTTTGAACCCACCAGCTGATCTGCAGGAGAAAGATGTTTGCTTCTGTAAAGTTTACAGCCTTGGAAACCCTCTGAGGGGTAGTTCTACTCTGTCCTGTAGGGTTATTCTGAGTCGGAATCCACTTGATAGCAATGAGTTTTATTTTTGTTTTTAAATATAGTAAGTGTATGTTTAACTTTACCAGAAACTCCCAAACTGTTTTCCAAAGTGGTTGAGAATTTCAATTCTTCCATATACTTGGCAACACATTACGGTATGGTTTTTGATTTTATATATTCTAATCCCTCTGGCATTGGTGGTATCTCATTATGATTTAATTTATACTTTCCTGATGGAGTAATGATACATTAAACATCTTTTTTAATACTCATTTACCATCTGTACATCTCCTGTGGTAAAATATCTGTTGAAATATTTTGCCCATTTTAAAAATTGGTTGCTTAATTTGCTGATACAAAGTTTTCAGGGTTCTTTATATACTCTGCAAGTCTTTATCAGATACATGTTTTACCAGTATTTTCCCCAGCTTATGCCTTATTTTTTTCATTCTTTTAACAATGTCTTTTGAGGAACAAGAATTTTTTTTTAAATTTTTATTGTGATTTGGGTGAAAGTTTACAGAGCAAATTGATTTTCCATATAGCAGCTCACATACATTTATCTCATGACATTGACTGCAATTTCCCACAATGCAACAGCTCTCTTCCCACTTCCTCCCCATAGTTACCTCTTCCTTGTGTCCTCCCTCCCGTGTACTCCTGCCCCCCTGAGCTGTCTCCCTGTGCATACACAGCCCTTCTATTCTCCCATGATTGATCTTTCCCAGGAGTGTATCTCCCTAATGTAAATGTTCAGCTCATATGCCAGCAACAGGAATTTTTAATTTTGGTAAAGTCCAGTTTATCTTTTTCTTTAAAAAAAATATTTTATAGATAGTGGTTTATAGCTAAGAAATCTTTGCCTAACCCAAGGTCAGAAAGATTTCTTCCTATCAGAATCACATGGGTATTGGTTAAAAAAGTAAATTAATGGCCCCTACTCTAGAGCTTGTTGTTATTGTTGTTAGGTACTGTCAAGTCAGTTGCGACTCAGAGCAACCCTGTGTACAACAGAAAGAAACACTGCCTGGTCTCTAGGGACCGGCCCCTCCTGATAGCATCTCCAAAGTATGTGAAACAGAGCCTGGCATCCTCACTTCCAAGGAGCATTCCAGCTGTACTTCTTTCCAGACAGAAAGTAGAATCTCTGTGGGTAGGCCTGGTGAACTGTACTGTAATATGATACCAGTATCATTCTATCCTTCCTTGCATTTTGAGAATCACTGGCTTACTGTTTAAGGAGCTCTGGTGGTGCAGTACCTAAAGCATTTGACTACTAACCAGAAGGTTGGCAGTTCCAGCCACTCTGCAGAAGGAAGATGAGGCAATCTACTTCTGTAAAGATTTGTCACCTTGGAAACCCAATGGGAGTTGTTATGAGTCTGAATCAACTTGAAGACAGTGGATTTGGCTTACTGTTTACAATTTGGAACTTCTTTCTGGGGCTTCTGAATTGTGTGTGTATATGTGTGCTTATGACAGAGAGAATAAGTATATGCATCTCCAGGGAATTGGGCAGCCTGGCTGTGAACTGTGAAATAATGGAATAGGGAGACCGGTCAAAGCTAGTGAGAGGAAGGATGTGGTGTTTCCTCTGCACCTTTCTCTTTTCCCTAAAGTGCTTTTGTTATTCTGTACTCACCAGCAGATGGCGCCATGTCACCAGCCAACCAGGTGAAAAGAAGAATTCCTGGACTTAGCCTAAGCTGTTGCTTTCTCTGAGGGCCCCAGGTCCCAACAAGAACCTCACTTCCTGCCCAGCTCACTTCCTGCACTTACATTCCTGCTGACTCCCCACAGACCTGATTTTGTGGCCCCTGTCTTGGGCAAAAAGACAGGATTTGCCTGGTACTGAGGAATCACTCAGTGTGTACTCACCAAATCAGAATTATATTTTGTCTTGGTCTGGAAACTGCCCCTGGCTCCTTTTCCAGCAAACACATATTCACATATTGTGTGCCTGTTGTGTGTGTCCTGCTCAGGGCAACCAAGTATCCCAGGAGTGCCCAGGCTTGTAGGGGAGACAGAGGCATGCTGCATAAGCACACTCACGCGTACACTCAGTTTCTCTCACACACAAACTCACCCTCTTACACATACTCACGCTCACACACAGTCTCATAATACTCTCATACACACCATACTCACACACTCACACACATACACACACACGCTGAGGGTGCAGACCAGCAATAGCCAGGGGCCTTGGTGGAAGCAGCTTTTCTGACCTGATGCAGTAGTGCTCTTGGCCGTAGGAGGGGCTTGCCCGCCTACAGTTAGTGATCCTGAGCTGGCGAGGCTGACATCTGGTGGGGATTGTGTTTTGCTGTGATGTTTCATGACTTGAGGAGCCCTGAGGGTCAGCAAAGCACAGGCCAGTGCTTTGAAGTTAGAGGTGGGAAGGATGGAATGAGGCTTTCATAGGGTAACCCTCAGACAAGCTGAAGCTGCCCATCTCTTCATTGCTAGGGCTGGAGGCCTCGGGTCCTGCCATCCTCAGCTCCCTCCCTGACTCTTACCTGGGGAAGCAGACTGGGAATTTGCCAGCAAGGGAGGGGGATAGAAATACCCTTTGTAGAGCCCCTTCCTTCTCTCAGAGGGGACTCTAGTTTCCTTTGGGAGGAGGCAGCTGTTCCCTGACTCTGTCCCTATGTTGTACAACATGACGGGGCAACAAGAAGTCTTCTCTGGAAGTGGTCTTTCTGGATTGGGAGTCCTGGGAGGCCAAGCACTGGCCCTTCTTCATTCCTCTCCCCTCACCCTTCACAGAGGGCTTTTGTCTCTCATGTGCTTGGAACTTATTTGGAACAGGATTTGTATCACTAGGCCAGAGCTGCTCAACCTTGGCTATATAGACATTTTGGGCTGGGTAATTCCTTATTTGGGGGGCTGTCTTGTGATTGTAGGATGGTTAACAGCATCTCTGGCCTCTGCCCACAAGATGCCAGTAGCAATCCCCTTATCAGTTGTAACAACCAAATAAGTCTTCAGGCATTGACAGATGCCCCCTGGGTGGCACCGGAACCGCTGAGTTGAGAAGTAACTGGTCTAGGAGATCAAGTCCGTGAGGTGTTGAGACCAGTGTGGTTAGGTCAGCTCCACCGGGGCAGGTCTGGAGCCCAGTGGAGTTTGGTTTGTGAGCTGACGAGAAGATGGGAGCTCTGTTTTATAGGAAGGGTTCTGACTCAGAAATCTGAAATTGGGCTTCTGGGTCTGCTTCTTGTCTATGAATTGAGGGGTTCCAGCTCAGAGCTTTAATTCTTTTTAATTCTTTCAGTGTTAAACCCTCCAGTGGCTTCCTTTTATACAGAGAGTGTAAAAAGGGCATCAGGGCATCATCTGACCCATTTTAGCTTCACAAGGGGGCAGGAGGATCAAGATCAAGATCAACAGCCCAAGGCTGATTCCTGTGAGATGGAGGTTGGACATGCAGCCACCCTCCAATCTTTTTACCAATTCTGGTACCCACTGTTCCTCTCACGGCACTCTGCTTCTCTGTTGTGTTCGATAATTCACCGTATTGTCCACACGGATTGCCCAGAAACTACTCATGATTATGGGGTTTATTAGGGAAGTAACAGGTTACAATTCTAGGTCAGGAACAGTCAGAATACAGTTCTTTGATCAGGACAGCCTGCCCTCAGTCATGCCCTAAAGCAGGTCTCTCTGTAGTCTTGGCGTCTCAGCTTTGCAGCCCCTTGGCCCTGCCCTGTTTGGGCAAGTGTTAGGAAGTTCTTTTAGTTCTGAAGATAGGTGCCCAGAGAGGCAACCCACTCCACCAGCAAGGCTCCTGCCCAAAGGCACTCAGATTTCTCACAATGTGGGTCCAGAAGCCCACTGCAGTCTGCTGCCAGGTCTGCTGCTGCTTCTCATTGTCTCTCACCGTCTCAGCAAAATGTTACGGTTCTCTGTCTCTTGGGCCCAGGCGGTTTGGCACAGGGATCTCAAGTCCAAGGATGTACTCCACTCCTGGCTCCTCTTGATAGTAGTGAGATCTCCCTTTTCTGCCTCTGGGATGGCTTATTTTAAGCCTAATGGGCTGGCAAAACTGACCAGTCCCCAAGTTAATTTGTATGGCTCCACCCCCACAAGAGTGCCAGACACCTTATTTACATTATTAGCAAGCTATCCAATCCCCTTGGTGGATCCCGAGCACCTTATATTTGCATAGTCCCACCCAGTCATCTGATGGGAGTCACAAAGACTGTGGCTAGTAACTCACTGCACCATGGAGAGTAGAACCCAAGCTACAGATGCCGACTTCTCCCACTGCACTTGGAGTCACTCAGAGCTTTGCTCGTTGCATCCCAGAGGGACTGTCCTTCTTTCAGTTTCTCGAACTGCCAAGGCCTTGCAGCCTCAGGGCCTTAGCATATGCTGAATTGGCTGGTGTCTGGGTCCTTCTCATACTGAAGTTCAGCCTGAACATTTCTTCTTACAGAAGACTTCCTGACCTTCCTTCCTAAGTGGTCCTCACTCAGTCTTTTTCTTAAAAAAAAAACCAAAAACCTGAAAATTAATTTATATGAAGAAAAGAACATAAAACAATGTATTCACAGTTCAGCTAATTTTTATAAAATCAATGCTCATGTAACTACCATCCAACTCAAGATATAGAATAGTATCTGAATCCTTAGAAGCTTAGTTTGCTATATTTTTACAACTCACATGCAGGATTCATAATGCGTGAATCTTTTAGTGGATTTATTGCTCTGCAGTACGAACACGAGAATCTTCCATGTTGCTTGTTGCTATAGTTTGTTCTTTTCATTGTTGTTTAATATCCCATTGCATGGCTGTACCATAATTTTTTTCCCCCATAAAGATTTTTTTTAATGTGATTTGGGTGAAAGTTTACAGAGAAAATTCATTTTCCATACAACAGTTCATACACATCTTAACTCATGACATTGACTGCAATTTCCCACCATGTAATAGCTCCCCTCCCACTTCTTCCCCATAGTTACCTCTTCACTGTGTCCTTCCCTCTCATGCACTCCTGCCCCCTGAACTATCTCTCTGTGTATACGCTGCCCTTCTGTTCTCCCATGATTGATCTTTCCAAGAAGTATAGCTACCTAATGCAAATATTCGGTTCCTATGCCAGTCTTTTGTTTGGCTAGAAACCACAGAAGTGGGCTCAATTCCAAACCTTAAGGGCAGCTGGGGGCCATAGTATCAGAGGTTCCACCAGGCTCTATCAGACCAGCAACCCTGGTCCCTTTTCCTTTCTTTTTTTTTAATGATTTTGAGTTTTTCCCATATTGTTCTCCCACTCTATCCAGGATCTCCTGTAAGTACCACCATTTTTGATTCACGTCACTGGGCACTGACTTAGGGGGCTGTTACAAGCACTGGTGCCGTGGACATTTGTATGTCCCTGGTGTACGTGTGCATGTGCTTCTGTAAGGGTCTTCCTAGGGATGGAGTTGCTGGGACCCAGGGCCCTGGGCATGGGCATTTCTGGCCCTCGGGTTCTGGAGCCAGCAGGCTGTGGGAGATGGAGAAGTGTGCGTCTGGCAGGGAGTGCCGCACAGAGGAGGTGGTGTAGATGAGGTGCTGGCAGGCTCTTGCGTGAGGGCATTATCCCAAGACAAATAACCAACTTGGAAAGAAAAATCAATAAAGCTTTTCAGAAAATCAGTAGATCTTTCCAGATGGCTTCAGTGGTGGCAAATAAATACCACATGACAGCCTGTGGTACAGAAATGTGGGGCCTGGCGCTGGGGCACCCTTCTTGTTTCAGAGGTGAGTTATTAGTTCCAGCCCTAATCCCAGGCTGGTTCCCTAACGTGTGAACCTCTGGCCACTTTGAAACTGGCCCTGAGAGCACTGATGCAGGAGATAAGGCCAGCATGTGTCCCGAGCCCTCCTTAGCCCTCATCCCTTACAGACAAGTGGGAGTGAGCGTACTATTCAGATAGACAAGAAGGGGGCTGCTCAGGGGTTTTGGGCAAACCTTTCATGCCTTGCTTTGGTCTGGCATTGCCTCTATTTCCGGGTCAGTGAGGGTCTGCCTGGGTCCCAGAGCCTTAGAGACAGGAGGGGCTGTGGAAGGAAAGAGAAAAACTTAATACTGGAAAGCAGATCTTTGGATGGGAGGGAGAAAATTTGCTCCATGGCTCCAATTCTGGTATCTGCACAGGGAGGAATACTTTTTAAAATACATACATTTAATTTAAAACAATAGGTAACATTCACAAACTAAAAGCCATAAAAAAAATAAACAGTGATTAACCAGGCATTCTTCAACCCTGTCCTCTAGCCTCTGGTCCCTTCCTGCCTGGCATCCTCTGCTATCTTTGGATCTAGTGATACTATTGGGCTTTGACTGGCTAGCTCTAGAATTGCTAGGATGAGCCAGTGAACCATCCTGGTATCCTGGGGCTTTTTAAGTGTATAGCCGTGGTGGCAGAGGACCCAAAGTCCTACTGATATTGCCCTAATCTCTCTCTCGGGGTTCCCTGAAACACTTTCTAGAGCTTTGGGAGCTCCAGTGACCTGAACGCTATCTGTCTCTAGTCTGTCTCCTCCGGGGGAAGGAGAGGATAAGAGTAGGGGTCTGCAGTGGACAATCTTAAGTATAGCCGACCTAGTCCTGGGGTTCCCTGTTCACTCTCCTGGTGTCTTATACAGTGTTGGTGGTCAGTACGTTTGATAGATGAATGAATGAATTCCTTTATACTGTGAGTATAATTCTACCTGCCCGAGGAAGTCACCCTAGATTTGAGAACTGATCCAACCCTTTAGTGTCTTCAAGGAAGCCCAATACTTGTTACTTCCACAGTGAAGAGATTGAGACTGAGATGGCAGAGTGACTCGTGGAGATGTCACAAAGCCTGGAGACAGGCTGCCAGATGGTGAGCCCATCCCACTGGTTGTTAAGATACTTACAGAATGTAAAATGCACTAAATAAGGTTGAGTCCTGCTTCTACTGTCTTGAGTTGGTGTTCACTGAATGTTAGTATAGCATCTGTGCTGAGGGGGTGACATGCAGAGGTGGCATTTCAGCTGAACCTTAAGAGATGAATCTGGTGTAGGGGTATAATCATGGGATGGGAGGGCGGGGAGGGGTCTCCTAGCGGAGGTATCTGTGACTGACGGCACAGCACCATGCAAGCAGGAGCCTGCTTCCCGGGGTGTCAGGTATTCATTGGCTGTGATTCAGAAGAGTAAAGGGAGCTGAGGCAGGAGTGAGGTTGAGGTTGACTGCAGATCTCGGAGGGCCTGGAGTGCACTGTTAGTTTGTGCAATAAATCCTGTCTTACACAGGGATTGGGTTCTAAAAGTGAACATTACATGGAGTCAGAATTATCCTTGAATACTAATAACAGCTCACAATTTAATACATACCATGTGCCAAGGAGCTCTAGGGGCACAGTGCCTAAGGCATTTGACTACTAACCAGAAGGTTGGTGGTTCATACCCACCAGCCACTCAGTGGAAGGAAGATGGGGCAATCTACTTCCGTAAAGATTTACTGCCTCAGAAACCCAGTGGGTGTTGCTATGAGTTGTAGTCGACTCAATGGTAGCAAGTTTTTGTTGTTGTTGTTGTTTGGATGTGCCCAGCTATCTGTCTTAGTTACCTAGTGCTACTATAACAAATACCACAGGTGCATGGCTTTAACAAACAAATTTATTTTCTCAGTTTAGTAGGTGGTAGTGGTAGTGGTGGTTGTTGTTAGGTGCCGGTGAATCAGCTCCGACTCATGGTGACCCTGTGTATACAACAGAACGAGCATTGCCTGGTCCTGTGCCAGCCTCACAATCCCTGCTACACCTGAGCTCATCGTTGTAGCCCGTGTCAATCCATCTCGTTGAGGGCCTTTCCCTTTTTTGCTGACCGTCTGCTTTACCAAGTATGATATCCTTCTCCAGGGAATGGTCCCTTCTAACAATATGACTAAAGTCGGTGAGACAAAGTCTGGCTATTCTAACCTCCAAGGAGCATTCTGGCTGCATTTCTTCCAGGAAAGATTTGTTATTTCTTCTGGAAGTCCATGGTATTTTCAGTATTCTTTACCATCATCACAGCTCAAAAGCATCAACTCTTCTTTGGTCTTCTTTATTCATTGTCCAGGTCTCACATGCATATGAGGCGATTAAAAATACATGGCTTGGGTTATGCATACCTTTGTTGTTGTTGTTGTTGTTAAGTGCCGTCGAGTCGTTTCTGACTCATAGCGACCCCATGCACAGCAGAACGAAACACTGCCCGATCCCGCACCAGCCCCACAATCCCTGCTATA
>NW_006921657.1:7149457-7159132 GCF_000298275.1 Orycteropus afer afer
TTTGTCCTGCTGTTGGAGACCTCTCGTATCCCCCCCACCTGGGTCAATGTGGCTGACTGTTCCTCTGTCTGGCTTCCTGTCTTTTAATCCTCTTCCTCCTGCTCTTCTGGCCTGCTTCTTTGGGCGTCCCTGAGTTTCCCCTCCTCACCTAATCCCTATGCATACCTTAGTCTTCAAAAAGACATCTTTGCTCTTCAGCACTTGAAAGAGGTCTTTTGAGCAGATTTGCCCAATACAATACATCATCTGATATCTTGACTGCTACTTCCATTGGTGTTGATTGTGGAACCAAGCAATATAAAATCTTTGACAACTTCAATCTTTTCTCCATTTATCCTGATGCTGCTTATTGGTCCAGTTTTGAGGAGTTTTGTTTTCTTTATGTTGAGATGTAATCCATACTGCAGACTGTAGTCTTTAATCTTCATCAGTAAGTGCTTCAAGTCATCCTCACTTTTCAGTGAGCAAAGTTGTGTCATTTGCACATCTCAGGTTGTTACTGAGTCTTCCTCTAATCTTGATGCCACAGTCTTCTTCATATAGTCCAGCTTCTTGGATTATTTGCTTAGCATATAGATTGAATAAGTATGGTGAAAGGATACAACCCTGACACACTCCCTTTCTGATTTGAAACCATACAGTATCCCCTTGTTCTGTTTGAACAACAGTTTCCTGGTCTATGTACAGGTTCCTCATGAGTACAATTAAGTGTTCTGGAATTCCCATTCTTTTCAATGTTATCTATAATTTGTTATGGTTCACACAGTCAAATGCTTTTGCACAGTCAATAAAACACAAGTAAACATCTTTCTGGTTTTCTTTGCTTTGTGCCAAGTCCATCTGATATCAGCAATGATATCCCTTGTTCCACATCCTCTTCTCAATCCAGCTTGCATTTCAGGAAGCTCTCTGTCAATATAGTGCTGCAACCATTTTTGAATTATCTCGAGCAAGATTTTACTTATGTATGATATTAGTGATATTGTTTGATAATTTCCACATTGTGTGGGATCACCTTTCTTTGGAATGGGTACAAATATGAATCTCTTCCAGTCAGTTGGCCATGTAGCTGTCTTTCACATCTTCTGGCATAATCGAATGAGTGCCTCCAGTGGGACATCTTTTTGTTGAAACATCTCATTGGGTATTCTGTGAATTCGTGGAGCCTTCTTCTTTGCCAGTTTCTTCAGTGCAGCTTTGACTTCTTCCTTCAATACCATTGGTTCTTGATCATATGCCACCTTCTGAAATGGATGTACATTGACCAGTTCTTTTTGGTTCACTGACTGTATTCCTTCCATCTTCTTTTGATGTTTGCTGCATCATTCAATATTTTGCTCATAAAATCTTTCATTATTACAACTCAAGGCTTGAATTTTTTCCTCAGTTCTTTCAGCTTGAGAAATGCTGAGGGTGTTCTTCCTTTGGTTTTCTAACTCCACATTGCATTATAGTAATTGGCTTTGTCTGCTTGAGCTGCTTATCATTTCTGCTATTTGCTTTAGCTACTCTTTGTTCAAGGGAAGGTTTCATAGTCTCTTGTGACATCCATTTTGGTCTTTTCTCCCTTCCCTGTCCTTAAAATGACCTTTTGCTTTTTCATGGATGATGTTCTTCTTCTTTTTAAAATTTTCATTGTGATTTGGGTGAAAGTTTACAGAGCAAATTCATTTTCCATACAGCAGTTCATATACATTTTGTCTCATGACATTGACTGCAATTTCCCACAGTGTAACAGCTCTCTTCCCATTTCTTTCCCATAGTTACCTCTTCCCTGCATTCTTCCCTCTCATGCACTCCTGTCCCCTGAGCTGTCTCCCTGTGCATACGCTGCCCTTCTGTTCTCCATGATTGATCTTTCCAAGGAGTGTATTTACCTAATGTAAATATTCAGCTCATATGCCAGTCTTTTGTTTGTCTGGAAGCCACAGGAGTGGGTTCAATTCCAGACTTGAAGGGCAGCTAGGGGCCATAGTCTCAGTGGTTCCACCAGACTCTATCAGACTAGCAAACCCGGTCCTTTTTTTTTTTTTTTAATGATTTTGAGTTTTGTTCCACATTGTTCTCCCACTCTAATGGATGATGTTCTTGATGGCATCCCACAGTTCCCCTGGTTTTTGGTCATTGGTGTTCATTGCATTAAATCCATTCTTTAGATGGTCTTTAAATTCAGGAGGGATATAATCAAGGTCATATATATTTTGGCTCTCATGGACTTGTTATAATTGTCTTCAGTTTCAATTTGAACTTGCTTATGAACAGGTCTCTTCCACAGTCAGCTCCTGGCCTTATTTCAGGTAAAGTTATTGAGCTTCTCCACCACCTCTTTCCACAGACATAGTCTGATTCCTGTGTGCTCCATCTGGCAAAGTCCACGTGTATAGCTGCTGTTTGTGTTGTTGAGAAAAAGATATTTGCAATGAATAAGTCGTTGGTCTTGCAAAATTCTATCGTGAGATCTCTAGTGTCGTTTCTATCACCAAGGCCATATTTTCCAACTACCGGGGATTCTTCTTTGTTTCCAACTTTTGCATTCCAATCACTAGTGATAATCAGTATAACTTGATTGCACATTTGGTCAATTTCAGACTGTAGAAGTTGGTAAAAATCTTCAATTTCCTCATCTTTGGCTTTGGTGGTTGGTGCATAAGTTTGAATAATAGTAGTATTTAACTGGTCTTCCTTGTAGGTGTATGGATATCATCCTGTCAGTGACAGCATTGTACTTCAGGATAGATCTTGAAACGTTCTTTGTGATGATGAGTGCCATGCCTTTCCTCTTCAATTTGTCATTCCTGGCATAGTAGATCATATGGTTGTCTGATTTAAAATGGCCAAAACCAGTCCATTTCAGCTTACTAATGCCTAGGATACCAATCTTTTATGTGCTCCATTTCATTTTTGACAACTTCCAATTTTCCTAGATTTATACTTTATACGTACCATGTTCCGATTATTAATGGATGTTTGCAGCTGTTTCTTGTCATTTTGAGTCATGCCACATCAGCAAATGGAGATCCCAAAAACTTTACTCCATCCACATCATTAAGGTTGGCTCTACTCTGAGAAGGCAGCTCTTCCCCAGTCATATTTTGAGTGCCTTCTGACCTGAGGGGCTCATCTTCTGGCACTGTATTAGAAAGTGTTTTAGGGCTCTTTGTAAAGTTTTCCAGTAATGTATCAGACAGTGTTTCACTGCTGTTCATAAGGGTTTCACTGGCCAATTCTTTGAGAAGTGGATGGCCCCTTCCTTCTTCCAAGTCTGTGTTAGTCCGGAAGGTCTGCTGAAACCTGTTCACCATGGGTGACCTTTCTGGTATTTGAAATACCAGAGACATAGCCTCCAGCCTCACAGCAACACACAAGCCACCACAGTATGACAAGCTGACAGGTGAGTGGTGGTTTGATAGGTTAGACGTCCAGGTCTAGGGGAAGGCGTCCTCCGTCTGTCAGCTCTAAAGGAAGGGCCTTGTCTCCTTTCAACATCTGTGGGTCCGGCATCCCTGGGTGGGCTCCATGCATCTTGGCATCCATCTTCCACTGGAAAAAGGAGATTCTCAGAGCAGGGATCCAAGGTCTAAAGGACTTGCTTCACTCCCGGCTCTTCTTTCTTGGTGGTACTGAAGTCCCTCCTTCTCTGCTCACTTCTCTCTCCTTTTATCTCTTATAAGATAGAAGGTGATGCAGGCCACACCCCAGGAAAAAACTCTCCTTACATCAGATCAGGGCTGTATCCCGATTACAGTTGTTGTATCCCACTCTGATCTCTTTACAACTGATTGGCTGATCACATCAGATCACATCATGGGAGATGATTACATCATTACATAATTACCACAGCACTGAGAATCATGGCCCAACCAAGCTGACACATATTTTGAGGGGACGAAATTCAATCCATGATACTATCTCTGTTGTTTTACATATATCATCTCATTCAGTCCTTATAAAAATCCTGTGATTTAGTTATCATTCAGCCTTTTGGCTTAGCCTCTATTATTATCCCCCATTTTATAGATGAGGAAACTGAGGCATGGAGGGGCTAAGCAACTTACCCAGGACCACATCTGGTAAGTGGAAGGGACGGGGATTTGAACCCAGTCACTCTTGCTGCAGAGTTCATTTTCTTACCTCTGTGTTAAACAAACAAACAAACAAACAAACCTATTGCTTTCAGTTCAACTCTAACTCGTGGCAACTCCACGTGTTACAGAGTAGAACCGCTCCACAGAGTTTTCTTGGCTATAATCTTTATGGAAGCAGATTGCCAGGCCTTTCTTCTGCAGGACTGCTGGGTAGGTTTGAACTGCCAACCTTTAGGTGGTGGTGGTGGTTGTTATGTGCCGTCAAGTTGGACCTGACTCACAGCAACCCCTCTTTGGGTTTCCGAGGTGGTATCACTATGGAAGTAGGTTGCCCAACCTTTCTTTCCAAGGAGTGGCTGGTGGGTTTGAACCACCAGCCTTCTGGTTAGCAGTCAAAAACAAAAACACCTCTGCCATCGAGTCAATTCTGACTCATAGCAACCCCCATTGGGTTTCTGAAGCAGTAAATCTTTATGGAAGTACATTACCAAATCTTCCTTCTGTGGAGTGGCTGGTGGATTTGGACTGCCAACCTTCTAGTTAGCTGTCAAATGCCTTAGGCACTGTACCACCAGAGCTCCTATTTAGGTTAGTAATCAAGTGAAAACCACTTGCACCCCTAGGGACCCTTAGCAAGAAGGCATACTGTTTTTTGTTTGTTTGTGAACCAGATGGAGTCACTGGTTTGTAGATGGCAAACTCATGGTGTAGGAAAAACATGTATCTTTAAACACTCAGCATCCAGTATGGCTGACTGACTGAGTTTAATAAATGACGTGAGCTGGATGAGCTGGATCTGCTGTCCTTGCTCTAGGAGGCCCTGGGGAGTCCCTGATAGCATCTGAGCTGGGTTTAGGGAGTTCACTGCTGGGCATTGGTTGGCTGTGAGACCTGTGGGAGAGAATCCAGGAAGAGGCAACTGGTGCATTCCATGTCAGTGCCTGTGGTAATGTGTCCTTGTTGTGAAGGGATGGATGTCAGTGGGAAAAGAAAGGCAAGTTAGGAGAGGCTGTGCATGGGCCTTGGATGACTGGTAAGTTCTGTGGGGTATGGCAGAGGGTCAGTGACTGCAAGTTTGAAATTTGGGGAAAATAGAGAACTCTGGGCTATTGGGATAGATAAGAGGATTCTGATGAGTTGACGCCCCAAAGGATAGCCATGGGCAAGCACATGGCAGGGGATTGGATATATGGGAGTAGCTGGGTGAAATGGAGATTTATGCAGAGGTGCTATTGTCCCAGACGTACTACTGTCCCACAGGCATCCCAGTACCTTTCAGTAACTCCTGCCACAGGTCTCAGTGGGACCTCATTCTGGAATCCCTAACAGCCCAGTGCATCCTTCCCCCTCCTTCTTTCATAGACTGGCAGATGCCCCAAGAAGCAGGTGGTTAAGTAGCTCACCCCAAGCTGCCTGCCTGCCATATGTGTCACCAGCACTTGAAGCAATGTTTTTTTTTTTTTTTTTTTTAATTGTGATTCGGGTGAAAATTTACAAAGCAAATTCACTTTCCATACAGCAGTTCACATACACTTTGTCTCATGACATTGACCACAATTCACTACAATGCACCAGCTCCCTTTCCACTTCCTCCCGATAGTCACCTCTTCCCTGTGTCCATCCCTCCCTGCCCCTTGAGCTGTCTCCTTGTGCATAAACAGCCCTTCTTTCTCCCATGGTGGTTCTCTCCAAGGAGTGTATCTACCTCAGGTAAGTGTTCAACTCCTATGCCTGTCTTTTGCTTGTCTGGAAGCCACAGGTGTGGGTTCAATTCCAGACTTGAAGAGCAGCTAGGGGCCATAGTCTCAGTGGTTCCACCAGGCTCTATCAGACCAGCAAACCTGGTCCCCCCCTTTTTTTTTCTAAATGATTTTGAATTTTGTTACATTGTTCTCCCTCTCTATCCAGGATCTCCTACATGGATCCCCTTCCGAGTGGTTGACAGTGGTAGCCAGGCACCATCTAGTTCTTCTGGTCTCATAGTCGTATAGGCTGCAGATTGCATGGTGTACCAGTCGCTAGGTCTAATTGTTTCCATGAGTCTTTGGTTTTCTTCATTCTTCTGTGCTCTGGATGAGAGACCCATCGTTGCATCTAGATGGCTGCTTGCAAGCTTTTAAGATCCCAGTTGTTGAAGCAATGTTTTTGAAGGTAAAGAAAAATATTCTTTAAAACCACATAGATAATTACACAGCTTCAAAAAATGTGTGCTGGCAGAAGAATAGAAATGTTCTGTCTCAGAAGAGGTAACGAAATAGATAATTTTGTGGCACAAAAGCTTGTGTCACACAAGCGTGGAAATGTTCAGCCTCAGGGAGGTGATTTAATGAGGCTGAGGAGTTTATTAAAATTGAATGCTTCCAGAAATGTAAACATGGCTCTGGCTGATGAGGCAGCCAGGGAGAGAGGTACAGGTCCAGGAGCCTGGCCAGGCCAATTGTTCTAGAATTGAACCTCTGACAAGAAGACAGCAGTGAATGATTTGTCTGTCTTCCTCTACAGGTTAGGGAAATATGGCTTATGCTGAGAGACAGGTGCTGCAAAAGGTCATTATCAACACATATGTTAGATTTAGAATGATACTCAGAAGATGAGCATGGCCCCTGCACAAAGATAACATTCAAATTCTTGGAGCATTTTATATTTTTTGTCATTGAATTGTACATGTGAAAAATGTTGAAGTGGCAGATGTCTTATCTATATTGTTGTTGTTAGAGGCCATTGAATCAGTTCCAACTCATAGCCCTGTGTACAACAGAAGGAAACATTGCCCAGTCTCGTACCATCCTCAAAATCATTGCTCTGTTTGAGCCCATTGTTGGAGCCATTATGTCAGTCCATCTCATTGAGTGTCTACCTTTTTTTCACTGACTCTCTACTTTACCCAGCATGATGTTCTTCTCTGGGGACTTGGCTCTCCTGATCACATGTCCAAAGTATGTGACATGAAGTATCAGCCATCCATGCTTCTAAGGAACAACCTGGGCGTAATTCTTCCAAGACAGAGTTATTCATTCTTCTGACAGTCCATGGTATATTTAATATTCTTTCTTAATACCATAATTCAAATGCATTAATTCTTTTTCAGTCTTCTTATTCATTGTCCAGCTTTTGCATGCTTATTAGGTGATTGAAAATACCATGGCTTGGGTCAGGCATACCTTAGTCTTGAAAGTTAGTTAAAAACTTTTCGTTTTAACACTTTAAAGAGATCTTTTGCAGTAGATTTGCCCAGTACAAAACATCATTTGATTTCTTGACTACTGCTTCCATGGGCACTGATTGTGGATCTAAATAAAATGAAATCTATGACAATTCAATATTTTTTCCATTTATCATAGTGTTGCTTATTGGTCTAGTTATAAGGACTTTTGTTCTTTTTATGTTGAGATGTAATCCATACTGAAAGCAGTAGTCTTGGATCTTCCTCAATAAGTGCTTTCAAGTCTTCCTGGCTTTCAGCAGGTAAAATTGTGACATCAGCTGTTGCAGGTTGTTAATGAGTCTTCCTCCAATCCTGATGCCATGTTCTTCTTCATACAATCTAGCTCCTTGGATTATTTGCTCAGCATACAGATTGAATAAGTAAGGAGAAAGGATGCAACCCTGATGTACAGCTTTCCTGATTTTAAAGTACGCAGTATCCTCTTATTCTGTTTAAATGACTGCCTCTTGGTCTGTGTACAGGTTCCTCACGAGCACAATTAAGTGTTCTGGAGTTCCCATTCTTTGCAATGTTATTCATAATTTGTTATGACCCACACAGTGAAATGCCTTTGCATAGTCAATAAAACACACCTCTTGCTGGTAATCTTTGCTTTCAGTGAAGATCCCTTTGACATCAACAGTGATATCCCTTGTTCCACATCCTCTTTTGAATCTAGCTTAAATTTCTGGTAGTACTTTGTTGATGTACTGCTGTAATCATTTTTGAATGATCTTCAGCAAAATTTTACTTGCTTGTGATATTAATGGTATTGTCTGATAACTTCTGTGCTCTGTTGGATCACCTTTCTTTAGAATGGGCATAGATGCAGATCTCTTCCCATTGGTTGGCCAGGTAGCCATCCTCCAGATTTTTTGGCATAGATGAGTGAGTGCTTCCAGCATTGCATCTGTTTGTTGAAACATCTTAATTGTTCCCTTAATTCCTAGAACTTTGTTTTTCACCAGTTACTTCAGTGCAGCTTGGACTTCTTCCTACAGTACCATTGGTTCTTGATCGTGTGCTTCCTCCTGAATGGTTGCACATTGACCAGTTCTTTCTGGTACAGTGACTTTGTGTATTCTTTCCATCTTCTTTTGATGCTTCCTCATCATTCAGTATTTTGCCCATAGAAGTCTTCAATATTGCAACTCGAGGCTTGAGTTTTCCCTTTAGTTCTTTCACCTTGAGAAATGCTGAGTGTGTTCTTCCCCTTTAATTTTCTCAGGTCTTAGCACATTTCATTATAATACTTCACTTTGTCTTCTTGAGCTGCCCTTTGGAATCTTGTGTTCAGCTCTTTCATTTCATCATTTCTTCTATTTGCTTCAGCTACTTTCCATTCAAAAGCAAGTTTCAGAGTCCTTCTGACATCCATTTTGGTCTTGTATTTCTTTCCTGTCTTTTTTGTGACCTTTTGCTTTTTTCATGTATGATATCTTTGCTGTCATTCCACAATTCATCTGGTCTTCTGTCAGTAGTGTTAAATGTGTCAGATCTGTTCTGGAGATGGTTTCCCTCAGATGGAAGATGGGGCAATTTACTTCTGTAGTGATACTGCCTTGGAAACCCAAGGAGGGGTCGCTATCAGTCAGATCCGACTTGACAGCATTGAGTTTATACTCAAGTTTGTACTTTGGCTCTTGTGGACTTGCTTTAATTTTCTTTAGCTTCAAGTTGAATTTGCATATAATCAGTGGATGGTTTGTTCTGCATTTGGCTCCTGGCCTTATTCTGACTAATGATACTGAGCTTCAGCTTGCCACACAGGTAGTCAATTTGATTATTGTATACTCCGTCTGGTGAGGTCCATGCATATAGCTGCCGTTCATGCTTTTGAAAAAAGCTGTTTTCAGTGAATAAGTCACTGGTCTTGTAGAATTCTATCATGTGATCTCTGATGTCATTTCTATCACCAAGTTTATATTTTCCAACTATTGATCTTTGTTTCTACCTTTTACATTCCAATCACCAGTAGTTATCAATGCATCTTGATTGCATGTTTGATCAATTTCAGGCTGCAGAAGTTGGTAAAAATCTTCAATTTCTTCATCTTTGGCATTAGTGGTTGGTGCACAGATTTGAATAATAGTAGTAGTAACTGGTTTTCTTTATAGGTGTATGGGTATTATCGTGTTACTCACAGCCTTTTACTGAGTTAGCTGAAATGGACTGGTATTGGCCATTTTATTTATTCATTTATTCTTCTTTTGTTAATAGTGCTGTGACGAACATGGGTGTGGATATATCTGTTATTCTGGCTCTTGCTTCTTTAGGATATATACCTAGTAATGGGATTGCTGGGTCAAATCTTATTTCCTTTTTTTTCTTCCCCACATTACTCACCATTCCAGTAAACTATTAAAGTTTTTTTTTTTTTTTAAT
>NW_006921657.1:7159637-7161172 GCF_000298275.1 Orycteropus afer afer
TTCTGGTCTCATAGTCATATAGGCTGCAGATCGCATGGTGTACCAGTTGCTAGGACTAACTGTTTCTGTGAATCTTTGTTTTTCTTCATTCTTCTTTGCTCTGGATGAGGAGAGACCCATCATTGCATCTAGATGGCTGCTTGCAAGCTTTTAAGATCCCAGTCGCTACTCACCAGAGCAGGAGGTAGAACAGTGTTTTGTGTAGTATGTTATGCCAGTTGAGCTTGATGTCTCCTGTGACTATGGTCCCGAGCCTACCGATTCAACTACTCGGTCCCTCTGGGTAGCTGGCTGTGACTAAGAAGTGACTACAACTTTGTCCCTTGTCAGCTCAACTATGTGCCTGGGAATTCTTAAAGATCATACAAATACACTTATAGGACCATTGTCTGCCAACCCTACACATGGTCTTGGGTACACTCCCCACTTCATAGACATACCTACCAGTTCAGCCTGTCCACCCATCTATCCACTCATATGCTCATCTTTGCCTTCACTGAAAACGCAGTATTGTATGTGCAAAAGGGTTTATCTTTGTTGTCTGCACCTCCCATGTACTTCTCTATGTCTTTCTCTTTCTCAGTGCCACCATATTTATCACTCACATTTGGTACATTGCCCTCCTCTTCACCAAATCAATATGTAATTCTACCTATCTAACAGTGTTCCCTCTTCTCCTCTCCCACCCCTGGTAACCAACAAAGAAAATTTCCTTCCACAGATAAACCTTACCTTGACTTTTATAATAACGGACTACTACAACATTTGTCCTGTGATTGACTTACTTCACTCAGCATAATGTCCTCCAAGTTCATCCACGTTATGCAGTGTTTTGCAGATTCTGGGTTATTCTTTAGGGTTGCATAGTATTCCATTGTGTGTATGTACCATAGGTTCATAGTTGATTATCCGTTCCTCAGTTGATGGACACCTAGGTTGTTTACATCTTTTGGCTATTGGAAATAGTGCTGCGATGAACATGGGTGTGGATATGTCTGTTCTTGTCATGGTTCTCACTTCTTTAGGATATATACCTAGTAATGGAATGGCCAGGTCAAATACTATTTCTAATTCCAATTTTTGAAGGAATCGCCATACTGCTTTCCACAGGTTGTACCGTTTTACAGTCCCACCAGCAGTGTTAGAGAGTCCCAATCTCTCTACATCCTCACCAGCATTTGTTATTCTCTGTCTTGTTAAATTTAGCTACTAGTGCTGGAGCAAGATGGTATTTCATTGTTGTTTTGATTTGCCTCTCTCTAATGGCTAATGATTGTGAGCATTTCTTCATATGTTTGTTGGCCGCCTGAATATCCTCCTTGGTGAAGTATTTATTCATGTCTTCTGCCCATGTTTTAATTGGATTATTTGTCTTTTATTTATTGAGGTGTTGGAGTTTTCTTTAAATTCCAGAGATAAAAGTCCCTTTCAGATATGTCATTGCCAAATATTTTTCCCCAATCTGTAGGTTCTCTTTTGACTCTTTTGGAGAAGTCTTTGGAAGCACATAAAAATTTAATTTTTAGAAGGTCCCA
>NW_006921657.1:7166054-7171203 GCF_000298275.1 Orycteropus afer afer
AGGTTCCTGGCAAGTGGAGCTTGTTCTTAAGTCACTGGAATCTGGGAGAATGCTGTCACTTTAAATATCCAAAATGGTCAAGCCACTTGTAAACATTCAAAATGGCTGCACCCTCTGGAGAGACAAAAGTCCACAGCTCAGCCCGCCTTCCTTTTTGCTGCTTCCCCTTTTATTCCCCATCTACCAGAGCAGTCCTCTGTGCAGTCCCTGGCTAGCAGGGCTGATTTTTAGGTTCATTCTTAGGTCCTACCACCACTTGGCGATGTCCAACTGTCTGTGCCATCAGAATCGCTGCCAGACTGTAGCTCCATATATCTCCTTTTTTGGTGTTTTCATGCAAATTCTTCTGCTAGTTGGAGTTTAATCCACTTCTGTATCCTTCCATTCAAGGCTCAGGGGTCCAGGATTATCTTCTGTATCTGTGTTAATTGGTTCCCCTTTTCTTTGTTGAAGAGGGTCTGTGCAATCTTTCTGCCTATTCTGCCATCTTACTGGAACTCCCAAATGTTATTTCTAATTCCAGCTTTTTAAGGAATCGCCATACTACTTTCTACAGTGGTTGTATCATTTGACAGTCCCACCAACAGTGTATGAGAGTCCTAATGTCTGTACAACCACGCCAGCGTTTGTTATATTCTGTCTTGTTGAACTTTGCCATTAGTGCTAGGTTGAGATAGTATCTCATTGTTTTAATTTGCATCTCTCTGATGGTTAATGATTGTGAGCATTCTTCATGTATTTGCTGGCCGCCTGAATATCCTCATTGGTGAATTGTCTATTCATGTGTTCTGCCCATTTTTAAATTGGATTGTTTTTTAATTGTTAATCTTTTTGTTGTTGAGGTGTTGGAGTTTTCGTGGTATTGGCCATTTCAAAGCAGACAATCATATGGTCTACCATGCAGGGAATGACATATTGAAGAGGAAAGGTACCACATTCATCATCAAAAAGAACATTTCAAGACTTAGCATTTAGTTGTGTGCATTACAGTGATTTTCAAAATGCAAATCTGTAAAAAAAAAAAAAAAAGATCCTTTTCTTTAAAGATGAAGTTGAATTGAACATCCTTTCACGTAGTATCTGCCTCATCTGGGTTGTCTGTCTTTTGCCTATGATGTGTATTTTTGTAGTGCTCCAGTTTTCCTTCGGAATTCCTTACTTTGTCAAGTTCATTGCACAGAGATTTATTCATCATGTGCTGTGTGTGAGTTATGCTCTGCAGAGGACGGAAGGGGAGAGGAGGCGGGAGCTCATTACTGAGCTCTGGCAGGTGTCCCATTAGGCTGTGGTACTTGCTGCTATTTCTGCCTGAATCATTGTTTGCCCAAATTTTTGCGTGTCCTCTTTTTTTTTAATTCTTGTCAGCCAAATGCCACTTCCTCCGAGTTGCCTTCCCTGATCACCTTGTGCCTTCCTAACCCCAGTTATCTGCTCTCCTGTTACACTGTTCTCTTTTCTTGCAGTTGTCAGTGTTTGATGTTCTCTCAGTTATTGGTCTCCCCATACTAGAGAGTAGGTTCCTTGAGGGCAGAGGCTTGGTCTTGTTCTCCACCGTATCGCCAGACAGTGCTGGTGCATTGGTAAGTACTTGGGGAATATTTGTAGAATAAATAATTGCATCTGCTTTTCTCAGCACCTCTGAAAGAGGTGGTATTTCCACCTCATTCGCTGTTCTGCTCTGACACACATGTGGTCACCATAGGTAATTTGCCATGTGGATGGCAGCTGGTTCATAGAAGGGGAGACTAAGGCTCTGTGAACTGAAGTGGTTTGCCTGGATCCTCACAACCAGAAAGTTTGGTGCTGGGATTTGAACTGGGGTCTCTTGGCCTGCTCTTCACCTCTTTAACATGCCACACATCTTAACAAAACAAAACCCCAGTTAGTTGACATCAAGTCACTTCTGACTCACAATGACTCCAGGTGTTTCAGAGTAGAACTGTACTCCGTAGGGGTTTTATGGCTGTGACTTTTGGAAGCAGATTGCTAGGCCGGTCTTCTGAGGCACATCTGGGTGGGTTTGAATCACTGACCTTTCAGTTAGTAGCCAAGTGCTTAACCATTTGTGCCACTCAGGAACTCCTGCCACAGGTCTCAGTGAGACCTGGTTCCTGCCCTCAGGAAAAGTGAGACAAACACTTTTAAGAGAAAACAGGATAGGCATCTGGGAAAGGTAGCAAAAGTGCATCAGGGACTCAAGAGTGGGAGCAATTACATTGAGGAAGTGAGCAAAGGTGTTTAAACACGACCTAACATGACAGGAAAGAGTTCTTGAAGGTAAGGCAGAACATTCTGCTCAGTAGAACAGTCCTGGCCAAAATACAGAGTGGGAAGATAGCAGGTGTTTGCAGAGAACAGTGAGCAGTCCAGCTAGGCCTGCAGTTGGAGGGCGGGAGTGTTATAGGGGAGCTGGAAGAGCGGCATCTAGAGAGGAGGATCACCCAGATCTGTCAGTGCCAGTGCCAGGCTGTAGAGGGGGTTCAGTCCCAGATAGAAGAAGCGTGGGAAGAGGTATTCAAGTGGTCTGGATGGGAAGGGCTGGGGTGGAGATGGGGGCCAGGGAGGGAGATTCCCCAGTGAAGATGCTAATCACACCACTGCCATTACAAACTCCATGTTTGTAAAGCTGACTTTTCTCAAGTTACAGTAAAACCTCACTGGAATAATCATGCTTTTGCCTTGTGGTGTGAAAATTACTGTGAACTAAAACCCTAGACAAATGTAGCTCATTCTTTGCTTTCATTCCCCAAAAGGGCATTTGCACTCCCATTGGGCAGAGGGGGAGCCTGGGCAAAGCTTCTTGGTGCTGAGGGATATATTTACATTCAGAAGTGGTCATCAGCAGGGGACATACGCTCGCTCCTGCCATGGAGCTGACCTCTTACTGCATCCCTGAGGCCAGTTCCACAGGCATTCACCAGCTAGGATGATGGTCTGGGACCAGTGCTTAGGCTTGAGGGGAGATGGAACGTTTGGGACACCCTTCCTTGGGAAGGTGGGCAGGCCTGGTGGAGGATTTGAGTAGGCAGAGAAGAGAGGAGAGGGTGCTCTAGATTGTGGTGGCAGTGTGAGCCAAGTGGGGAGGGTGCTAGTTTTACACTGGTGGATGAGCTGGGGGACAGGAGGGTGGGTGAGGCTGGAGGGAGTGGCTGGAAGCCAGCCAGCCAGGCAGTGGCCACTGGATTGGCCCAAGGCTGAGCACGAGACTCTGGCTGGAGGCATCTGTTGCTGCTTCCTGGGTCCTAACAGCCATCCAGGGAGCCCAGTTACTACCTTGTGACAGCATTCCCGACAGGAATGGATTTCCTATTATTTCAACTTCTAAGAGGTTATTGGAGATGGAGAAAAGGTGCTATAAAAATGTGGCCAGTCCTGAGTAACTGCAGCTCTGTCATGCCAGGTGCCACCTTTGTTGAGTGAGTGCTGATCTTCTCAGCTGTCACCTGCAGCCCCTGCCCTGTTCTGAACGAGGCTCTGGGCTATTGGTACCTCATCTTACCTAGAGAAGCCCTTTTGTGTCTTGAGAGTAGATGAAAGCCCCTGCCCTGTGTCCGTGGCCTCAGCTGTGGCAAAGGCACTGCCAGGACTATCTTGAGGCTTTTTTGCTTGGCAAGTCACACCAGGGAGATTTATTCTGGGACATGCATTGACCCTTGGCTGTAGAACGAATCTTGTCTTGGCACTGGGGCTGTAGAATGGTGATGAGAGGTGAAAGGACACTTCCCTGCCATAAGAAACAAGCACTGGCCAAATTTTGGCTGTGTGCATATGACATTCACAGGTTTTGCCATGTTAGAGTGCCAGCCGTGCCTTGTTTACAGGTGTAATAATACGGGAGGCTCCAAAGTTGACTATGCTGCTTTGAAGCCTGGCTCTGCCACTTATCAGCTGTGTGATGTTAGTTGATCTCTCTGTGTCTCTCTTTTCTCATCTCTAAAAGGTCCTTGCTTCCTAGGATTATTGTGAGGATCAGAATTGTCTGCTGTACATAAATGCTTAGAAGGGTCCAAAAAAGAGTGTGGAGGCAGCATCCCCTGACCTCCTCTAACTTCACAAATGGGAGATAGAACCACCACCAGTGGTATCAGCTCCAGGCTGGTTCCATGAAACAGAGGTTAGACATGCTGTCACCTTCCACCCTTTTTACCAATTCTGACACCATCCGTCCCTTCCATGGCACTCTACTTCTCTGCTGGATCCAATAATTCATTGCAACAGCTACACAGAACTCACAATACTCACGATTGTGGGGTTTATTAGGGAAGTAACAGGTTACATTTCAGGTTCAGGAACACTTAGGAAATGATTCTATGATCAGGACAGCCTCCCCTCTGCCAAGCCTGTAAACATGCCTCTCTTTGACTCTTGGCCTCGCAGCCTGGCCTCTGCCCTGCTCGGGCAAGTGTTACAGCTCCTTTAGCTCTGCCAATAAGTGCACCCGACTCTGCCATCAAGGCTCCTGCCCAAAGTAACTCAGCTTTCTGGCTCTCTGGGCCAGTAAGCCTGCCTCGTGCCAGTCTCTCAGTTCAGCTGCTGCCTTGCTCTCTGCCATCATCTCAGTGCAGGGATCTCAGGTCCAAGGAGGTGCTCCATTCCTGGCTGCTCTGTGTTTTGTTGGTAGTGAGATCCTCCTTGCCACCTCTGGGTGGGCTCATTTCAGGCTTAGTGAAATGACAAAACTGAGGAATTCCCCACATTAGGGTTCCATATGTCTTATTTCCATGGTCCCACCCCCACAAGGGATGGATTTAGGTAAGGGTGGGAGGCAGGCAAGGCCCCAGCCCCCTAGAGCCAGGAAAGGGAGGGAGTGGTGGGGGACCACAGGAGGGGCAGGATCCAGATAAGGAGCGGGAGGTAGGCAAGCCCCAGTCCCCAGAGCCAGGAAAGGGAGGGAGTGACTGGGGACCACAAAGTGGCAGGATCCAGGTGGGATTTAGGTAAGGGGAGGGCACAGAGGTTTCTAATAGCTAAGGGAGACAAACTTCACTGTCAGTTTGCCCTCCTGAGGGGCTTGAACATTACTGTGAGGATTGAGGCTGTGCCACTGTTGTTTCAAATGCCAGCAGGGTTGCACATGGTGCATAGGTTTCATCACAGCTTATAGACTGAGACAGACTAGGAAGAAGGAAGAGGCCATCCACTTCTCAAA
>NW_006921657.1:7174472-7178517 GCF_000298275.1 Orycteropus afer afer
ATCACTACGGAAGTAGATTGCCCCATCTTCCTTCCGAGGAGTGGCTGGTGGGTTTGAACCGCCAGCCTTCTGGTTAGCAGTCAAGTGCCTTAGCCGCTATGCTACCAGAGCTCCTGCACTGCCGATGGTGGCCGGCATATACTCAGCACTATTACAAAGGTATTAGCTATGATTATTGTTTCTTAATGTTTTTCTTTAAAATAAGTTCAGATTCAACTTAAATATAATTTTTCAAAAGAAGAACTTGGAATCATTAGTATAAATGGAAAATCAGTGTCATTTTTCATAAATAGTTGGTAACCATGACCACAAAATACTGTATGAAATTCTAACTGTATATATTGAGCCTGAATCTTCTCCCTCTGCTAAAAAGGGGGTCCAGCAAGGGCTAGAGGGGTGGTAAAGTCTTCCCTGAGGTCTTCTGATGGATTGAGAGAGTTGAAATGGGACTTTGTCACCATGTAGTCCTGCTACTCAAAGTGGGGTTCAAGGACCAGCAACATCATCACCTGGGAGCTTCTTACAGGTGCACTGCCCCCCCCCCCATTTTAACGCTTCCCAGGTGGTTCATAAACACATCTCTGATTGACAAATCTGGTCTGGTTGTCACCGGTTTTGTCTTTCCGTTCCTGGAGAGACACAGGCCAAGTTCATTCTCCTCATTTTATAGACCAGGAGCTTGAGGCTACTTGAGTTATGGGCAACAGCAGATCAGAATCCAGTTCTCCCATTTGCTTTGTAGGGCAGTGTCCACAAAAAAGAGGTCAAACTCCATCTTTTTCTTACTGTGTGACCTTGATCAAGTTTTTAATCTCTTTGGGCTTTATCTTCCAAAAGACACTAATAATAGCCCCTCCCTCAGCAGGTGTGGAAGGAGCTCTGGTGGTGCAGTGCTTAAGGCATTTTTTTTGCCTATTAACCGGAAGGTTGGCTGTTCAAGCCCATTCTACTTCCATAAAGATTTACCACCTCAGAAATCCAATGGGGACAGCTGTGAATCGGAATCGACACAGTGGCAGTGAGCTTGGTTTTGGTTTGGTCAGCAGGTGTGGTGAGGATTAAATGAGATGATGTAGTTAGTGTTGGCTGTTGACACTACCCAGGCATCTCTCGGGGTCTGGCTTGGACTAGCCATGGCCGCTTAGAGCTTATGGTGACTACAGTGTCATTGCTGTTTCTGCCTTCTTTTGTACCTTTGTGTTTGTGATGAGTCACTGATTAAATTAAAATAATCTAATAGCTCACATCAGAAACTGTGTTGTTTGATTTTATTCTGTGTGGGGGTTGCTTTTGATTTTAATTAAATGTAGTTTGTGTGTGTGTGTGTGTGTGTGTGTATTGTTTTTCAGAATGGTTGGCTGGCTTGCCAGGAACCAGCAAGGATTTTTTTTAAAGCCCCAAATGTTATGATAACACACACAATTGGGTCCTCATCGTGGGGTTGTTAGAATAAGTACACCACCGGGATTTCTCTTCCTCCTTCAAGGAGTAATGGAAAACAGCAGAAGCACAGCTTTGTAACGAATTCTCCTGTAAAAGAAATATATTTGCATCCCCATAGCAGTATCTCCTAGTTACTGAGCACAAACCATCTGCCAGGTACTGTGTTAAACATGTTGCAGTATTTTCTTTGTGCTCAGAAAGACCCTGTTGGTTGAATCTTCTTGTCCTCAATTTTTGATTGAGGTATACTTCATACCTTATATTCATATCATCAAATTTACCATTTGCATTCTACATCTATAAATTATCATTACAACAAGTACAATTTAGTCATTTTCAGTATATTCACAACATTCACAACTCTCTTATTCCAGAATATTTTCTTCACCCCATTAGTAGTTGTTTCCTCATTCCTTGCTCGCACCAGCCTCTGGCAACCACTTGTCTGCTTTCTGTCTCTATGGATTTGCCTGTGGTGGACGTTTCATATAAATGGAATTGTACGATATGTGGCCTTTTATGACTGACTTCTTTTGCTCAGCATAATGTTTTAGAGGTTCATCCGTTTTGTAGCATGTGTTGGCACTCTGTTCCATTGTGTGGCTGAATAATATTCTGTTGTATGGATATAGCACATTTTGTTTATTCATTCCAGTGTCGATGGACATTTATGTTGGTTCCACTCTTTATGGTGAACAATGCTACTAAGAACACTCACATGCGGGTTTTTCTATGAACGCTTGTCCTCATTTTACTGAAGAGGAAACTTGGGCTGCAGTTAAGTAACTTGCCTGAGGTCTACAGCCAGAAAGAGCCAGGCCTCCAAAAAGCCTCACTTTAGATCCTGAGGAAGAAGCAGCTGTCAGACTCATGCTAGAGCCACTTCTTTTTAGGTTTCTGGATCTTCTTGTGCGATTAGGACGTGTCTTGACATGTTTGAGTGTGATGACCACAGGCTGGGGCACAAAAGCTCATCTCTGTTCCCTGAGGCAGACACTGGTCTGTCAGCTATTTTGCTGGAGAGCTTGGGGATTCTGTAGTCAATTCCTGGAGAAAGTACCTCTGACATTCAGGATTCCTGTGCCTTTGTTGGGGTGGGGCCAGCTCAGCCTGGTGGGCTGGCTGTCCTGCCCTGACAGGATTTTAGTGCCTTTTCCCATGTCCTCAGGTATATTCCATCAAGACTGACTTCACTGACCCAACCTTCTTAGCACTTGAGGGAAAACTTTAGAATATTTGCAAAAAATAAGTGCTTGTTGTTAAAATCTCACACAATACAGAAGTGTATTAAGTAGGTAATGAAATAAACATCTCCCCAAACTCATGGCCACATTCAAGTTAAATGGTCTCCTCAGTCCCAAAGACACCATACATGTCTCTGTCTTTCCCCAGTGGCCCCTTTTCCCTGAAGTGCCTTTCTGCTCTTTTCTCCCTAACTCCCCTTTAGGCTTAGTGTAAGTGCTATAGTGATGGAATGTTCAGGACTTCTGCAGCCCTCAGTGAGCTCATCCTCCTGTGACCTCTCTTCACTTGGCATAGCTTGTGGACAAGGTTGGGAAGCACTGCTCTAGAGATCAGAGGTAAACATCAAAAATGCCAATCGCTCAGTCTCTGAGAAGGTGAAAGTGTGATTGACCCATGAACTGCATAGGTTTGAAATACACAGGTCCACTTCTACCTGGATTTTTTTCAGTAATATATTGGAAAATTTTTTGGAGATTTGCGATAATTTGGAAAAACCTGTAGATGAACCATGTAGCCTAGAAATATTGAAAAAATTAAGAAAAAGGTATGTCATGAATGGTTAAAATGTACGTAAATATTAGCCTATTTGGAAACTCTGGTGGGATAGTGCCTAAGGCATTTGACTGCTAACCAGAAGGCTGGCAAACCCACCAGCCACTCCTCAGAAGGAAGGTTGGGAGATGTACTTCTGTAGTGATACTGCTTCAGGAACCCGAGGAGGGGTCACTATGAGTCGGATACGACTTGACAGCAGTGAATTTGGTTTCTTGAGTCTATTTTATCATTTACTACCATAAAATATACACAAATCTATTATCAAAAGTTAAAATATATCAAAACTTACATGCACAAAGACAGACCATACATGGTGCCATTTGCAGGCATGAAAAATATACATGGACAAAGATGCTGTATTAAATCATAACTGCATAAAATAACTGTAGTACATAGTGTATTACTGTAATAATTTCAGAGCCACCCCTTGTTGCTATTGCAGTGCACTCAGGTGTTGGGAGTATCTGCTAAAACACCAGGTGACACTAATCACCTCTGCATTACTGTTTATCTCTCCAATTGCATATTGCAGTAAAAAGTGATGGCTGTTAGTTCTTGTGTACTTATGTATTTTTCATTGTGTTTAGTGCAACGCCATAATGCTTCAATAACACCATAAAACTCATACAAAGTGCCACTAGTGAAGCTAGCAGTGCTCCTAAGAAGCAGAAAAAAGCCCTGACATTACAAGAAAAAGTTGAATTGCTTGAAATATACTGTAGATTGAGGTCTGCAGCTGTGGTTGCCCACCCCTTCAGCATAACTGAATCCAGTATAAGGACCATTGAGAAAAAAAAAAAAA
>NW_006921657.1:7179368-7180880 GCF_000298275.1 Orycteropus afer afer
TCTCTTTAGTTTTGTGTATTTCACTGTATATAAATTATATTTCAATAAAATGTATTAAAATTTAAAATTACATGTGGATTTTTTGGCTGTGGGGAGGGAGGAAGGTCTTCAAGGGTCAACTCTATTTGTCTCTGGGGAAGGGGATTTGTCAAGAGGGAGTGAGGTTAGGGCTGCTCCTTCTCTTAAACCTTCTAGAGCTAGTTAGCTCTGTAAACCGTGTGTACAAATAAGTTTGTTAAAATAAAGCCTAATTGTGTGCAGTGGGGAGCTGTTGCTGGTTCTTTGATGCAGATATAGCCCTTTAATAATCACTGGTTTTGCAAGCTCTCTGTATCTGCACTTCTCAGCTTTGGAGACCAAGTGTCATTTCAGAGCCTGAGAGCCCAAATCACAGGAGGCCCAACAGGGCACGCTGATGCTGATTACAGTTCAGCTTCTTGCACCCAGGATGCCAACCCCTAGCTCTTGAGTATACCTGGAAGTGCCCAGAGTTCTGTCTTTTGCAGGACAATCCTGGCTCTTCCCTTTAGGCCCAAGACTCAGTTTTCATTTTCATGTACTAGAAAAATCTACGTCTTCTCTGTATCAGCTTCCAGAACTAGAATCCCATTATACCCAGGTCCTCTGTTCTGATGTCTTTTCATAATCCCTGGTCTTACTCTGTTCAACTTAGCTCTCTCAGGGTGGGAGAACCAGACTGCCTGGAATCAATTTCTAACTCTCTTATTCACCTTACCTTCTGTGCCTCAGTTTCCACACTGGTAAAATGAGGATGAATGTAATAGTTCCTACCTCATGGGGTCCACCACTCTTCTGTCAGGTTGTTGTACTGTGGCGGCTTGCATGTTGCTATGAAAATGGAGGCTATGCCCCAGTATTTTGAATACCAGCAGGATTACCCATGGTGGACAGGTTTCAGCAGAGCTTCCACTAAGACTGGGAAGAAGGATGGGGCCATCCACTTCGGAAAGAATTGGTCACTGAAAACCTTATGAATAGCAGTGAAATACTGATACATATAACTTTTGACTCCTCAAAATTGCACTTTATGAATAGCCGTGAAACATTGTCTGATAAATAGTGCCAGAAGATGAGCCCCTCAGGTTGGAAGGCACTCAAAATATGACTGGAAGAGCTGCCTCCTCAAAGTAGAGTCAGCCTTAATGATATGGATGGGGTAAAGGTCTCAGGACCTTCATTTGCTGATGAGCATGACTCAAAATGGGAAGAAACAGCTGCAAACATTCATTAATAATCAGAATGTGGAGTGTATGAAGTACGAACCGAGGAAAATTAGAAGTTATCAAAAATGAAATAGAACGCATAAAGATTGATATCCTAGGCACTAGTGAGCTGGAATGGACTGGTATTGGCCATTTTGAATCAGACAATCATGTGGTCATCTGTGCCAGGAATGACAAATTGAAAAGCAATAGTGTAACATTCATCGTCAAAAAGAGCATTGCGAGACTTCCGATAAGATGGAGGAATAGACAGACAAGTGACACAGAC
>NW_006921657.1:7180980-7182099 GCF_000298275.1 Orycteropus afer afer
GCATTTCTCAAGCTGAAAGAACTGAGGAAAAAATTTAAACCTTGAATTGCGATATTGAAAGATTCTATGGGCAAAATACTGTATGATGCAGGAAGCATCAGAAGAAGATGGAAGGAATACACAGAGTCACTGTACAAAAAGAAGTGGTTGATCTTCATCCATTTCAGGAGATGGTGTGTGTTCAAAAACCAATGGTATTGAAGGAAGAAGTTGAAGCTGCACTGAAAGAATTGGCAAAGAACAAGGCTCTAGGAATTGACACACTGAGATGTTTAAACAAACGAATGCCCCCTGGAGGTACTCACTTGGCTATGCCAAGAGGTTTGGAAGACAGCTACCTGGCCAACTGACTGGAAGAGATCTTTATTTGTACCCATTCCAAAGAAAGGTGAGCCCACAGAATGTGGAAATTATCAAACAATATCATTAATATTGCATGCAAGTAAAATTTTAGTGAAGATAATTAAAAAACGGTTGCAGCAGTATATTGACAAAGAACTTCCAGAAATGCAAGCTTGATTCAGAAGAGGACGTGGAAGGAGGGATATCATTGCTGATATTAGATGGATCTTGGCTCAAAGCAAAGAATAGTAGAAAGATGTTTACTTGTGTTTTATTGACTATGCAAAAGCATTTGATTGTATGGATCATAACAAACTGTGGATAATATTGAAAGGAATGGGAATTCCAGAACACCTAATTGTACTCATGAGGAACTGCTACAGAGACCAGGAGGCTGTCATTTGAACAGAAAAAGAGAACACTGCGTGGTTTAAAATCAAGAAGGAAGTGTGTCAGGGTTGTATCCTTTCACCATACTTAATCTATATGCTGAGCAAATAATCCGAGAGGCTGGACTATATGAAGAAGAACGTGGCATCAAGATAAGAGGAAGAATCACTAACAACCTGTGATACAATGATGACACAACTTTGCTTGCTGAAAGTGAGGATGGCTTGAAGCACTTACTGATGAAGATTGAGGAATACAGTCTGCAGTATGATTACATCTCAATATAAAGAAAACAAAAATCCTCACAACTGGACCTATAAGCAGCATTATGATAAATGGAGAAAAGATTGAAATTGTCAAAGACTTCACATTGCTTGGTTATATAAT
>NW_006921657.1:7216176-7219701 GCF_000298275.1 Orycteropus afer afer
AAGATTATCTTCTGTGTCTGTGTTAATTGGTTTCCCTTTTCTTTGTTGAAGAGGGTCTGTGCAATCCTTCTGCCTAGTCCGCCATCTTTGACTGTTTATCTCTTAAAAACCAAACTCACCACCATAGAGTCAATTCTGACTCTATAGTCACCCCCCACTGGGTTTCCAAGGTGGTAAATCTTTAAGGAAGTAGATTTCCCCATCTTCCTTCTGCAGAGCAGTTGGTGGGTTTCAGTCAGCAACCTTCTGGTTAGCAGTCAGATGCCTTAGGTGTTATACCACCAAAGCTCCTTATCTATCTCTTCAACCAAAAGAACCAAACTCACTGCCACCGAGTTGAATTTTACTCATAGAGACCCACTTTGGGTTTCCGAGGTGGTAAATCTTTACGGAAGTAGATTGGCCCATCTTCCTTCTGCAGAGCAGTTGGTGGGTTTGAACCAACAATCTTCTGGTTAGCAGTCAGATGCCTTAGGCGCTATGTTACCAGAGCTGTAATCTATCTCTTAGGTGATCTTAATTTTTTCCTTATTATAGTGACCATTTTCAATAACAAATATGATAACTCTTTGTATTCTATTTACAGATCCTTTTTCACACTGTTGCTTGGCATCTTTATTTATTTTTTAACCTTCCAAATGTTATATATTGTTTATACAGCCAGATTTATTGATCTGTTTGTCATTTCTTTTATGGCTTCTAAGTTTAGAAAGTCATCCTCACTGAAGAGATTGAGTCAAAGTTTAATTATATTTAATTCTGATTTTTTGACTTGATTAAAAAATATTTGAATTACAGTTCTAGCTAGAATTTATTTTTTTAATTATTAAATTTTATTGTGATTTGGGTGAAAGTGTACAGAGCAGATTCACTTTCCATACAGATGTCCATACACATTTTGTCTTGTGACGTTGACTGCAATTCCCCACAATGTAATAGCTCTCTTCCCACTTCCTCCTTGATGTCTTTCCTGTAACCTTCCCTGCCATGCGTTCCCGCCCCTCTGAGCTGTCTCCCTGTGCAAACACTGCCCTTCTGTTCTCCCAAGATTGATTGCTGCAAGAAGTGTATCTACATGTTGTAAATGTTCACCCCATATGCATGTCTGTTATTTGGCTGGAAGCCCCAGTAGTGAGTTCAGTTCCAGACCTGAAGAGTAACTAGGGGCCATAGTGTCAGAGGTCTTATCAGGCTCTATCAGACCAGCAAACCTGGTCTTTTTTTTTATGATTGTGAGTTTTGTTCCACATTGTTCTCCCACTCTATTCCAGTAACTCCAGCACCAATCGCCCACTGAATGGTTGACACTGGTAGCCGGGCACCATCTAGTTCTTCTGGTCTCATGGTCATATAGGCTGCGGGTAGCATGGTCTATCAGTCCCTTGGCCTAATTCTTTCCATCCATCTTTGGTTAGAGTTTATTTTTATTTTTGGTTAATTGATAGTCTTTTGAGCTATCTTTTTAGTTTTCTCCAAATTGTTAAATGGTTATTCTAACAGTTGTTTAATCCTTCCTTCCCACAGTTTATTTGTTAAGCTTTCTATAGCATTTATTAAATTGTTGCATTGTTTCTGGGCTACATACTCTCTTTGCTCCTCATTTCCTACTGCCACTCTTTAAATTACTTTAGCTTTATAGCCTTGGTTATCACTCACCTTCTCCTTTGAGAATCTTGCTAGCTTACTCCCCCAGTTGAACTTTAAAACAATTTCACCAAGCTAAAAAAAAAAAAAAAAAAAAAAAAAGGGGGGGGGGATTTGGATGGGTATATATTAAATAATCTACTAGTTAAATTCTTAAAAAAAAAAAATCAACATTTCAATATTTTGACTACTCACCCATGAACACTTTTAATATAAATCTGCTTACCAAAATATCTTTGTGAACTTTTCTACTCTTCTTCATATTGGTCAGACAAATTTTCCATTACAATTATTTCTAGATATTTTACATAATTGTTATTAGCAATAACACCTTTAAAAACTGCATTTTATTATTGGCATAAAAGACTAATACTGAATTTTGCGTGTTTATTTTTATTAGCCACTTTTCTGAGTTCTTTTAGTTCCTGGTTTGTCAGATGATTACTTGGTTTCAAAGATTTTCAGTCATTTCATATGCACATGTAATTATTTTGTCTGTTTTCAGTGTTTATAGCTTCTATTTCATTGGTGAGAACTTCCAAGCCCATATTCAGGGATGCTGGTGATTGACAGCATCCTTATTTTTCTCTTTGTTTTAAAGGGAAGGTTTCTGATGTTGTTTCTGGTGTGTGATGAGATCTGTCTATTCCTATATAAACAGGCTGGCAAAATTGACAACAATCACAACAAAAACTTCTTTCTAACCCTTTGTGCATCTGGTTTACTAGGGGCACGTTGTTTGAAAGTGTTTGCTCTTTCTGGAATCCCCAGCTTGCCTTAAACTCAGAGCCCACAGAGTTGGTTCATTTCCAACTCAGCCCTTGATCTCTCTCTACAAAAAGCCTGACTTCAGGGGATTCACTCCTTCTTCAACAGGACTCTGCACTCTCTCCCACCACCCCTCCTTCGTGTAAGAGTAGGTGCCTGACATTTGGCAGCAGAAGGGCTGAGATCCTCTAGCACAGGACTGGGCCAGAGGAGGCATTAATGACCCCTCTTTACAGGTTACTGTACAGAGGAGGCCCAGGAGCCTCAGTCATCTGGACTTTGCCCCTGCCCCACCCGTTCCCTTTCTTTCCTCATACCACCTTAGTAAGGTGCCCACAGAGCCCTGGGGGCCTTCCTAGTCCAGTGGGAAAGAGGACAATACAGGGTGAAAAGCTTTCATTCACATTATATGAGACTCAGAGGCTGGAGCAACTAACTGCTTAGGGCAGCCAGAGAAGGTTTTATGGAGGAGGTGACATTTGAGCTTGGTCTTGAAGCAAGAGTAGAAGTTCTGTGAGGCAGAGAGACTAGGTTAAAAGACTTAGAGGCTTGGGAGAGTGCAGCCTCTTTGGGAAAAGCCCAGAGTTTGCTGAGAGAGAGATGGGGCAGTGCCATCTGAGTTGGTGAGTGCCCCTGAGGCCCAGGAGGTCACCAGCAGCAGGAAGACCTCAGGAGGAGGTGGGACAGGAGCTGGCCTTGAAGCTTAGAGAGAATTTGGATAGAGTGGAAGGGGGAAGGGAAAGAGGAAGGAGAGAAAACAACACTACATACCTGCCAGGCACTTTGTCAATCCTTATTTTATTACATTTTATTTGCTTGATGGTACTGCTAGGTAGATAGTGATATTCCTGCAGGGAACTTAAGTGACTTAGATGAGCTTAGGTAATTCAGGTAGTGAGCTGGACAGCCTAATTTCTGAGCTTCCATGCTTTCTGTGGGTCCCTGCTGCTCTAAATGTAGGCACACACACTACATGTACATGCATACATATATGTAAATATGGTAGCTCTGGTGGCGTAATGCCTAAGGCCTTTGACTCCTAACCAGAAGGCTGGTGGTTCAAACCTACTCAGCCACTCCTTAGAAGAAAGATTGGGCAATCTACTTCTGTAG
>NW_006921657.1:7220041-7230792 GCF_000298275.1 Orycteropus afer afer
CAGCTTTATTAAGATATAATCCACTTACCATACAATTCATCCCTTTAAAGAATACAATTCAGTGGTTTTAGTATATTCACAGAGTTGTGCAACTATCACCACAGTCCAATTTCAGAACATTTTCATTAACCCCAAAACAAGCCCCATACCCCTTAGCTTCCACTTCCCCCCAGCTGTAGGCAATTACTAATCTTTCTATTTCTATGACCCAGGGGGAAAAAAAATCCAAACCCACTGCCCTCGAGTTGATCCTGACTCATAGCAACCCCCTTTGAGTTTCCAAGGCAGTAAATCTTTATGGAAGTAGATTGTCCAGTCTTGCTTCCATGGAGTGAACCACCAGCTTCTGGTTAACAGTCAGATGCCTTAGGCACTGTGCTATCAGAGCTCCTATAGCTCCTATTCTGGATATTTTGTGTAGATGGAATCCTACGAAGTATAGTCCATTGTGAGTGGCTTCTTTCATTTAGCACAAATTTTCAAGGTTTATTCATCTTGTAGCATGTATCAGTACTTCATTGCTTTTTATGGCTGAAAACAGTCCATTGTATGTATAGTCTACATTTTGTTTATCCATTTATCAGCTGATGGACATTTGGGTTTCCACATTTTGTTTTTTTATGAATAATGCTGCTATGGACATTTGTAAGTTTCTGTGTGGACATACACATTTCTTGTGGGTATATACCTAGGAATGGAATTGCTGGATCACATGGTAGTCAAAGATGACTTGTGTCTTCTTTATCAGTTTGTGCTCATCCACTAAACTAAAAGTTGGCTGTTCAAATGCACCCAATAGCACTGCAGAAGGAAGACCTGGCAATCTGCTTCCATAGAGATTACGGCCAAGAAAAGCTCATGAAGCAGTTCTACTCTGTAACAATGGGATCGCCACGAGTCCAAATCGACTTGACGGCAACGAGTAATGGTAATCCCTAGCAGCTTCCTGCTGCTGCTTGTACAAGGCTTGGCTTCAGAATGGCAGGACTGGGAAGAAGATCAAACCACGAAGTGTATATGAATTGCCTGTTTTCAAAGAAGTAGTCTTAAAACTTCTCCTTCACTGTGAAGTCTGATGATTCCAAAGAGATTTGTAGATTTCGCAGGGCCTCAAGGTTGTGAATGCTGGCTGTCATTGTGCCAGCAAAACTCTGCCTTCTAACTAGTACCTGTGGTCGTAGAGAACATGCTGTTAAAAAATCCTAAGGTTCAGGGTGTGAGAGAGGGACAGGTGTGAGATAATGGTGCTGGGAAGGTTCCTGGAAGAGTATGGCAGGGTCTTACATCTAGCATAGGGGAGACAGGTAGGGAGGCTTGGATGGGAGATGGTATCTCTGTGGGTTTGGGGCAGGTTCTTGGGCCTCTGCAGCTGATAACTCTGGCCTGTCTTTGTCCTTTGGCTGCAGACCTGGCCGAGTGCAAGCTGGTTTCTTTCCCCATCGGCATCTACAAGGTCTTGCGGAATGTCTCCGACCAGATCCACCTCATCACGCTTGCCAACAATGAGCTCAAGTCCCTCACCAGCAAGTTTATGACCACGTTCAGTCAGCTACGAGGTAGGCCCTGGGCAGTGCAGGCCAGGAGGGCGTGACCACCCTTAATCCTTTAGGCTCTCTTTCTGTCAGTCACTGGTCAGCTAGACCCATGAAATCATTCCCAGGATAGGCTTTGAGGATGACCTGTGTCCTCCCTGTCGGTGCTGCTCCTGCATCTGGCTGGCTGGTGAATCACACTGACCCAGTGTTTTGGTTACTTTGTGCTGCTCTAGCAGAAAATACCACAAATAGGTGGCTTTAACAAACAGGAGTTTATTCTCTTACGATTTAGGAGGCTAGAAGTCCGAGTTCAAAGTGCCACCTCTAGGGGCTGGGTGAAAGCCCCTCGACCTTGGGCTTCAGCTCTGCCTCTTGCTCCTGACCCACTGGAGCTGGAGGCATCTCTTCACTCAGGCAACTGCTGGCTGCTGAGGCTGACAAACCCAAGGTCGACAAGTAAAATGGCACAGTCCCAAGATTACCACTAGTTCAAGTCCAGAGATGGTCCCAAGATCGGCAGGAAACATGGCAGACTGGTGAATGAAGACTCAGCTACATTCTGGGTCCAAGTGTGCTAAAAGCTGCAGTGAATTCCCAAAGCTTCTCCTTATACTGGAAGCAGACCACATCCCTAAGGCAGTTACTCAGCTGCTCGTGGCAGATTCCACCATGGAGTTGATTACCAGTCTCATCATGGGGAATAACTACAACCAGCTGCCCAACCACTCAAAACCAGGCCCAGCCAAATTGGCACATAACCTTAACTGCCACACCCAGGGGCAGGGTGTAGACCCTGGAGTGCCTCTTGTTCTGAACAGACAGCAAGTATTTGAGGTCCTGAGGCCCAGGGGTAGTTATTTCTCAGTAGTCCTGATCAAGGCCCCTTATCTCCCTCGATCGAACATTGTCCTCCCAAGTAGCTCCCTCAGTTCAGCAATAACAGATGCCAGGGATGTTGGCATTTTCTCTGCTGGGCACATACAGAGCAAGTGGGCAGAGGTATAAGCAGGGAGATGGACAGGAAGCCATCAGATGGGCACTTCAGAGTCTTCTCAAATGGATCCTCTGGATGGACGAACACAATGGACTGACTGACCCCTGCAGTGACCCACAGGTTGGAGCTGCGGCCTTGGTATGTGCTTAGGAACTGGTGGGGTGGGAAATTTGGGGAGGGCACAGGAGGCACAAACCAAAAAATGCAATGCAACCATTGCCGTGGAGTCGGACCCGACCCATAGTGACCCCTCCTTGGGTTTCCGAGGCAGTATCACTACAGAAGTAGATTGCCCAACCTTCCTTCCAGGGAGTGGCTGGTGGATTTGAACCGCCAGCCTTCTGGTTAGCAGTCAAGTGCCTTAGGCACTGTGCTACCAGAGCTCCCACAGGAGGCACAGGAGAGGAAATTTCTGCCTTCTGGAGTTCTCTATGTGATAGAACCATGACAAAGGTCTAAGATTTGTTTAGAGAAGCAACCAAAAATGCTGATGAAGTGAGAGAGACTATAACCAGTATCTCTCTTGTAGCTGATTTTAGGCTGGGCAGGCTTCCTCGAGGAGATGTGGGCATTGGGTGGGGCTCAGAAAGAGAGAGAGGCATGGATTAGCAAACACAGTCCAGGGGTGGGCAGCAATTTGTACAGTGGCTGTTTAACAAAAGGACAGGGAGGAAGGAGTGGTCTGAGTGAAGAAGCCCTCAGAACTCATTGCATCTATTCTAGAAAAGCTAAAGTGCTTATAACTGGTGACAGTGCCAGTGGTGGTGACCCTAGTGCACAGCTTGTATCTTCAGAGGTACCTGTGTGTGCTTTTAACCTGGCCTGCTTTCCCCACCCTTCCTTTCCTGGTGTCTGCTTCTTTACATGGGGAGACAGGTCCTCACAGCCACTACTGGACCAGTAGTTCACATCCCTGGCTGGCATTAGAATCACCTGAGGAGCTTTTCTACACCCACCAATGCCCCCTAAGACCAGTTGAATCAAAATATCTGGGCATAGGCTTGGGTCTGTTGTTGTGTGCCGTCGAGTCGGCCCCGACTCATAGCGACCCCTTCTTGGGTTGCTGAGGAGGTATCACCATGGAAGTAGATTGCCCAACCTTCCTTCCGAGGAGTGGCTGGTGGGTTTGAACCGCCAGCCTTCTGGTTAGCAGTCAAGTGCCTTAGGCACTGTGCTACCAGAGCTCCTAGCCTTGGGTCTAGGCATTTGTTAAAACCTACATTGGTCATTCTGAAGTGCTGGCAGCCAAAGTTGAGAGCCAAAATTCAGGGATTTTAAATCGAAGTGCTGAAGAGACATTAAGTATGTCAATAATGGGTGATTCCAATTGGGTATATTACAATAGGGAATGGTGGAGACTGTGGCAAATGAAAGAGTATATTGCTTGTCTAGAAGGAGCAGCTACTAGTCAGCTTCAGCCAGGTGTGCCATGTACGAAAATGGACTTGTGTAGTCAACTCTTCCCACCAGCCACTCCTCAGGAGGAAGATGGGGCAATCTACTTCCGTAGTGATACTGCCTCGGAAACCCAAGGTGGGATCGCTATGAGTGGGGGCCGACATGATGGCACATAACAACAACAGTCAACTCTTCTGGTTATTTTACTTAATAGAAGCTAGACATCTGGATTTTTATGAGTTTCACAATTTTTACGTAATATCAAGCCAATAAAACACATGTGCAAGCTAGATTTAGCCCATAGGCCATTAAAAGAATCTCCCATGAAATATTAGCACTGTCTTTGCCACCTCATTTCATGGATGGAAAAGGAAAGTCAAGGAGGGGAAGGGACTTATTCAGTATCTCAGAGCCGCAGCTCCAAGATGGGAACCCAAGTCTTCACCTCCTCGACCAGGGCTCCCCTTCCAGGCCACCTGCCTTACTTAGCTTAAGGGTCCCCTAGTGTTGTATCTAATTGGAATTGCATGTTTGCTTTCCAGAGGAGGACAGGAAGATAGAAAATGGATGGTGGGGTGTTGTCTGGGGCCTTTCATTTACTCACCCTACCCTGGAGCTCTGCCATGCTCCAGGCCAGTGTCTGGAGGCAGGGGGAGAAAGAGGGTATCAACCAGGTCAGGGGCTCTCTGTGAAGAAGCCCAGTGCTGGAGGGCACACTTGTCTGCCACACTGAGTGCTGTAGTATTAAAAACTCAACTGCCGTTGAGTTGATTCAACTCACAGCGACCCCTCCTTGGGTCTCCGAGGCGGTGTCACTATGGAAGTAGTTGCCCAATCTTCCCTCTGAGGAGTGGCTGGTGGGTTTGAACTGCCAGCCTTCTGGTTAGCAGTCAAGTGCCTTAGGCACTACGCCACCACAGCTCCTGCTGTCAGGAGTTGCTAGGCAGTAAAGAGTTCAAATGGCATCCTTCAACAGACTTTGACCAGAGGGGTATGATGATAAAGCAAGTTCCTGTGGCCGAAACACTGATTCACTCACAGTCCACTGAGGGAGGATCTGTACTCCTCATCCTGCTCCTGGAGTAGGCCTACTCCCTCATCCCACAAGGCACTGCCCAAACTTCAAATCCCTTGAAAGCTTTGGCTTCCATGTCCACCACTGCCCCTTATACTACAGCGGACAAAACACTGTACTGCAGAGAAGAGGAATGAGTTCTTCCCAAGAGCAGCAGTGTGGGAAGGGGCAGTGGTGCTGTATCATCATACCCCTCTGGTTGGAAGTCTATTGAAGGATGCTGTTTGAACTTTTTACTGCCTAGTGACTCCTGACTCCCCCTCAGTGCCTCAGTGCCTCAGTGCCTCAGTGCCTCAGTGCCTCAGATAAGAACAGGAAGGCCATAGCACGCCAGTTATTTCGATTTCAGAGACAACTGATTGAGGGAGGAGGTGACGGGCAGGGAGGGGCTCCTGTGGAGATGGCTCTGGGCTGGAGCCTTTGCTGTGGCTTCTCTTTCAAACAGAAGCACTCTCTTTTACGTTTGAAGAGGAGGCGCAGCCTGCCAGTGTCTTCAGGGTTCTTGGTGGAAGTGGCACTGCCCCAGTGCTGGGGAGAGAGGGCCCGGCTTCCTCGCTGCCTGCTTGATTGCCTCCCATGGGTATCCTGGGATTTTTTCTACTAGGTTCATGCCTCCATCATGGTGGGTCATATTTTAAGCGTAGCCATGCTCTTGTTGTCTGTTATGGACAGGCAAGAGCAAGACTAGAGGAAGCCGGTGGCAGAATTGGGATCTGTCCTAAGGGCAGAAAGCCTATGGGTTTCTTGGCAAGGTGAGTGGGCCTCGATGCTTGACTGTGGCTCTTCTGCCCCTTCCTCCTCTTGGGGCTCTTTCTCCCCTCTTCTTCCTAGGGCAGGTTATTCAACTCTTTTCACTTCATATGCATTGGGGCTTACCAGGCTAGAAATGTGTGAGACACACCCCTACCTTGCTATTCAGTGCAGCAAATCCTCATGAGCACCTGTTCTGGGCCCAACAGCAGGATAAACAGGTGAAGAATAACATGTGAGCCCAAATTCATGGGTGATTAGTGTGCCTGTCTCAGTGCTAAGTGCTTTACACGCATCATCTCCTCTTATCTTTGTTGCAACCCAACATTGGGAATGACCAGAAAACTGGAATTCAACCTTGTCTTTGAGGAGCTGGTCGTCCAGCAGGAGACACAGGTGTATAAGCAAAAACCACAATATAATGTGATCTCACAGAGTCCCTAAAGTCCTGTGGGTGCATTGAGGAGGCAGAAGCAACTCTGCCTTAGGTGGACGTGGAGTCAGAACACACCCAGAGGAAACGGCATGAAGTGGGGATTTGACAGTTAAGTAGGCACTTACCAGATGTATAAGAGGAAGTTCCTGAAGCACTGTCTCAGTTACCTAGTACTGCCACAAGGAAAACATATTACAGTAGGTGACTTTAAAGAACAGAAATTTATTTTCTTACGGTCCTGGAGGCTAAAAGTTCAGACCAGGGTCTCAGCCTCTCCTAGTTTCTGGTGGCTGCCTGCAGTGCTTGGCATTCCTTTGCATCTTTCCCTTGTGTGTGTTTCTTGTGTCTGCTCTTCTCTTTGTAACTCAGAAGTGATTAGTTTTAGGACCCCCCTTACTCTGCATGGCCTCATTAACATAACATTACAGGTACAGAGGTTAGGACTCCCACATTTCTTTTGGGGGGATAAGTTCAATCGATAATAGCATATTTTAGGAAGATGAGAGATGTATTTGGGAAATGACTAGGGAAACAGTGCTAGACTGAATGTTACAGAGCAGAGGGATAGAGTGTGTCATCAGGAGTTGGCCCAAGGGAGCCTTCTGTCCAAGTGGGGACATTTGGGAGGGTTTGGAAGGTCATGTGCTTTGGTGGCGCAGTTCTTAAGCCACTTGACTGCTAACCAGAAGTTTGGTGGTTCAAACCACCAGCCACTCCATGGAAAGAAGACCCGACAGTCTACTTCCATGAAGATTTACTGCCTCAGAAACCCAATGAAGGTTGCTTGAGTCTAATTGACTCAATGGCAGTGGGTTTGATTGGAGAATGGGATGGAATAGTCCACGTGGAAGAGGCAAAGAAAGGCATCGCAGGCAGAAAAAATAATGTGAATAAAGGTGTGAGGTCAGGAAGTGAGAGAGGCAGACACAGGGGCCATCATGACCAGGCAGGAGATGGTCTTGTAGGCTGGACCTTTGTTGCACAGGGCCTTGAGTGCCAAGTCCCAATGTTTTATCTTTCTACAAATACTGAGGGGGGTGTTGTGAGGTCCTTCTGCCCTCCAAAGCCTTGGTGACAGTGGTGCAAGCAGAAGGGAAATTGCTGCTGGGGCTGCAGGACACAGTGGTGATGCCTAGACTAACCAGATTTGGTTTGTGCAAAGGTTACAGTTGCTATGTTTTTTTATTTATTTATTTATTTCTGGGGCTGCAGGACACAGTGGTGATGCCTAGACTAACCAGATTTGGTTTGTGCAAAGGTTACAGTTGCTATGGAGTCCCACTTGTGATGACCTTATGTGTGTCTGAGTACTGTTGTGCTATATAGGGTTTTCAGTGGCTAATTTTTTTTTAATTTTTATTGTGATTTGGGTGAAAGTTTATAGAGCAAATTCATCTTCCATGCAGCAGTCTATACACATTTTGTTTCATGACATTGACTGCAATTCCCCACAGTGTAACAGCTCTCCTCCCACTTCTTCCCTGTAGTTACCTCTTCCCTATGTCCTTCCCTCCCGTGCACTCCTGCCTCCTGAGCTGTATCCCTGTGCAAACACTGCCCTTCTATTCTCCCAAGATTGATTGCTCCAAGGAGTGTGTCTTCATGATGTAAATGTTCACCCCATATGCATGTCTGTTGTTTGGCTGGAAGCCACATGAGTGAGTTCAGTTCCAGACCTGAAGGGTACCTAGGGGCCATAGTCTCAGGGGTCTTACCAGGCTCTATCAGACCAGCAAACCTGGTATTTATTATTACTATTTTTTAAATGATTTTGAGTTTTGTTCCAAATTGTTCTCCCACTCTTTCCAGGATCTCCTATGTCCGTCCGCCTCTGAGTGGTTGACAGTGGTAGCTGGGCACCATCTAGTTCTTCTGGTCTCATGGTCATACAGGCTGAGGATCACCTGGTGTACCAGTCCCTTGGACTGATTGTTTCCATGTGTCTTTGGTTTTCTTCATTCTTCTTTGGTCTGGATGAGGAGAGACCCATCATTGCATCTAGATGGCTGCTTACAAGCTTTTAAGACCCCGGTCGCTACTCGCCAAAGTAGGAAGTATTTTTGTGTAGTATGTTACAGTGGCTGATGTTTTAGAAGTAGATAGCAAGGCCTTTCTTCTGAGGTGGCTTTGGGTGGACTCAGAGCACCAACCCTTCAGTTAGGAGTGAGAGTGTTAACTGTTTGCACCACCCAGGGACTCCCCAGTTCATCTTTGATCTGGACACGGGTGGGCAAGGGTCTCAGGCTGTCCTGGTTAGCCAGGCCAGGTACCTCTGTGGACACTCAATGGCCAGAGGTCCTGGCAGTTGGAGAATACCTGGTCTGGCAGAGCCCCCCACCCCCACCTCATCAGACCTGGCCCCTCAGGGCTCTTAATTCACCACTGAATTAGGGGAGCTATCACCTGGCCCCTCTAGCAGTGTGGAGAAGGGATGGTCTCTTGGACCATGGCTCATTTTATACTGTGATTTTTTCAGCAGCAAATGGGCTTCTTTTCCTCTTTCCAATGTTTACTGCAGTATGTATCCTTTGAGCACTCCCTTATGGGGAGATGCCAGTCAGCCATAAACTCCTGGCTTGCATGGCTTCCTGGGCAGGCTGGACCCTTACCTGTGTGCTGTCTAAGACATGCCCATGAGCCAAGCATTCCCTGTGGAGAAGCCTGCCTGTGAATGGCTCCTGGCTGCTCACCAGATGTCTTTGCCTCACCACAGGGGACTCTTCAGTCTTCTTGGCAGCTCAGTTATTTGCTGCCAGAGAAAATGTGGCAATTTTCCTCATTACCTCAGCAATTAGAGTCCCTGGGTGGTATAAATGGTTAATGAGCTTGGCTGATGACCAAAAGGTTGGAGGTTTGAGTCCATCCAGAGGCACCTTGGAAGAAAGGCGTGATGAGCTACTTTTTAAAAATCAGCCATTGAAAACCCTATGGAGTACAGTTCTACTCTGACACTCAAGGAGTCGCCATGAGTCATAATTGACTCAATGGCAACTTTTTTTTTTTTTTTTTAATCTCAGCAGTCAGGACAGGGAGGGATGCAAACAGTAAGGCTTTATCTTTACCTCTGGCCAACTGCATGGGGCCAGGCAACTGTGTTTTCTGCTCTGAGGCCCCCCTCTGATATGTCTGGTATGTGGGGTGGATGTGAACAGAGGCTTAGAGAAGCTGGTTTGCAAAAGCTGAGTTCATACAGACAGGGAGAGGGTATCTCTCTGTTCCTTAGGTCAGACCATCAAAGCTGCCAATTTCCATGGTCAGGAGTCATGGGAGCAATTTGGGAGCAGGAAGGGGCTGTGTACCAGTGAAACAGTGTATGTCAGAGCTCCAGAACGGAGGTAAGGAGGGGGTCACTGACCACAACAAACAATCCAAACCCTGGGGAGCAGCCCTGGAAAGGCTGTCAGGAAAGAATGGCGAGGGGGGCTGGTGACCCGAAATAAGAGAAAGATGGTGGAGTTTCAGGCTCATCTTTCCCTCCTCCCTGCTTCACTACAGCCCACTGGGCTTACTTTTCTTGAGCTGAAGAAAGGAAAGAGGGATCCAGAAATATGCTGGGAAAGTTGGGCTCACATTGAAGCATTGTATGGATCAATTGGACGTTGGCTTCTTGGCTTTAGTCTGGAATCAAACCTGCTCTCTTTGGGGCACACATCTTCTTGCTCCCTCATTGCACCTGAGGAGTAGGGGGGTCTGGGAGGGTCCATCTCCCCCAGGTTGTTCACATCTGTTGATGGTGATCAAGAGTTCCTTCCTGATACCGAGATGGGGAATTGGTTGTCGTCTTCTGCATCCATTTTTCCCATTAGTCCTCAAGGGCGTCTGACCCCTGGAGTTACTTGGCTGACCTCAGTGGGGCAAAGACCAAGTGGTTTATGACTGCCCTGCACATTTTTTTTTTTTTTAGCTTGTTTTACATTCAACATCACGCGTACAATTAGTTTCAGTCCCCATTCGCCATGTCTAACCCTAACCCAGCCTCCTCTTCTCCCTTCCCTGCAACCCTCCCCCTGTGCCCCTCACAATCATGCACTCCTGTCTGTCCTGCACTCCCTCAGTTTGAATGTTGGTCCTCTGGTGTCCCATGGTCCACTGCTCCAAGGGATGTACTACCATTGAGTGTGTGGGTGCAGCATCCTGGGTTTAGTGGTCTGCATGTACATCTTGTTAACTATTGGGCTGAGAGCCCACACCTGGGGGTGAGTTCTATTCCAGGGGCTGAATGTATTTCAGGGCCATGGTATTGGGAGTCTCACCAGAGTTCATCTGACCAGTAATTCTGGTCGTTATTGAGTTTTTGGATTTTGTTCCACGTTTTCTTTCCCACCCTATCCAGGATCTCCAGATTTGATCCTTTCCTGAGTGGTTGGCATTGGTAGCCAGGCACCATCCAGTTCTTCTGGTCTCAAGGGCCATCGGGTCCTAGGGCTGATTGCTTCTAAATGCCCTTTTTTTTTTTTTTGCATTCTTCTTCCAACTCTAGGAGACCATTAGCTGCATCTTAGATGGCTGCTTGAAAGCTTTTAAGACCCCAGTCACTACTCACCAATGTAGGATGTAGAGCAA
>NW_006921657.1:7232087-7247916 GCF_000298275.1 Orycteropus afer afer
TTATGCCATAAATTAGGGCTCCTAGATTTGTCCCTATTTTATCTTTGATGAATTTTATAGTTTGGGGTTTTACATTTAAGTCTTTGATCTAGCTTGAGTTTGTTTTTGTGTATGGGGTGAGATATGGGTCTTGTTTCATTTTTCTACAGGTGGATATCCAGTTTTGCCAGCACCATTTGTTAAAGAGGCTCTCTTCCCCATTTAATGGGCTTTGGGTCTTTGTCAAAGATCAGTTGTCTACAGATGGATGGGTCTATGTCTGAACTTTGGATTCTGTTCCATTGGTCTATCCGTCTATCATTGTACCAATATCATGCTGCTTTGACTACTGTGGCTGGATAGTCGTTCTTAAGATCTGAGAGTATGAGACTCCCACTTTGTTCTTCTTCTTGAGAAGCCTGCGCATGTTTTTGGACATGGAGGCAGCCTGGAGCAGTATTCCTGTAGTTTTCCAGCAGGAGAATACCTATATCCTCCCTCATGCTTCTTGACAATGCCTGGAAATCAGCAGACCCCAGTGACCCCTCTGCCCATCCAGCCCAGGATCATGTGCTAGAGGATGTAGGGGACAAGGGCACTTCTGGAACACTGGGACATTGTGACTCTGTGCAGCTGATGGCTCTGTCCACCAGAGGTCACACCAACATTTCTTGCCCCTGTGTCATGTGAGGCTTGGCAGCTCCCTCTCTGGTCCTTCTTTCAAGCTCTAACAGTTCTCCCTTGTTCCTGGCTTGAGATGTGGAAAAATTTCCATCCTTCCTTGCCATCCTTCCCCTCTCCCCCCATATCTCTAGCTGTTGTTCATGTTTCTGCTAGTAGAGCTCCTAAGACATCATTTGAAAGAATTTGCCTTATGTGTTTATTTCAATAATGTTTTTGTTGTGGGATGCCGTTGAATCAGTGCCGACCCACAGTGACCCCATTTGACAGAGTAGAACTGCCTCAAAGTGTTTCCTAGGCTGAAATATTTACAAGGACAGATTGCCAGGTCTTTTCTCCCACAGAGCCACTGGTAGGTTAGAACTGATGACTTTCTGGTGAGCAGCCGAGATCTTAACCACCATTCTGCCACCAGGGCTCCTCTACTTATTTTTTTTTTTCTTTTTTTAATTTTTATTGTGATTTGGGTGAAAGTTTACAGAGCAAATTCATTTTCAATACAGTAGTTCATACACATTTTATCTCATGATATTGACTGCAATTTCCCACAATGCAACAGCTCCCCTCTCACTTCCTCCCCGCAGTTACCTCTTCCCTGTGTCCTTCCCTGCCATGTACTCCTGCCCCCCTGAGCTGTTTCCCTGTACAAACACTGCCCTTTTGTTCTCCCATGATTGATCAGTCCAAGGAGTGTATCGAATCTATCTGATGTAAATGTTCAGCTCATATATATGTCTGTTATTATTTGACTGGAAGCCACAGGAATGAGTTCAGTTTCAGACCTGAGGGGTAGCTAGGGGCCATAGTCTCTGGGGTCTCATTAGGCTCTATCAGACCAGGTCTCGCTCTCTCTTTTTTTTTTTTTATAAATAATTTTGAGTTTTGTTCCACATTGTTCTCACACTCTATCTAGAATCTCCTACATGGATCCCCTTCCAAGTGGTTGACAGTGGTAGCCAGGCACCATCTAGTTCTTCTGGTCTCATGGTCAAATAGGCTGAGGATCACATGGTCTACCGGTCCCTTGGACTAATTGTTTCTTGCGTCTTTGGTTCTCTCCATTCTTTGCTCTGGATGAGGAGCACCCATCGTTGCATCTAGAGGCCGCTTGCAAGTTTCTAACTTCCCACTCACTACTCACCAAAGTAGGCTATAGAACAACTCAGGGCTCTTCTATTTTAATAATAGATATTATTACTTAATAGGTAGTAGATACACACCCCAGGAGCTCTGGTAGCATAGTGCCTAAGGCACTTGACTGCTGATCAGAAGGCTGGCAGTTCAAACCCACCAGCCACTCCTCAGAAGGAAGATGGGGCAATCTACTTCCGTAGTGATACTGCCTCAGAAACTCAAGGACAGGTCCCTATGAGTTGGGGCTGACTTGACGGCACATAACAACAACAACAACAACAGATGACACACCCCAGACATCCAGTCCCCTTTCCCAACAACAGCCACTGTTACCAGTTCTAGAGATGTTCCTTGCCTATGTGATCATAAATGTATTTAATAGTAGTAGCTAGCATTCAGAGTGTACTTGCCATGGGGAGGCACTCTTGTAAGCACTTTACAAAAGTATGAAATTATTTAAATCTTCACAACAATCCTGAAAGTAGGTACTGTTATTATCTTTTACTTTTTTTAAGGTGAGGAAACTGATGTAGAGAGTATGCAAGTGACTTGCCCAAGGTCACACAGCTAGAAAGAATCACGTGGGAGTGTAGCTGCAAATGCAGGGCTCCTTTTTAAACTACTGAGGGGAGTAGAGCACACTCACTGCTTGGCATCTGGCTTTTTTTCACACTTTCCAGTCTCTCTGAGATATTGGTCCATGTCAGTACAATTAGAGTGGCTTTGTGGTGAAAGAGTGTTTAGCACTTCATTTTGAGTCTCTCCCAGACCAGGTTAGAAGCATTTCTCCCCTTTCACCTCTGTCCACTCCAAGGAGGAGCTGTAGCTTTTGGAACATCATTCCCTTCTCCTTACACCTCTGGCCCCTGTGGGCAGCAGCCTTCTGTGTGAAGCATCATCAGCACTGAGCATGAGCCACTGAAGGGACACCATTCCCCTCCCCACCATCTGACATTGCAGGGTCTTTGTAGGCAGCAACGACTGCTTGTTGACACAGGGTTGGAGCCAAGCTGCTTGATTGATCCTGGTGGCAGGTATTTTTGGAGCAGGCACATTCTCTTGCTGACTGGCTACATAATTACTGCAGGCTGGTTTGTTTGTCCATTAACAGAATCAGCAGGGCCTCTTCTCTTCGCTGGTGTCAGTCTGAGACCTCTGAGTCAGCCTTGGCTGTTGTCCAAGATAAGGACAATGTGGGAAGTAATAAGAGGAACTTGGGGAAGGAGAGGGCACTTCAACAAACATCGGAAACCATAGCAGGGATAATAAATAAGGAAATATTATGGCCACGTCCTCTCCTGTCAGGGATAGGGAGCATCATGGTGGTGGGATAGAGCGGGGTCTTCCGCTAAAGTCCCTGGGTTGATCCTGGGAACCTCAGTTGTTTGACTTGAACCCTGGCATAAGAGCATGGGAAGAAACCGTTAGGTACCCATGATGCAGCCCCTCTGGAATCAGAAGACCTCAGCCCTCTCTGCCCTTTCTAGAGGGTGTAGTAATCCCTTGGGCGGCAGCCTGGCTGTTGTGAGAGAAGGAGAGCCAGATACGGCTGTGGCTGCATTCGGAGCTCAGCACACCAGTCCATCAGGTGGCTGGCACTGTCTCCTACACTTCTGTTCCTCCTCTGAAGTGGAAGTAGCAGAGAGAATCTCGAGTGTCCAAGTTGGAGCTGCATGGGAGATAAAAAAGAAAGCAAAGTTGCCCACAGCCTTCCTATCTCCAGTAGATCTCTCTGGGCATCACTTGCCCATCTGAGGAATGGGGAAAACATCCTCTGAGTAGAGATAACACAGATAAGGTGCCCTGTCTAGGCCTTGGTACACGGAAGGTGCTTCGTGAAGGATGGTTCTCACGTGGTGGTGATGATACTGGGGCTTCATGGTGTTCTGGACAATCTTTGACCAAGTAGTCAAGAAGACAATCATGGAAATCTTTGTCTCTACATCAGCAACTACAGTGAGAACAGACTCAGTGAGCCCCAAGCCCCAAGGCCAAGCCTTTCCAGAGGGGCAATCCAAGGCTCAGAGGGGGGAAACAACTTGTCTGACTTACATCCAGGCAAATGCAAGGTGGGAGCTCAGAGTGGATTCCCTGGGTCCACAATGAGCCTCTTTGCCATGGAAGCCAGCAGTATGGCTACACAGTGGTTGGCTAGTGCTGAGGGGGGCATTTTAAATTTGCTTTTACCCTGCATAGGGGATTTGTGGAGCTTGTGAAGTGAGTGGGCATCTTGGGCACAGTGGAGAACACCGGGGTAGGAGTAGATGTGACTGTGGACTGTACATTCTGCTGGGGCATGAGTTCTGGGAAGTGGACTCTTGGCTGCCTCCAGCTGGCTCTCCTGCCTGACCACCTCACTCATGTCAGGAGCATGCCCCAGCCTGTCCAATGCCAGGCCTTTTCCTTGGCTGCTTCCCTTCCATGAGGCTCTGATCTGTCCCCCTTGAGATTCATGCTGACATCTTTGAGGGGACTTTTGAACCTTGTAAAATCCCCGGATTTGGGCAAGGCTGGGTCTTTGACAGGGGTAAGGATGTCTGTCTCAGGGAACTTGCTCTCTTCACTCTTCTCTGGGGAGGGAGGCCTGGAAGCAGCTCCATGGTTAGGTTCCCGTGGACCAAAATGATCCATGCAAAACCCACCAGGCCTACAATGAACAAGTTTACTCTCCATACATTTGAAAACGTAGAAGAAGTAGATCAGTTCCTTGAAAACCACAAACTACCAAAACTTAACCAAGATACAATAGGCCATCTGAATAATCTTGTAACCATTTAAATAAGCTGAGTTCATAAAAAGATTCCCCTGCCCTCCTCCCCACACACTTTCCAAACCCACTGGAAAAGTATCCTAGACCTTTAAACAAGAATTAGCACTAAAAAAAAAAAAAGAATTAACACTATTTTCACATAATCTATCCCAGAAAATAGAAGAGGGAATATTTCCTAACTCATACTATGAAGCCAGTAATCTTCTCTTTAAAAAAAAAAAAAAAAGTTCCTTCCATTTATTGAGTGTTTTTTTACTTTTAAAAGGTTGCCCTTTTTCATGTCCAAGTAGGACTGAGTGTGTAAGGTACTTAATAAATATTTCTATATTTAGCACAGAACCAGGTCCTCCTGTTTCTTCCCCCTTCGTCCATTCACTGTTCAACACACAGGGGCTGGCTGAGTATCTTCTCTGAGAACAGGGGCTGCTGGGCCTGGGGATGCAAAGCTGGGTCAAGCAGATGCCAGAGTTGCCCATTTTTGTCGGGGAGGAATGGAATACATAAGCTTTGAAGTAGTATAGTGTTATGATGAGGGGTTGGGATAGCTGGCTTGGGTTCAAATTCTGAAGTATGTGGTTGAAAGAGTAAAGTTGAATATCCAGGGGGAATGGCTAGAGTTTGTGTGATGTTGGGCAAGTTAATGTAGTGATCTCTCTGGGCTTTGTTTCATTTTCTGTAAATTAGGGTAATTGCTAATAGTAAGATTCAAATGGTTGCTACCCTGTGAACCCCTGAAACAAATCTCTGGAACATAATAATGCTCAGTGTTACCTATGATAGTTACTTTTTACTGTAAGTCCCATACCCAGTGAGCTAATCTTTTGGTATCTAGCAGAAGAATTTTCTGGAAAGCCTCCTCTACTCTTGCCCAGCACTTCCACATGTTCTCTACGCAGCTGGAGCCCGGGTCACAGGAGTGGGGCTGACACTGTTGCTTGGAGTACATCTGTGCCCCCTTTGAAGCTCAGTAATGGAAAGCTTCCCCTTCCTTCCCAGTTTCAATGCAGGAGAGAAATCGCAGCCCTTTGATTATCCCAATGCAATTAATACGCCAAGGGTGCGTGCCTGCCCACCCATCCCTGGCAGCTCCCACTGTGCCTTTTACTTTTCAGAAAACCTTCTGAAAAAGGCCCTTCTAGCCTGAGTCAGCCTCTCCGCCTTGCAGCTGAGCCCTTCCTTAGAAGCTGCTGCTAAGAAAGGCTGAACTTCAGAGAGCGTCCTTCCCTGGGGAGCCTAAAGCTGGAGGCAGAGGGCTGCTGATTCTGTATCCACAAATGTCTTACTCTTTTCTTCCCCCCCGTGGGCTTTGATAATTATTTTTGAACTTTGTATGTGGCTTTGGTGAAAGCAAACTAGTTTTCCATTCAACAGTTTACACACATTTTGTTTCATGATAATTAATTGCAGTTCCCACGATGTAAAAGGCCTCTTCTCATTTCTCCCCTGGGTTCCCCTTTCCCTTCCATTCTTCTTTCCTGTCCCTTCTTGCCTCTGAGCTTTGTTTTTGGGCAAGTGCTGCCAGTCTGGTCTCATATAGTTGATGTTCTGAAGAGTATGTTTCTCCTTGGTGTTGCTGTTCACTTGATAGGTCTGTCTGTTCAGTTCCAGACTGGAAGGGCATTTAAGGGCCACAGTCTTGGGCCTCTGCACTGTCCAGGACCTTCTCCTGTGATCCTGATCAGAGCCATTTGTTGTGGTAGTGAGTCCCATCTAGTTCCTCTGGTCTCAGGCTAGTGGAGGCTGTGGTTCTTGTGGTCCATTAGTCCTTCAGACTAATTGTTTCCTTGAGTCTTTGATTTTCTTCACCTTTCTTTGCTCCAAACAGAGAAAGACCAATAGTTGGATCTTAGATGGCAGTTTGCAAGCTTTGAAGACCCCGGTTGCTACTCATCAAAGTAGGATGTAGAATATTGTCTTTGTGTTATGCCAGTTGACCTAGATGCCCCTGAGACTGTGGTCCTAAGCCCCTAAGCCCAGTGACTTCTTCCCTCAAGGTGTTGGTTATGGCTAAGAAGTTTTCATAACTTTGCCCCCTTTATGCTCTGCCATGTCCCTGGGTATATTTGCAGCACATATAGATACATAGGTATATGTGTTTGTGTGTCAGTATCTTTTGTATATTTGTATGAAATATCCTCTGCCAAACCTATATATACTCATGGATGTACTGCCATTCACCTTCCCACATCTGTTTAGCTTGCATATTTACCTATCTATCTACTCAGAGATTATTGTTTGTTATTACCTTACTGTTATTGCAGGATTTTGTATTATTGGAACTCACACACAGCTAGTGGGACTGTGAAGTGGTGCAACCATTGTGGAAAATAGTATGGCACTCCCTTAAAAAGCTGGAAATAGAAATACCATATGTTTTGGTTACTTCATGCTGTTCTAACAGAAATACCACAGGTAGAATGGCTTGAACAAACAAGAGTTTATTCTCTTACAGTTTTGGAGGCTAGAAGTCAGAGTTCAAAGTGCCAGGCTTTAGGGGCTGAGTAACAGACCCTCGACCTTGGGCTTCAGCTCTGCCTCCTGCTCCTGACCCACTGAAGCTGGAGGCTTTTCTTCACTCAGGCAGCTGCTACCTGCTGAGGCTGACAACCCAAGGTCAACAAGTAAAAAGGCACAGTCCCAATATTACCAAACAACATGGCAGGCCACTAATTCAAGTCCAGAAAAAGTCCCAAGATCGGCAGGGTGTGGCAGGCCACTGAACAACGATTTGGCTACATGCAGGGTTCAAGTGTGCCAAAAAGCTAGAGAGACCTTCCTCAAAGCTGTTCGTTGTATACTGGAAGCAGACCATATCCCTAAAGCACTTACTCAGTTGTTCCAGTAGATTCCACCATAGAACTGATTGCCCATCTCATCATGGGGAGTAACTACATCCAGCTGCCCAGCCACTCAACCAGGCCCAACCAAGTTGACACACAGCCTTAACTACCACACCATATGATCCAGCACTCCCACTACTAGGTATATATCCTAGAGAAATAAGAGCCATGAACAAAGAGATACATGCACACTCCTGTTGATTGCAGCGCTATTCACACTAGCAGGTATCTTAATCTTTAGAGCAGTAAGCTCCAGGGAAGGACAAAGAAAGCTGTCTAAGCTCTGTTAAGTGAAAGCAGCAGGTCTTAAAGAGAAGCTGTGATTCCATTTTTGTTTTTAAAAAGAAAGCTATGTATCTATATATACATTACTATTTGCATAGAAAAATACGGAAAACAGAAGCTATTAATTAACATTGGTTCTCTCTAGGGGTAGAGATAAAATAGAATTTTCACTTTTCTATGTTCCATTTTTTTGTGATGTGTCTGTTTTAACCATGAGCATGCACTGCTTTTATGAGCAAAAAACATTTAAAACTCAACAGTGTCATGATAGGTGAGGATCAGTGACAAATAATACCAAATCTCAGTGGCTTAAAACAACATGTTCATGTCTTGAGCACATGTTCACCGTAGGTCAATAGGTCAGTTTCTCAAGGACCCAGGCTGAGGAAGGAGCCACCTTCGTAAACGTTGCTGATCGCTTTGATAGAGGAAAAAGAGAGCATGACAAAGCACACCCTAGCTCTTAAAGCTTCAGCTTGGAAATGCCATGTATTTCTTATACTCATATTTCATTGCCCAAAGCAAGTCATGTGGTCACACATGAGTTTAAGTGGGCAGGGGAGTACAACCTATCTCTTCTAGAAGAAGTGTATGTAAAGTATTTGTGAACAGTACTGCTACTAGCATAAAAACCAAATGATATCCTGGCTGTAAATAAAAGATTAGTTTCATGGGCCTCTTTTTCCTCAGGCCCCTTAGTGTAGACCAGAATGGAGGTCAAGTTTCTTCTAGGACCTTCACCCTGTGGTTCATGCACTTGGTTCTCTGAGGGTCTAAGTTGAGCCAGCAGTTCCAAGGAGTATGCCTGAAGCTATGGCTCCCAATTGGAGGTACATTGGGGTACATCAGTATTGTCTGGGGAGACTTTTCCACATACCCACCCCAAGGGTACACCCCAGAGTCTCACTTTTGGTTGGGAGTCCTAGGGGAGTCAATGACAGCCTTTACTTCATGCATCCTCCATTTACATGCTTTGGAGAAGGTTTGAGTGGCCGAGAGTTAAGGTGACCACCTTAGATGGGGGCTTTTGGTTCAGCTGGCTAATATAGCTGATGGTGGGTCCATTCAGCCTAGTTGGGTGGACACATGCCTGACGCTACCCCTCTTTCAAATCAATGGGCTTATGATAGGACTGAGGCCTGGGCCACAAATTTTCTTCAGAAAACATCTGCAGCACCAACAGGGTCCAAAAGTTCTATGCATAGAGTAAAAAAATATTAAAGCCGCAATAACCAAATATCCTCTTCAGTGATAAAAACTTCAGCAACAACATCTAGATTGAAGCAATGCCCTTTTCTGAAGCTATTCCAAGATAAACCAGCTGCAAAAGTTACTTGTGGTAGCTAAACAAGTTGTGTGTGTTGTGGGGTTGAGAGTCAATAAGTGGAGTAGCTAAGAACATGGGCTCTGGAGCCATTTCTAACGTCCTGTAAGATGGAACGCATTCTACACCTACTTTAATGTGCCCTTGTAAGGATCGAGGAAGATAAAACATTAAGCACTCAGCATGTGGTAAGTGCTCAGAAGTTCAGCTCTGCTCATTACTGTGTCACAGAAGTCACCTGTGGAATTAGTCAAGTCCAGGCTCTCATGAGAACACTGACCCGAGGAGTCCAGACTGATAGCTGGTCAAGAAGATCTGCTGTACCTTTTGGATGGATTGCCTACTGAGCTAATAACTGTACTTTGATAGGCGTGAGTATTGCCCCTTTTCAAGAATGAGGTCCAACTGGAAAATCCACAGGTCAAAAGAGGACCAGGGATCGGAGCCCACTGTTTGGAGTAGCCCTTGAGGAATAATTTCTGGAGGCAAGAATGCTTTGTTTAGTATGTGCCTTTTAATTAATGTTGTGGTTGAGAGAGCAGTCTTAGTCTTTTGATACCTGGGACATCAGGATTGAAGGAGTTGAGATTGGTTTGTAAAGCTTAGAAGAGTAAAAACCTCCCACGTCTGCCAGGTCGTGAGCCTCTTGGACCTCAGGCCATCATTTCCTCCATTCACTTCTGCCCACTAATGTCCTTTGCTCACTCATTTGGAGGCACGTGTTATGTCTTTGGAGCCAGAGAAGTCCAGTATTAGATTTCAGCTGCTCTACTTACTAGCTGAGTTATGTTAGAAAAATCACCTAGCCTTTCTGAGCGCCTAGTTTTTTCAGCAAAGGGTGGCAGCCCAGGGTGGTTGGGAACTGGAGAGAGAACAGGGGTTTGATTTAGAGAAAAAACTCATTGCTGTTGAGTCTATTCTAACTAATAGCAACCCTACAGGACAGAGTAGAACTGTCCCAGAGGGTTTTCAAGGCTGTACTCTTTACGGAAGCAGACTGCCTCATCTTCTTCCAGCAGAGTGGCTGGTGGTTCAAACTGCCAACCTTCAGTTAGCAGCAGAGTGCTCAGCCACTGTACCACCAGGGCTCCTGAGGGTTTATTAGGGGTGACTTTTCATTTATTGAATCTGTAACCACCACTCAGTAGCTCTAGATCTAGATTGTTCCCCTGCTCCTTCTCCCCCAGCCCTAAGAAGAAAAGCTGGGGTTTGGCCTGTCTGGCTGCTATAGTCTCTGGTGCTGCAGTGTGGGGATGATGTTCATTATGGCAGCACCAGCATGTGGGAGAAGGCTTACAGAGCCCTGAAGTCATGGCTGGAGCAAGATTGAGACACAGTGGAAAAGCCACTGAGTGGCAGGGAGGAGGCCTGGAAGGACATGCTGAGCACCTATTGAAACAGTATTAATACCTGGCTACCACTGTTGACTGCTCTAAAAGGGATGATAATAGGAGGTCCTGGATACAGTGGAAGAAAAATGCGGAACAAAACTCAAAATAGTAATAATAATAATAATAATATTAATAATAATAATAAAAAGACCAGGGTTACTGGTCTGAAAGCCCTTTGGGATGAGACTGATGGAACCCCTAGGACTGTGTTCTTTAGTCATCCTTTAGGCCTGGGGCTGACCTCATCACTGTGGCTGAACTTTCAACCAAATGATAGACAGGCCTATGAGGTGAACAGTAACACCAGGGAGGTAAGCACTCTTTAGACTGATCAACCTACGAGATCAAAAGGGCAGCATTTGCTCAGAGATAAAGCCCAGGAGGCAGGAAGGGAGAGGAAAGAACTCCTATGCCACTTCAAATGGTAAACACAGGAAAGAAGTGGGCAGAGTGCTGTTCCATTCTGGGGATTGCAGTGAATGTCACAAAACAAAATGTATATGAACTATTGGATGGAAAACTAAATTGCTCTGTAAAGTTTCACCCAAATCACAATAAATTTTTTTTTTTTTTAAAAACCAGTATTAGATGAGAAACTCCCCAGCCTTGGAGACAAGGGGAGAAGCCCCAGCTGCATGGATACCTCTGCCCAGCAAAGTGGCTCACACTGGTCTACCCCAGATGTGCAGCCTTGGGCTTTCACAGTGGAAGTGTCTTCAGCCTCCTGCAGAGACTCTACTCCTTGGTTCCCACACATATTCTTCCATCTTAGTATCTGAGTGCCCATCTCATCCCACCCACTGCCCTACCTCTCTGGGGAAATGGGGCAGTCATAGGGAACACTGACCACAAGACCTGGATCTACAAGGTGTATGTGACAAACAGCCCCAGGAGTGGCCCTGTCATACTTACCCTGACCAGAGTGAGAGACACTAAGGGCCTCCTGGACTGGGGTGACCACATCCAGAGCGCTGGGCAGAGGTCTCAGCTCTCACCTTCCCAGACTTGATGGACCTGCCTCTGCCATCCCTGAGCTAACTGATGACAGGATACACAGGTCCTGAGCATCAGAGACAGCGAGGTTAAATATAGCTCCTGCCAGTAAGAGATGCTGCTCTGGGTTTTCAGGGGTGGGTGCAGGCATGGGAGGCAGGGTGCTTGATGAGTGTTCTGAGCCCTCCTTAGAGCTCGCCCCCCGTAATCAGCTCCCATAGCCTTGCTCCGTCTGCCCTTCACCCTCCTGTCAGCCCTGACCCTGCAGAGCCAAACTCCCAGAAGGTTCTCAGGAGCCATCTCCACAGCTAGATGCTTCTTACAGCTCTGAGCCTCTTTGGGGCTGTAATTAAACTCGGGCCTGAATTGGTTTGATAAAAGGCCCTCCTATTTATTTATTTAAATTTATTGTAGTAAAATATATATAACAAAAGCTTTTAATTTTTATTGTGGTGAAATATATTTAACAAAAAGTTTGCCATTTTCACCATTGTTAAGTGTACTATTCAGTAACATTAATTACTACTTTGTAAAAATTTTTTATTGTGATTTGGTGAAACTTTACAGAGCAAATTCATTTTCCATACAGCAGTTCATACACATTTTGTCTCAGGACATTGACTGCAGTTCCCCACAATGTAACAGCTCTCTTCCCACTTCCTGTAGTTACCTCTTCCCTGTGTCCTTCCCTCCCACTCATTCCCGCCCCCCTAAGCTGTCTCCCTGTGTAAACACTGCCCTTTTGTTCTCCCATGATTGAGCACTCCAAGTAGTGTATCTACCTGATGTAAATGTTCATCCCATCTGCCTGTCTATTGTTCAGCTGGAAGCCACAGAAGTGAGTTCAATTCCATACCTGAAGGGTGGCCAGGGGCCATCATCTCGGGTCCCACCAGACTCTATCAGACCAGCAAACCTGGTGACATTAGTTACTTTTACCATGTAATGCTACCATCACCACTATCCATTTCTAAGAGATTTTCGTCACCCCAAACGGAAACTCACCTCTTCAGCAACAGTAGTAACTCCCATTTCCCTCCTCTCAACCCATGGTAACTATTAACAAACTTTTGTTTCTGTACATTTGCCAATTCTAGATATTTTATGTAAGTGGAAGCATATCATACGTTGTTTGTCCTTTGTGACTGACTGACTTCACTCCGCATGATGTTTTCATCCATATCATAGCATATATCAGAACTTCATTTCCCTTATGGCTATGTTGTCCATAACAAAAAGGCCCTCTTTTTAAAGTAATTCTGAATATGTAAAAAATTGAATGTAACAAAATCCAGCAAGGGGAGATTTTCCTCCCAGCATCCCTGGTTACCCTGCCGAGCTGTGGGGGGTCTGACCCTGTAGCATGAAGGGACTGTCCGGCAGGTTGTGAGAATTCTTCCAGCCTGCCACACTGTGCGTCCATGATGGTGTGACCATGTTGATCAGTCTGAGTGACTGGATGCTCTAAACACTTGTTCCTCAAAGGCCTCAGAGCCCATGAGGGCTCTCTGAAGCAACAGTGCTTCACTACAGCTTCAGGCAAAGAGCATTTTCCTCTCTTCTAAGCCTGAACTAAGGAGCTCTGATGGCACAGTACCTAAGGCATTTGATTGCTAGCCAGAAAGTTAGCAGTTCAAACCCACTAGCTGCTCCACTGAAGGAGAAGAGTGACTGCTTTGGAAACCCAGTGGGCCTCACTGTGAGTCAGAACTGACTCGATGGGAGTGAGTTTGTTTGTTTTTGTTTGTTAAGCCTAAACTTAGGTGGTTAGTAATAAAAGTGTAGTAGGTAACTCAGCAGTAATCAGATCACTGGATGAAACCAGGTACCCTGCATGGTTTACCATCTCTCTCTCTCTCTTTCTCTCTGTCTCTGTATCCCTTCCTCCCTATCTCACATAAACCGTTTGCCATTAACTTGATTCCAACTCATGGCGACCCCATGTGTGTCAGAGAAGTGTGCCCCATAGGATTTTCAAGGCTGTGACCTTTTGGAAGCAGATTGCCTGTCTTCAGAGACACCTCTGGGTAGACTTGAACCACCGACCTTTTGGTGAGCAACTGAACACATGTAATGTTTGCCCCCGGAACTCCTATCTATTCCACACACTCAAAGTATTTACTGTGTGCCTGGCACTGTTCGAAGCTCTTTTCATATTATTCAAACTTATTCAAACCTCACAACAGCCCTATAAAGAGGTTTTCTTATTGTCTTTTCACCAACCATCTGACAGTTTGTCATACTGTGATGGCTTACATGTTGCTGTGATGCTAGAAGCTTGTTGTTATGTGCCGTTGAGTCAGACCTGACTCATAGCAACTCCTCCTTGGGTTTCCGAGGCAGTATCACTACGGAAGTGGGTTGCCCATTCTTCCTTCTGAGGAGTGGCTGGTGGGTTTGAACCGCCAGCCTTCTGGTTAGCAGTCAAGTGCTTTAGGCACTATGCTACCAGAACTCCTATGCCACCGATATTTCACATACTAGCAGGGTCACTCATGCTGGTTAGGTTTTACAGAGTAGAAAGAAAGACCTGGCAATCTGTGTCTATAAATCAGCCATTGAAAGCCCTTGGATCCTAACAGAATGTTGTCTGATACAGTGCTGGAAAATAGGCCCCCTAGGCTGGACAGCACTCAGAACACATAGTGGCTGCAACAGTGGACTTGAGCATACCAGCAATTGTGAAGATGTGATAGGACCAGACACAAACAGTGCTTTGTGCTGTTGTACGTGGGATCGCCAGGAGTTAGAGCCAACTTAACAGCAACCAACAACAATTATTGTCCTCATTTTACAGATGAAGAAGCTGAGGCAAAGATAAACAAAAAACTTGCCCAAGATCCCCCAGTCGGAATCGGCAGAGTCTGAATTTGAACCCTGAGCAGTCTGGCTCCAGAATCTGTATCTAACCCCTGTACCACTAGCCATGGGAGAAGGGGTGCTGAGAGGTCTCCCTCCCCTGCATGGGGCTGTTACCCTCTCTTCTGCACATCAGCCATGCCCTGGATGTCTGTTTTACCCAGCAGGAGGAGGCAGACAGTTCCTTTTCTTTGTCTTGGACCTTCCAGGTCCCTGGGGTTGAGTAGGCACATTGAACCTGTAGGGTGAATGAGTAAATCTGCTGGTAGAATAATACAGCGCTTCCAGAAAGAGAGAAGTAAAGGCTAGGGGAGGGCTGCTAGGAAGGCTTCATAGGGATGAATGCAAATGACGAGATCCCTGGACCAGGAAATGGAAAACAAACCTGGGGACATCAGGGACAATTCAGAACTTTGGAGATTACCCTGTCTGCAACTCTGAGTGGTGCCTGCTGCTGAGCTCAGTGGACAGGGAGCTTTGCTGTGGAAGATGTCTGCTAATCACCAGCTGCTTCCCTATGGTGCCCGGGCTGGTTCCTTAAGTGGCCCATTACAAGCCCCTTTTGCAGACAAGGTGTGCTCTAGGGATATAGGGGTGCTGTGTGCAACCAGCACAGAGGAAGGCAGGTATATTCCAGAAAATGAGGGCTTAGAGAAAAATAGAAGCTGAACAGTCAGGAAAATTGGGCCCTGTTCTCATCAATGTACATTCCAGGGAAGTGGTTTCTCAGAGACTCCCCAAGGCAGCTACACCCTGCCAGCGCCTGGCTGGTCTGGCTGAGCTTACCTCCTGCCTGCCTGCAGTGGGCTCTCCATACCCCTTCCCATCTGGCAACTGTGTCCAGTAAGAATTGATGACTTTATTTTATTTATATTGTTGTGTTTACTTTTACTTTCCACTTATGGAAAGCAATATCTACTTCCCTCTTATACTTTTCATATAAGTAAGGAGAACAAATTATTTTAAGGACAAAATATATAGAACAGAAATTTGGCAAAATTGTGAGGGTGATATTCAAATTTATTTATTCACATACTGATAAAATACTTATCAAGTATCCATTGTGTTCTGGGCATTGTTGTGAATCCTTTTCTGCAACAGAGGCAAGGTCTTCCCTTTATCCAGCTTATATTTTCATGGGGGGAGCCAGATAATATACAATTAAGTTAACATGTTAGGTAAAAATGGGTGTTATTAAGGCAAAAACTACAAGGGAAGGAGACAGAAACCTGTGGGAGGAATTCTATTTTAGATAGAGTAACACTTGAGCCACAAATCAAGTGAGACAGCAAGTCTTACGAGTAAAGAACATTCTAGAAAGAACTGCAAGTACAAAGGTCCCGAGGCAGCAGGATGCTGGGAGGGCATGAGGAAATACTGTTTGGGAAAGATAAGTTTAGGAAACACTATACTAAGTATTCTCCAATGTCCCTTCTAACTCTGTGGCCTTATAATTGGGTCTGGATAGGGACCTTTTTTGGGAGCTCTGGTAGCATAGTGGCTAAGACACTTGCCTGCTAACCAGACGGCTGGCGGTTCAAACCCACCAGCCACTCCTTGGAAGGAAGGTTGG
>NW_006921657.1:7248016-7300192 GCF_000298275.1 Orycteropus afer afer
AGCTCTGGTAGCATAGTGCCTAAGGCACTTGACTGCTTACCAGAAGGCTGGCGGTTCAAACCCACCAGCCACTCCTCGGAAGGAAGGTTGGGCAATCTACATCCGTAGTGATACTGCCTCAGAAACCCAAGGAGGGGTTGCTATGAGTCAGGGCCAACTCAACGGCACATAACAACAACAGCAACGGCTAATGATCGTGAACATTTCTTCATGTATTTGTTGGCCGCCTGAGTATTCTCTTTGGTGAAGTGTTTGTTCATGTCGTCTGCCCATTTTTTAATTGGGTTGTTTGTCTTTTTGTTGTTGAGATGTTGGAGGTTTGTATAAATTTTGGAGACAAGTTTCTTCTCAGATACGTCATTGCTGGATGTATTTTCCCAATCTGTAGGTTTTTTTTTTTTTTTAATCTTTTGGAGAAATCTTTTGAAGCACATAAAAATTTAATTTTTAGAAGGTCCCATTCATCTTGTTAAGGAGCTCTGGTAGTATAGTGCCTAAAGGATTAGACTGCTAAACGAGAGTTGGTGGTTCAAACCCACCAGCTACTCCATGGAAGGAAGACTGGGCAATCTACTTCCGTAAAGATTGACTGCCTTGGAAACCCAAAGGGTTACTATGAGTCAGAACCGACTACATGGGAGTGAGTTTGGGTTTTCTTTTTTTTATGTATTCATCTAGTTTATCTTCTGCTGTTTGAGCATTGTGGGTAATGCTTGATAGTCTATTTATGCCATAAATTCTCGGAAGGAAGGTTGGGCATTCTACTTCTGTATTGATACTGCCTCGGAAGCTCAAGGAGGGGTTGCCATGAGTCGAGTCCAAATCAATGGCACATAACAACAACAACAAAAAAAAATTTGCCTCTAGTTTTTCCTTGAGGAACTTTATAGCTTTGGGTTTCACATTTAAGTCTTTAATCCATCTGGAGTTAGTTTTTGTGTATGGTATGAGGTACGCATCTTGTTTCATTTTTCTGCAAATGGATATCCAGTTTTGCCAGCACCATTTGTTAAAGCAACCATCTCTTCCTCATTTAATAGATTTCAGCCCTTTGTCAAAAATCAGCTGACCATAGGTTGATCGATCTATTTCTGGGTTCTCAATTCTGTTCTTCTGGTCTATGTGTCTGTTGTTGTACCAATACCAGGCAATTTTGACTACTGTAGCTGTATAGTAGGTTTTGAGATCTGGGAGTATGGGACAACCTGCTTTGTTCTTCTTCTTCAGTAGTTTTGCTTAGTTGAGGTCTCTTTCCTTTCCATAGAAAATGAGTGATTGTTTTTTCCATATCCTTAAAGAATGTTGATGGGCTGTGGATTGGGATTGCATTGAATATATAGATTGCTTTGGGTAGAATTGACATTTTAACAATGTTCAATCTTCCTATTCACGAGTATGGTATGTTCTTCCATTTATGTAGATCTCTTATGGTTTCTTGAAGTAGTGTTTTGTAGTTTTCTTTGTACAAGTCTTTTGTGTCCCTAGTAAGATTTATTCCCAAGTATTTTAATTTTTCAGTAGATATTGTAAATGATATTGATTTCTTTATTTCCTTTTCATCAATCTCTTTGCTGGTGTAGAGGAATCCAACTGATTTTTGGATATTGATCTTGTATCCTGCCACTATGCTAAATCTCTCAACTAGTTCCAGTAGTTTTTTTGCTGAGTCTCTTGGATTTTCTATGTATAGGATCATATCATCAGCAAATAGGAATAGTTTTACTTCTTCTTTACCAATTTGGATGCCTTTGATTTCCCTTTCTTGCCTTATGGCCCTGGATAGGACTTAAAATACAACATTGAATACAAGTGGTGATAGAGGACATCCTTGCCTGGTTCCTGTTTGCAAGGGGAGTGGTTTCAGTTTCTCTCCATTGAGAATAATGTTGGATGTTGGTTTTACATATATCCCCTTTATTATGTTGAGGAATGTCCCTTCTGTTCCTGTTTTGCTGAGTATCAAGAATGAGTGTTGGATTTTATCAGGAGTGGGTGATGCCTTTTCTGCATCGATTTTTTTATGACCTGTTCAGTTTCTTCTTTTGTTATGGATCTGTTCAGATTTTCCACCTCAGTATGTGTTAGTTTAGGTAAGTAGTATGTTTCTAGAAATCTGTCCATTTCTTCTAGATTTTCAAATTTGTTGGAGTATAGTTCTTCATAGTATTATCCGTTTAATTTCTGTTGGTTCTGTTGTGACATCACCCAATTCATTTCTTATTCATGTTATTTGTATTCTCTCCCTCTTTTCCTTTGTTGAATTTGCCAGTGGTTTGTCAATTTTATTAATCTTTTCAAAAAAGAACTTCTAGTCTTGTTGATTTTTTCTGTTGTCTTTCTATTTTCTGTATCATTTATTTCTGCTTGAATCTTTACTATTTCTTTTCTTCTGGTAACTGTAGGCTTTTTTTGCTGCTCTTTTTCTAATTGTTGGAGATGTTGGGTTAAGGTGTTGATTTTGGCTCTCTCTTCTTTTTTGATGTGTGCATTTATAACTATAAATTAGCCTGCTTTTGCTGTGTCCCAGAGATTTTAGTATGTTGTGTTTTCATTCTCACTTGAATCAAGGAATTTTTTAATTTCACCTTTTAGTTCTTCTGTTACCCAGTTGTTTTCAAGGTGAGTGTTTTTCAGTTTCCTTATGTTTGCTCTCTTTTTTTTTTTTTTTTTGGTGATCTTCCTATTGTTGATTTCTGATTTTATGGCATTGTGATCTAAGAAGATGCTTTGTATTATTTCAATGTTTTTAAGTTTATTAAGCCTGCTTTGTGGCCTAACATATGGTCTGTTCTGGAGAATGTTCCCTGTGTACTGGTGAAAAATGTATATTGTGCTGTTGTTGGGTGAAGTGCTCTGTAGATGTCTATAAGGTCAAGTTGGTGGATTGCATTGTTTAGTTCTTTTGAGTCTTTGTTGAGTTTCTTTCCAATTGTTCTATCTTTCATTGAAAGTGGTGTATTAAAGTCTCCTAGTATGACTATGAAGTCATCTATTTGTCTTTTCAGTTCTGTTAATGTCTGATTTATGTGTTTTGGGGCTCTTTCATTGGGTGCATAGATATTAATTATTGTTATGGCCTCTTGGTCAGTTGCTCCTTTAATCATTATATAATGTCTTTCCTTGTCTCTTATGGTGGTTTTTGTCTTAAAGTCAGTTTTATCAGAAATTAATATTGCTACTCCTGCTCTTTTTTGGTTGCCATTTGCTTGATACATCTTCTTAACAACCATTGATTTGTAGTCTATTTTTGTTTTCGTCTCTAAGGTATGTCTCTTGTAGACAGTATATTGATTGGTTATGTTTTCTTATCCAGTCTGCAGCTCTCTGTCTCTTGAGTGGTGCATTTAATCAGTTGACGTTCAGTGTAATTATCGACAAGTATTAATTTGTTGGTGTCATTCTGTTATGTGTTTTTTCATGGTGTTCCTGGTTTCTTTGTTCCATATAATTTTCTGTGCTGAACTCCTTTTTTTTATGAATCATGTTATCATTTCCTTTGTTGCAGTTGTTTTACTATTTGCTACATATTTGTGCGTGTCCTCTTTTTATTTTGATGGGAAGGTTTATCATTTTTCTTTGAGGTTTCCCTGTGATTTATCGTTTTCTTCCCAAGTTTAGAACAGTCCATTCTATCTTGTCTTGACTTCTTCACCATTTAGAAGTTCTGTAACTACATTGTGTTTTCCCTCTTTTTGGTTTGTAGTTTTCCTCATTTGCCAATTGATGTCTCTGATTTCCTGCTTATAATCTTGTAAGCTTATTTACTTTGAATACTTCCATAACTGGGTTGGTTTCTGGGTTATGGCATCATGTGTGTTAATGGTCAGTTATTGTTTGCTGTTGTTGATTCTCTGTCCAGAGGACTTCCTTTAGCAACTCTTGTAAGGTAGGTCTGGCTTTAACAAATTCCCTTAATTTCTGCTTATTTAGAAATGTCCTAATTTTACCATATTTGAGGGACAGTTTTGCTGTGTATATAATTCTTGGTTGGAATTTTTTTTCTTTTGAGGTTTTATATATACCATCCCATTGCCTTATCACCTGCATTGTTTTTGCCAAGAAATCAGAGCTTAGTCTTATTCATTGCCCTTTGTAGATAATTTTTCACTTTTTCCATGCTGCTTTCAGGATTCTTTCTTTGTCTTTGGTTTTGGTGAGTTTGATGATAAGTCTTGGTGATTTTGTTTTGGGGTCTATCCTGTTTTGGGTTCATTGGGCTTCTTGAATGGATATATTCTTGTCTTTCATCATATCAGGGAAATTCTCTTCAAACAAATCATTGACAGTTGTCTCTGTGGTTTTATTTGTCTCTTCCTGTTCTGGAATTCCAATTACATGTAAGTTATTTCTCTTGATGGTATCCCACATGAATCTTAGGCTTTCTTCATTTTGTTTTGATCTTTTTCTCATTGATCCCTTTCCAAAGAAATATTGAGATGTTTGTCTGCAATCTCACTAATTCTGTCTTCCATTGATTCAGTTCTACTCCTTTGCCCATTCAATGTGTTATCTATTTCTGAAAATTCAGTATTAATCTTCTGGATTTCTGTGTTAGATTCTGTATCATTTCTGAGTTTTCATTTATTTTGTCATTTTGTTCTTGTATTGTCTTCCAAAATTGTTCTAGGGTTTTCTCTCTGTTTTTCTCAATTTTGTCAGTGTTTTCCTTGATCTGTCTCTCAATCCATTGAAAGTACCTAAATATAATTCTTTAACCTCCAGGAATTATCTATTTGTTTCCTGGGGAAAAGCATCAAATATTTTGAAGGTGCTCTTCTGGGAGCTGGGTGTACAGGAACAAAGATGGCTCAGAGCAGTTCCTCACTTCCCAGACCCACAGGGGTGGGGTGAGAGAGACCAAGCAGGCAGGGTCTGGAGGCCAAAGAACAGGAGGAACACATCCTGGGGAAGCGATGGGATGTGGGACCACTTGTGAGCCAAGACTCCATGCCCCTGGCACATGCTTCATTTACAGAACACAGATTCAAAGATAACCCAATAAAAACTTTCAAGACTGTGATGCGCAGCATTCAACCTCAGGTGGGGGGCTGCCCTGAGCACAAGGTACCCTGCATGCCTGCACTGGTCACATGTGTGTCCAGGAAGCCAGCCCTTAGAAGAGAGCAGCAGGATATTCTAAAGGTATTTCTGGGCCTCTGTTTCCTTTGAGTCACACAGAGGGGGATGCTCACCTGGCTCACAGAACAAAATGGGATTCACATAAGGTCACGTGCGGATCAGGAACTGGAAACCAGCAGGAAATAGAGACGCCTCTGGGGCTCGACCTCTTTCTCTCCCTTTCGTGGGGTTGTGTCTCTGTCTCCCTCATTTTCATAATACACTGGTTCCCTCTATTTCCTTAGTTCTTCCCTGGTGTATTGAGCACCTACTATGTGCTCAACATTGTGCTGCACACTTTGCGTGCGTTTAATCTTCATGACAGCTCTGTCATGTGGTGGTGATGATGGTGAGGATAAATAGCATTTATGGCTGGGAGGGTGGGCAGAAGTCATTCCTTATGGGGGCACTGAGTTTCTGTTAAGGGTGATGGAAAAATCTGGAAATGTCTAGTGGTGATGGTTGCACAAAATGGTGAAAGTAATTCATGTCACTAATTTGTACACATAAAAAATGTTAAAATGGCAAATGTTTTGTTACATATTTTTAACTTAATTAAAAATAAACATTTATGGATGCTTCTCTGGATCAAGGACTTTAGGCATGTTTACAGATTAAATCCTCCAACAACCCTATGAGGCAGTTATTAGTACAGATGAGGAAACTAAGACCTAAGGGGCTTAAATAAATTCTGTATGGATAGCTTGTAGGGGACAGAGTTGTTATTGGAGCCCAGGCAGTCTCAGGACCTCCATTATGCCCCCATCAACTCATGGTTTCTGCCCTCATCCTGCCTCCTTGCACAGGTACCTGTGGACACCCCAACTTCTTTCTGTAGGACATGACATTTTAGCTTTGGCCTTTGCTGCCCCCAGCACCCTCTCATAGCACTGCCTTGGCCAGATTCCCAACAGAGGGCCTCCTGCTGGCCCAGCTCACCTCAGGGCAGTCCTCATGGAAGTTGCTGGTCAGCTTTTGGAGCAGCTCCTCTTGGGCCAAGACCCCATCTAACTGGTCAGCTGTGGCTGGGGAGGAAAACAGAAGGAATATGACTTCCCCTGTGGCTCACCCCATGAAGAGTGTCCCTCAGAGGGCTGCCTGTCACAGGCCTGGAGTTGAGGCCTCATCTGAGGGAGGAGGCAGCACATCCTGACCCTTAGTCTAGGCCAAAGCTGCTCCTGAAAAATCTTCTATCACAAAGTCAAAAACAGGGGATCCCAGCTGAAGGGACAGGCTACCATTACCAAGCAGTAATGGGAATATTAGCTCTCTCTTAGGATCAGGTATTGGGTTGACTTCCTTTGTGGCCTGGGGCTTCCTCACTGCTTTCATGGCCCTGGTGGGGGTGAGAGCCCCATTTTTCATGTGGTCTCTGGGTTGCCCTCTATCACCCTTACATTCTCTTTCCCCTGTTTGTGCGTGGCAGAGCTCCACCTGGAAGGGAATTTCCTGCACCGCCTCCCCAATGAGGTCAGTGCCCTGCAGCACCTCAAGGCCATTGACCTGTCCCGGAACCAGTTCCGAGACTTTCCTGAGCAGCTCACCAGCCTGCCGGCACTGGAAACCATCAACTTGGAGGAGAACGAGATAATAGGTGAGTGGTGGGTGAGGGTCTCAGTGCCAACCCGGCCCATCTGGTCCCAGAGGCTGCTGTTGCCTCCTGCACACCCACCATCTGCTGAACAAGGCTTTCATGGCTCGACCTCTGGAGTGAGCCTTTCACAGGTGTGAGGGAGGGTTGGACTTCCTGGTCTGGGATGCTGAGCAATGGGTACCGGACCTGGCATATAACCACTACATAGCCTTGCCACCTGCTGGTGCTGGCTGGCCACTTAAAGAAGGCCTTGCCTTTCTTCACTGCACAGCCTTGGACTAGCTGGGCAACCTTGGGCCACAAGCTCTCCCTTTCTGGGTCTCCATCTGCTAGTATAAGCTATCTCTAAGACCTTTTAGGCTAACCCTCTGTAAACTAATTACTACCCTAATTACTATTACTCTCCCTTCCTGCCTTCACAGGGAGCTCTCACCATTATTAATCAGGGGCCATCAGGGGAACATGTTGAGAACAGCCCCTCTGCACTGTCTACTACAGTATACTCTCCTGTCAGCCTAGCCTCCTGGCACTTGCACCAGCAGGGACCCTATCTCTCTGGGTCTGAATTGTGCAGGTTCGAGGGGGGAGTGTTCTGCTTAGGTGGGAGCAGTCCTTCCCCTCTTGCAGCAGTCACCTACCTCCCCATCTCTTCAGGTTACCAGAAGTGCCAGCTCACTGTCTAAGCTCCCCAGAGAGGACTAGTACTTACCAGGGTCCCCCTGCACCCTCTCCCCCTCAGCTCCCTCCTTCCGCAGCCTGGCTTAGGAAGCTGTCTTCAGCCCCATTTCACCCTCTCTCTTGTTGCCTCTACTGTCAGTGCTGTCTGATATCAATGGTAATAATAACCCTCTCCAGTTATGCTTTTATTTTTGTAAGCTCTTCCACAGCTATTATGCCATTTGATTAAAAGTAAGAGATTTCGAGTGCTTGAGAGCTGTCTGGTGGGGAATGGCCTGCCTCATGAGGTATGAGCACCCTATCTCCCAGGGGTGATACAGAGGGACTCTTGCCATGGCTGAGTGGGAGGTAGGACCAGCAGAGCTCTGAGGGTCTGAGGTTGCCTGACTCCATTCTTTCTTAAATGAGTAAACTGAAGCCCAGAGAGATCATGAGAGAGCATCAGGTCACACAGCGAGTCTGCAGAAGAATACAGTACTCCATAGCTCTGCCCTGTGCCTGGGATGGGGCTCCTTGGTCTCTGGGCAGGCCCTGAGGGTAAACTCCATCTCAGTCATGCTTTCTCAAGACCAGATCCCCTAGGTGGCTTGCTTCTGGGTTGGCATCATGGTCACTTGGGCATTGCAGGACTTGAGCAAATGAGAAAGGCATGGACAGAGAGCCTTTCCACTGTGAGGCACCTCCTTTCTGTGCTGGCCAGATCACCCAGGCTCTTGGCACCAAACCCTGTGTTCCTGCTGGGTCCCCTTTGCTGGGCCCTTGCTGTCCTTCCTTTTACTCATTAAAGCCTTCCCTGATGCCTCTGCTTCCTTTTGCTTCCTTGTCCAAAGGGGGCAGTAGCCCAGCAGGGGCTACTCCTAGCTGATGCCAACACCAGAGCTGGGCGTATTGCTGGCAGGCAGGAGGGTCAGGACAAGCCCTGGCTAGTGGCCGCTCTGCTTCCTCACTGCAACCCTGGAAAACTCGCACACCCTCTCTGCACCTCAGCTCCTGCTTCTTGCCCCAGAGGTGGTCAGAGATGAGAAGGTGGCTGTTCCCCAGGCAGGGAGCAGGCTGGTGGCATCTGTACTGACTGCAGCACAGGGTGACATACCCACTAATGCTTCCCCTCCCAAGGCTGACAGCATCCTTCAGGAGCAACAGCCCCAAAGCCAAGGCTGGCTGTTTTACTTATGCTTTCATATGCGTATCTGTGCTTTCCTGCAGTGTGACAGTCATAACCCTTCCACGTGGAAGCATCTTAGTTTACCACGAATGCCCATGTGCACTCCTACGCACCATCATCCCCATTTGACAGATGTAGAAATGAAGGACCCAAAATATTCTCCTAGCCTTCATGGCCGAGTGCCTGTCTCATATCTGGCCAGGCAAAAGTCAAGTGCAACCTCCAGGCTATGCTTCCTGTCAGTTCAGCCTGTGACAGAGCCCTTCTACTGTCTAGCCTCGGCCAGATCTATGGGGTATCTTGGGGCTCTGAGTCTAGGAGAGACTCCTATTTTTTCCTAAGTACCAATTGCTCTCCAGGGTGTTTAACTGACCCCAACCTTCTGCTTTCTACCCCTCCCCGATCCAGCTGTGCCAACAAATAGTGAGGGGAGGATCGGCCTTTGCAGCTTCCCAGCATCCTAGTTACTTGAGTGGCTTCTCAATTCCCACACCAGGGGAAGGGCCAACCCAGCCTTAATAGCCCGGTTGGAGGGAAGTGAGCATGGAAGCGCAAGGAGAAGGGGACTGTGATTACAGCAAAGAAGGCAGCACTGCATAGGCCTTCATTATGGAAATAGCTTGGCACTGTTTGCTGCTATAGCCAATCTCCTGCAGAAACTCATTGGGATAATTGTAGGGGAGCTTAGGATGCCTTCACAGTGGCTTGTTGTTCCCCTTCAGAGCCCTTAGAAAGTGTTAGAAAATAAAAAACAATTTCTCTTTGAGAAATAAATTTGAGACATATGAATTTCCTTAAAGCCGTGGTTCAGTATGCAGCCAACAGGTGTCTCTGAAACAAGCCCCCGGGGCATCTGACTGAGCCCTTCCTGTCTGACCTCCCCAAATGAAAGACTCAGAGGGAGGATGCTCGCAGCCTCTTGTGTCTGCATAGTGCTGTCTCTAATATACTGATCTACCTCCACCCTGCGGGGAGAGGAGGCCAGAGGACTCCAACCCCTGGAGGGGAGGAAGGGACCTGTCTACGGCTGAGAGGCAGAGATGTTTTTGTCTGCTTTCTGATGCCACCCCCAGGAGATCTGGCGTTGCCCATTCCTGGGGCTCCCTGGTGGCTGTGTGCCCTCAGGCCTCACGCGTGGGTAGCACAGCCTGCCTTGTTGCCTCCATCTTGTGCAGACAGCCCTGTGGTCCCTGTGTGTGACCTTTCTCTGTCCTCCAGGCCAGTCGCCACTTCCTTGCATCTTGGGAGCTGCCCTGCCTTCTGCCCCACTCAGCATCTAGCATGGCGTCTGGTATACAACAGGTGCTCAGTTAGTTGGGACACTGTGTGGAGCAGGAATTCTAAAGCCTTGGCGCCCCATGAATTTACAGATACGAAAAGGCAGATGCAGTTTGCAGGTTGGGACCCATTAGGGAGTTGTAAAGGCAAGTTAGTGGGTTGAGATCAGCAATTTTTTAATTAAATAGAGTAGAAAATTATGAGCATGTATCACAGGTAGTGTGATAAATATGGTCCTGTGAAGCTTTGTGCTTTGGTTTTACTATGTACATACACAGCTATGTGTGCCAGGTCGTGATGTAAAATGGATTTCTTCTGTGGGTTATGAGCAAAAATACTGAAAGCCACTCCCGTGAGTTGTCTGCAGTGATCTGGAGGGTCTATTATTGACCAGCCTGGCCTCTTGTCCCACAGCCGTACTCTCAGCCACACTATTCAGTCTTCCTTGTCCTGCAGCCTGTATTCCCAGCCACGCTATTCAGTCTTCCTTCCTGTCATCTCCACCGCCATCTCTCTTCATTGTGGTCACATCACTTGGCTGAAAGGGGTGGAGTGAAAGTGGACAGTGAGGCCCCAGCACAGCATGGAGCCAGGTGGGTGATAAGTTTAACACCACCTGTTTACCGCCACTCTACTCATATAGCCCTTCCTGGCCTGTGCTCTCAGCCTGGAAGTCCTTCCTCATCTCTTACCATTTTCTCTGCCTGTGACTAAATCCAGAGTCTGAAGGCTGGGGCCCAGGTCAGATGAAAAGGAGGCAGAGGAGGTCGAGGAGCCACTTCCCTCTCCCCGGCTGGCTCCCTGGCAGACTACAGAGTGGCGGATAACTCCCACTGGGTAATCTCCAGTATACACTCATTTCTCTTGAGCCCGTCTAAGGAGGAAGAAAGGATTGTAGCTCAGAGGATTTGTTCAGACAGCAGTCATTTACAAGTTATGGGGATTTGGGACAATTCCTATATTTTGCAAACCAGAAAGTGGTACTTGGAAGCTTAGCAGTATTCATAAACAAAACTGCCTAGGAAAATATAGCCTCTGTAGAAACAGGAGCTCCAAAGATGAATGAGATGCAGGTCCTGACCTCAAGTTGGTTCCAGTCTGGAAGGAGGCAGTGTGAGAGCAAGCAACTATTAAACTGCTGGATGGTACATGGTTGTAGCCTTAACAGGGGCAGAGTGACAGGGAGAGGATTCCTGGGCTGAGGGTGGCTGTCCATGCAGGTACTCATCTTGAGAGGATCCAGGGATGATTGCTTGGAGAAGGGGAGGTGTTTAATCTGGACCAAGAATGAGGAAGTGGGGACAAAATGGGTCACATGACAGCCTTTGAAGATGAGGCAGTGAGTTTTTATCTGAGCAGCCACCAGGCCAGTTTTGAATGTGGGCAGGAGCAGAATCAAGTCCAAGCCACTTACCCACAAGTACTTGATGTTGCAAAGCAAGTTAAAGCTCTGGAATATGTCAGGGTGATGAGAAAATCAGTATTTCGTGAACTCCATTCTGCTAAGCAGGAGATTACTTCAGTTAAGCTAGAATTCAGCTTTCCATAACCCTCAATTTTCTGTTTTTCCCTGTGTACTCACCGTTCTAGAGAGAGCAAGTGGTCACAGGAAAACAAGTTCTTATTAAGAATGTGATCAGTAGAGCAGTAAAACTTCCAAAAATAAAGGTACCTGTATCGGATAGGGGAGCTCTGGTGGTGTAGTGCCTAAGGCACTTGACTGCTAACCAAAAGGCTGGCGGTTCAAACCCCCCAGCCACCCCTCCGAAGGAAGGTTGGGCAATCTACTTCCGTAGTGATACTGCCTCGGAAACCCTCGGAGAGGTTGCTGTGAATCGGGGCCGACTCAGCAGCAGTGATTTTGATTTTGATTTTGGTATTGGGTACGGATGCTCTGGGTTGTGTTTACTTAATTCTGCCTGTGTGCTGTTCTGCTTCTCAGTACTTAGGCCAGTATTTCTCCACATGTGGTCCTAGGTTCAGTAGCATCTGTGTCAGCTGGGAACTTGGTAGAACAATACTTACCCCTACAGACACACACACACACACACACACACAGAGAGACACACACACTCAGGGTGGGGCCTAGCACTCTTTTTTAATGAGCCTCCCCCCACCACCCCGCCAGGTGATTCAGATGCACACTAAGGTTTGAGAACCTCTGTTGTGGCTCTAAGGAGCCTTGGTAGTGCAGTGGTTAAGCACTAGGCTGCTAACCAAAAGGTTAGCAGTTCAAACCTACCAGCTGCTCCACGGGGTAGCAGTCTGCTTCCACCTTAGAAACCTGTGGGGCTGTTCTACTCTGTCTGGTAAAGTTGCTTTGAATCAGAATTGGCTTAACAGCAGTGGGTTTGGCTTTGGTTTTGGTTTGCCTTGGCTGTCCTCAAAGTACTGGCAGCACAGGCGTCAGCTGGGAGCTTGTTGGAAATGTAGACCTCTGATCTCCTACATCAGAACCTGCCCCTTAGCAAGCTCCCCAGGGGATACACAGGCCTGCACATCAAGCTCTGAAACGTGCTGGCCCAGGAGCTTTTCCTGGTGTTCTCAGCTTCCTCCAGGTACCAGGTGCCACCTTGGGGCTGCTTAATTTGTTGATGGCCCACCATCCTCCCAAGCGTGACCTCCCCTTAAACCTCACAGAATTTCTCAGAATATGTTCCACAGGTCCCACATCCAAATACCCTGGAGGGCCTGTTAAAAATGCAGGCTCCTGGATCATATCTCAGATCAACTGAGTCAGAAGTCTGCAGATGGGTCCAGGAATCTCTGTTTCTGACCAGTGTCCTGGAGAGAAGGAGTTGATTTGAGAATCACTCTGCGCAGCTAACTGTCTTTACCGTTTTCTTCTCCGCCATCCACTCAGTGCTGAGCCCTGCCCACTTTGCCTCCTCCTGTCTTTTTGTTTTATTGTGGTAAAAATATACATAACAAAACATCTGCCAATTCAACAATTTTTACATGGACAAGTCAATGACACTGATTACATTCTTCATGTTATGCAGCCATTATGACCATCCTTTTACGTATTTGAGAATCACTCTGCACATTAACATATACCACCATTAGTGTATACTCAGTGCCCCTTCAGCAAAAACTCTCCTTCTCCCCATCTGCTCTACCCTTGGTAGCCAATAATAAGGGCTTCTTTCAGGAAGGCTGTGCCCTGCTGCCTACAGCTACTCCCCAGGTTTCTGTATATTTGCCTTTCCCATATAAGTGAGATCGTGTAGTATTTGTCCTTTTGTGAGTGACAGATTTCACTCAGCAGGATGTTTCAAGGTTCAGTCATGTTGTAACATGTCTGAATCACAGCTGGCCCCCTGGTTCAGTCCTTCATCATGAGTTATCTGGGCTAGGGCATCAGCTCTAAAGCTTAAGGTTTGTCCAAGTGCAGGACCCTTCCCCTGGGAATCAGAATGGGAATGGGGGACTGTGGCAGTCTGGAGTGCACTTACCCTGCCCACTAGCTCATTGTTAGACCAGGGTCCCAGGACCCCAGACCCTTCCAGGGAACTGCAGCTTCCCTCTCATCCCCATCAGGAGAAAACCTCCCCCAGATATGGTGTCTCCACCATCTTCCCTAGCCTGGGGCATAAATGCTGAGCAGAACCCCAGAACCCTCTCCCAACATTCCATAGGGCAGAGGAGAACATGGGTTTATTTCCCCTTGGTACTCTCTACCAAACTGCTCCTTAGTGAGACATTCCATGGCTTTGGTCTCTCTAAGAACTCACCTTTGGTTGCAACTGGTTGGAACTGGTGCACCTGGAGGGTAGAGAGAGCAGGGAGGGTTTCCTGGAGGGGTGGACATGAGGATGGCCAAAGGAGCCGGGATAAAACATGACCCTGAGGCCTGATCCTTCCTGCCTGGGAAAGGGGCCTTCCCACCCTTATCAGTCCTTTCACCCCCCTGGTCCTTTAGATCCACATCACCACCCACTGCTCCTCTGGTCAGACACGAGGAGAGTGTCACTATTAATCCTTCAACTGCTGTTAGCTCTCAGCCCTCAATTCATGGCAACTCCATGTACAATGGGATCCATAGGGTTTTCTTATTTATTGATTATTTATTTGTGCAATGTTCCCTAACCTCCCCTCCCACCCCTGGTAACCAAAAAAGAAAGTGTCCTTTCATATATAAACCTTTCCTTGACTTTCTACAATAATCAACTAATACAATATTTGTCCTGTGATTGACTTATTTAACTCAACATAATGTCCTCCAAGTTCATCCGTGTTACGTGGTGTTTTTCAGATTCTCCATGATTCCTTGATGTTGCATGGTATTCCCCTGTGTGTATGTACCATAGTTTGGTTATCCATTCTTCTGTTGATGGGCACCTAGGTTGTTTCTGTCTTTTGCTATTGTAAGTAGTGCTGCGATGAACATGGGTGTGCATATATCTGTTCTTGTCCAGGCTCTCACTTCTTTAGGATATATAATGGGATTGCTGTGGGATCCGTAGGGTTTTACTGGTTGATTTTTTAAAGGAGATTTCTAGGCTTGCAGAAACCTGCACAGCATCACAGCAACACACAAGCCTCTGCTGGGACGGGTGGTAGCTGTGCTTGAGGTGCGTTGGCCGAGAATCAGCCCTGGGTCTCCTGTCTAGAAGGTGAGAATTCTGCCACTGAACCACCACTGCTTTCCCGTCCTTTGGCTGGAACTCAAGAAATGGTGGTTATTTTTTTATTTTATTTTATTTTTTATTGTGAATTGGGTGAAAGTTCACAGAGCAAATTCACTTTCCATACAGCATTCATACACACGTTGTCTTATGACACTGACTTACAATTTTCCTCAATGCAACAGCTCCCTCCCACTTCTTCCTGATAGTTACCTCTTCCCTGTGTCCATCCCTCCATGCACTCCTGCCCCCTGAGCTGTCTCCCTGTGCATAAACAGCCCCTCTTTCTCCCATGATTGTTCTCTCCAAGGAGTGTATCTACCTCGGGTAAATGTTCAACTCATATGCCTGTCTTTTGTTTGGCTGGAAGCCACAGGTGTGGGTTCAATTCCAGACCTGAAGGGCAGCTAAGGGCCATAGTCTCAGTGGTTCCACCAGGCTTTGTCAGACTAGCAAACCTAGTACCCCCTCCTTTTTTTACCCCCCAAGTGATTTTGAGTTTTGTTCCACATTGTTCTCCCTCTCTATCCAGGATCTCCTCCATAGATCCCCCTCTGAGTGGTTGACAGTGGTAGCCGGGCACCGTCTAGTTCTTCTGGTCTCAGTCGTAGAGGCTGAGGATTGCATGGTGTACTGGCTGCAATGAATAGTTGTTTCCATGAATCTTTGATTTTCTTCATTCTTCTTTGCTCTGGACGAGGAGAGACCCATCGTTACATCTAGATGGCTGCTTGCAAGCTTTTAAGATCCCAGTCTCTGCTCACCAAAGTAGGAGGTGGAACAATGTTTTATGTAGTATGTTATGCCAGTTGAGCTTGATGTCCCCTGCGACTATGGTCCTGAGCCCACAGGTTCAACTGCTCGCTCCTTCTGGGTAGCTGGCTGTGACCAAGAAATGACTACAACCTTGTCCCTTGTCAGCTCTAGTATACCCCTGGGAATTCTTACAGAACATATAAATACACTTATAGAACCATTGTCTGCCAACCCTATACGTGGTCTTGGGTACACCCCCTGCTGCATGTTGTTGTTGTTGTTATGTGCCTTCGAGCCGGACCTGACTCATCGCGACCCCTCCTTGGGTTTCTGAGGCAGTATCATTACAGAAGTAGATTGCCCCATTTTCCTTCCAAGGAGTGGCTGGTGGATTTGAACCGCCAGCCTTCTGGTTAGCAGTCAAGTGCCTTAGGCACTATGCTACCAGAGCTCCTCCCTGCTGCATAGACATACCTAATAATTCAGCCTGCCCACCTATCTATCCACCCATATACTGGTGTTTGCCTTCACTGACAACGCAGTACTGTATGTGCAAAAGGGAGGAACCCAAGAAATAGTTTTTAAACAGAGGAAACCTTGGAGAAGTAGAAGTGGAAATACACTCTTTTGATTTACAAAGATCAAAGTGCACAGACTTCTAAAAAACTGTGGACAACCAGCACAGATTCACTGTAATTATCATGTTTAATCAGCTCCCAGCTTCTCTTCTGGATAGGTGGTGTTAGCTCTACTTGACAGCTGAGAAAAGTGGCTCAGAGAGATTGAGTAGCCTGAATAGGAGCTGGTGGAAGCAGGATTTGAATGCAGATCTTTGGCCCATGTGTGGCCTGTCAAGTCCTCATTTGATGAAGAGGGGATGTGGGTGACTGGAAGGAGAGGCAGATCATCCTTTCTCTCCAGCAACATCTATGTGTTAAATTGCAAGGACTTCCCTACACTGGCCTCACTTACCCCTGGCGAGAGTCCTGTAAGTGCAGGGACAGCAACTCTCCCTGGAAGGGGCCTCACTGCAAGGCCTTGTTAGCTGGTGTTTTATAAGGGGATAGATAGTTGGAGAAAGCACATACACGTCTCGTGGCTCCCTGCCTACTGGGAATGGCTGCCAGCCCTGAAGACAGACAGGTCAGAGCAGAGAAGCCAGTCTCTTGCCCTCCTTGTCCTTTCCCTATGAGGCAGCCAGAGTTTGTTGACAGGGGGTGCTGTTCTAATCTGAATGTGGGATAGTGATGAGGCTCTTGTGTCCTCCAGCACCGACAGGCTGCTCTGTCAGCAGCCTCTGCCCCGAGCTGTAAAGCCACCTATGAAATCTGACTGGTTGAGTCCTTGGGGCTATACTTTTTCCCACCTTGCACCTCTTAGCCAAACCCTGGTCCTGGTTGGTCAGAGATGCTGGGCCTGACAGGGGACCCCTCGTGGGGAAAACTTTTACTAAGTGGAGACCATGACAAAACTTCGACGGCTTTGAGAGGTTAGGATCCATTGCCCATATGCAGATTGACCAACCTTCACCTGGAGTGGGGAGGTGGAAAGTGGGGACTCGGCCAAAACAGATGCTCTGAACACCAGGCCTTGCCCCCTTCCAGATCAGACAGTGGCGTCATGGGAGGTTTCAGATCTGTCTAGCTTGCCAGGGAGGGTGACTTGATCTGCCAGCACCTACTGCCTTCGTAATTCCATTTGTCCTGGAACAACTTGAACCGCTGGCAGGAAAGGCTTCACAGTGTTTCCCCTGGGCCTGTCGCCTGTCTTCTTTCTGGATAGCACAGAGAGGCTCCTGCAGTGATGATGAAAACCAAAGTCATGGAAGAGTGTCCTCCCGCCTCCCCTGTACCTCTCCTCATTGTGTATGGTCCTGTCAGGTAAATGGCCTCTGAGTCAGACTCCACTCAACCTTGACCACTTTCTACTTTGTTCTCTTGCCAGTCCTCCCACCCCAACCTTGGCTTTTCAGATTTATAGCAGAAAAGGCACAGATCTAAAGCCCCATTCACATCATTGGCATGAACATGTCACCTCCTCTCTGAGCCTTAATTTCCTTGTCTACAGAGTGAGCAGAACAGTTCTGCCCTTCGAGGCTGAAGTCAGGTTCCCCGTGATCACTTCCTACAGTCTCACTGCCCCACCCATCTGGACCCCTGACCCACATATTGCTGTGCAGACTGTCCTCCACTTGCTGGGCCACTTCTTGCGTTCACCCAGGAGCCAGGGCAGAGGAGTCAGGGGACTCTACTAAGGGGTAGGAAAGAGGCTAATGGTGGACTGCAGAAGTCAGCTGGTCAGATTTCAAGGGTGGCTTTATAGCTCTGGGCAGAGGCTGCTGACAGAGCAGCTTGTTGGTGCTGGAGGACACAAGAGCCTCATCACTATCCCACATTCGGATTAGAACAGCACCCCCTGTCAGGGAAGGCCTATCAGAGTTACCTTCCAGTAGGTTCAGGGTGGCCATCCCCAAGCAGATTGTGATACCTCCCAGATCCCTTGGAGCCCACCTCCTCTTTCCCAACCCCTACCACCTAAAACTTGCTGCTCTGTCTTTCCCAATCCCACTCTTTAGGCCCATTCTGGCTCTCAGGGGGTGGCCACATGAATTCTGTTGTGTGCCCTTGAGTTGATTCCAACTCGTAGTGACCTTATAGGACAGAACAGAACTGCCCCATAGGTTTTCCAAGGCTGTAATATTTACAGGAGCAGATCACCAGGTCTTTTCTCCTGTGGAGCAGCTGATGGGTTCCAACCACCAACCTTACAGTTAGCAGCCAAGCACTTAACCATTGAACCACTAAAACAACAAAGACAAACCAAACCCATTGCCGTCAAGTTGATTCCTACTTATAGCAACCCTGTAGAACGAGTAGAACTGCCCCATAGGGTTTCCAAGGCTGTAAATCTTTATGGAAGCAGACTGCCACATCTTTCTCTTGTAGAGCAGGCTGTTGGGTTTGAACTACTGACCTTTCAGTTAGCAGTTAAGCTGAGTGCTTACTCACTGTGTCACTAGGACTCCTTAAATAATTTCTACTGAGGTAGTAATTGACCAAAAAAGCTCACTGACATCAAGTTGATTCCAACTCATAGCAGCCCCCATTGGCTTTCCAAGGCTGTAAATCTTTACGGAAGCTGATTGCCTTATCATTCTTCCATAGAGCAGCTAGCTAGTGGGTTTGAGCTACCAGCCTTTTGGTTGGCAGCCAAATGCCTTAACCACTACACCACCAGAGCTGCTGGAATTACCCAGCTACTACTTTGAAGGATGGTGAAGAAAACGCTGAACAGGGAGTCTGGAGAGCTGTATTTGAGTCCTAATTTTACCATTTACTACCTGGGTGTCAGGACCTTTGGTTAAAGTATTTAGCTACTAACCAAAAGGTCAGCAGTTCAAACCCATCAGCTGCTCTTCAGGAGAAAGATGAGGCGGTCTGCTTCCATAAAGATTTCTGTGGGACAATTCTACTTTGTCCTGTAGGGTTGCTATGAGTCAGAATAGACTCTGCAGTGGCTTTGGGTTCTGGCTCTGACTTTAATCATTTAACTGCAAACCTAGACTCAGTTTTCTCATCTGAAAAATTGGGAAAAGTAATCGCTGTCTATATCCTCACAGCCTGTTCAGAGGATCAGTTAAAATTAATGCACACAGAATATTGTAAAGGGTAAAGTCCCTCCATGAACTTCTAAGGGATTGTCATCCCTCCCTCAATATAACTGCATTTTTAAATGGGCTTCTATGAGTTCTGGTTGGATAGATAATTCTCCATGCCTGATCCTTCCCAGTTATAAAGCACCTTGCCCAGCCTGGCTTCCCCTCCAGATGCATGATAAGGAAGGATAGGAAGCAAAAACCACTCTGGCATTTTAAACAAAAAGGGATTCAATATGGGGACTTAGGTACTTAAAAAAGCATTGAAGGACTGTAGCAATGGGCTTCAGGCTTGGCTGCCATCAGTTTCTCTCCAAACACCGGTGGTACACCCCTCCAGAGGAGTTAGTTCTCTGCCATAATCAGAAAGGTAGAGAAAAGAAAGCCCCAGTTGGAGCTCTTGAGTCAAAACATTCTGCAGAGGCTTTTGTGTAGGGCAGGGAGACAGCTGTAGCTTGGGCCTGGACACTAGGACTGTGGCAGAAACCACCCCTGCAACTGCGCTGGCCTCAGGAACAGCCACACAGCGGGCCTTCTTCTCAGTGCCCCTTGCAATTCTCCCTGGAGCACTTATTAGTAGGCTCTGGCTGCAAGGAGTCAAGGAAATGTGGGCTTATCTATCTTTCCAGCATGTTATTTAATCTCTCTCTGTCTCTGTTTCTTCCTCTGTAAAATGAGGAGAATAATAGAGTTAATGAGATAATATGTATAAAGCACTTAAAACTGCCTGGCATAGAGTGAGCTCTCTGTGTGGTGGTGGTGGGTGGATGTACTACTCCCAGAGGAATGAAGAGCTCAAACAACAGCTGGTAGACTGATCATGAGCAGTTAGCATTGGGCAGAGCCCCAGTGCTCTTCTCAGGCAGTCCCCTCCTCATACAGATGGCAAAGTGGAGGCTCAGTGAGGGGCAGTGAGTTGCCTAAGGTCATATATGACCTGGTGTAACATGAAAGATTAGAGGCAGTAACTGGGCAGTAGAGTGGTGAGCAGGGGTGGAGGGTTTTTTTCTTCTTTTCTTCTCATTCTCTTCCTTCTCCTAATCTGTCAAAAATAATTTGATGGATCCTGGTGGGAGGGTTTGGCTAGGCAAGGGCCCTTAGGCTGGCAGTTCTGGGAGGACAAATTGAAAACCCTGTGTAAAAATAGTGTGGTGACATCAGAGGTCCTCTAACTCCAATTGTGACACCAGCTGTCCCTCCCACTCTCTGCTTTTCTCTTGGGTTTGATAATTCATTGTAGTGGCCACACACAACTCAGGGACCATGCTCACAAGGTTTATTAGGGAAGTAACATGTTAATACTTCAGGATCAGGAACTACTCAGGATACAGTTCTTTGGCCAGGACAGCTTCTCAGCTGTGCCTGCAAACAGGCCTTTTTCCCTTCTCCTTTCTCTTTCTCTGCCTCTCTCCCTCTCCCTCCCACCCCCAATTGTTATAAATCTCTTTAGCTCTCCCAAGTGCCCACAGGCACCTCACTCTACCAGCAAGTTTCCTGCACGAAGGCACTCCTTTCTCACTCCATGGGTCAGCTTGCCCACTGTAGCCGCCTTGTTGGTAGGCTGGGAAGCCCACTGCAGTGTCTTCTACCAGTCTCCTGATTCTACTGATGCCATTTCTCACCATCTTGTGCCTTCTCTGGTGTTTCAGTTCTCTGTCTCCTGGTCTCAGGTCCAAAGGATGCTTCACTCCTATCTCTTTTTCTTGGTGGTAGTTTTAAAGCCTAATGGGATGGCAAAACTGTCCTATGCCCTCATTAGGGTTCCATATACCTTATTTGCATGCATGGTCATACCCCTACAGGGGTTCTGTGCCCCTTATTTGCATTATTACCAAGCTGTCCAATCCCCTTGGTAGACCACAAGCACTTTATTTGCATAGTCCAACACAGTCACTGTGTGGGTGTCACAAAGGCTATGGCTAAAAGGACCATATTAAGTAATTCACTGCACCATACCCTGTCACTTTTCTTCTGCCAGTGGATCTGAGCCTTTAAGCTCATCTCGGGGCATCATCCCCTCACTGGGTATTAGGTTTTGATTTTTCCCCGTATTAATTTCCTAGGGCTGCCATAACAAAGTCCTACAAACTAGGTAGCTTCAACATCAGAAATTTATTCCCCTGCAGTACTGGAGGCTAGAATTCCAAATTCAGGGTGTTGGCAAGGCCATGCTCCCTCTGAATGGTCATGGGGAAATCCCTCTTTGTTTCTTCCTAGCTGCCGGTGGCAGCTGGCAACCCTTGGCATTTCTAGGCTTGTAGACAGCATCACTCCAGTCTCTGCCTTCGTCATCACTTGTCCTGCTCTCTGTGTCTGTCTCTTCTTTTCCTATAAGGACTTAGGCTCACCCTAATCCACTATGACCTCATCTTAACTTGATCACATCTGCAAAGACTATTTGTAAACAAGGTCATGCTCGCAGATAGGGGCGTTAAGACTTGGACAATTCGTTTGGGAGATAAAATTCCCCCCATAACATCCCCTGAACACAGCCAGCTTACAAGAGTTGAAGCCACACCCTGACCCTGTGTGCTGTGTCAGTGCCCAGGGCAGGGGTCATCCTCCAAGCTGCCAGCTGCCTACGTGCTATAGTAGGCATGTGCCTACTGTACACCAACATGCCCTCTTCCCCAGAATGCCCTCGCCCAGCACCCACAGAGCGCCGAGTCATGCCTCGGGCAGCAAGCAGTAGGAATAGGCATCCATTGTGCTAATAAGTTCTCAGGAAGCTCTCATTAGACAAGCAGTGCAGGAGAGCTGGCCCGCTGTGCAGCCACGCCAAGGGAGAGGTCAGCAGAGTGAACACGCAGGCAAACATCGAGAAAAGAAGTTCCTTGAGGTTTGTTTTAAACAAAACAAACAACAGCTAGGGGAAAAAAAAGATTCTGTGGTCTCCAGTGGGACCTCTGGTGGTGTAGTGCCTAAGGCATTTGACTGCTAACCAGAAGGCTGGCAGTTCAAACCCGCTAGCCACTACTGGGAAGGAAGGTTGGGCAATCTACTTCCATAGTGATACCGCCCCGGGAACCCAAGGAGGGGTCGCTGTGAGTTGGACCTTACTCCACGGCAGTGTGTTTGGTTTGGTTTTTGGTACAGTCTCTAATACGTCCTGTCTCTGTCCAGAGTACTGGAAAGCAGTTCCTGTGCTTTGGGTCTCAAAGCTCAGTCTTGCAAGGGCCTTATTTGAGGAATAAGTAAGTCCATGTCCTTGGGGCATGGACGTGGATTTAGGCATTTGGAAAGTGTTTATTGTATTTATTTCCCAGGGCTGCCATTATAAAGTATGACAAACTGGGTGGCTTCAAACAACAATTTTTTCTCCCACAGTTGTGGAGGTCAGAAGTCTGAAACTAAGGTGTCACAGGGCCAAGCTCCCTTGGAGACTCTAGGGAAGAGTTCCTTCTTACCTTTCCCTGTGCCTGGTGGCACCTGGTGTTCCTTGGCTTGTGGCAGCACCACTCCAATCTCTGCCTCTGGCCTCACATGACCTCTGTATCTCTCTGTCTCTTCTCCTCTTCTTATAATGAAACCAGTAACAGTATGATCTCATCCAGTATGATCTCATTTTAATTAATTACATCTGCAAAATCCTTATTTCCAAATAAGGTCATATTTGGAGGTTCTAGGTAGATGTGAATTTCAGTTCAATGCATTCATTCATTCATCAGTTTTTAATTGAATGATTTACCCTGTACTAGGCACTGGGCTAGGGACAGAGCAAAGACCAGCAGAGCATACTCCCTGCTCCCAGGGACCTCACAGCATCATCAGTTACACTAGCTGGTATTTCATGAGCATTTACTTCATTCCAGGCTCCTCTCTAAGCGTTTTTTAAGGTGCTTCTGATTAACCCTCACAACACCCTTATGAGATGTAGGTACTATTATTCTTACCAGATGAGGAAACTAAGATATAGGGAGGTTAAATAACTTGGCCAAGCAGTCTCTCTCCAGCCCCAGTTATTCAGGACAGTACTGCATAGGGAGAGGAGATTTTTACAAGTAGCTGTAGAGCGAGGGAAAGTTATGGTTGAAGTGCACTTGTGTTGGAAGGAAACTCCCTTAGGGTGGAAAGGAGTGTCACATAATAGGACAGGTTTCCATCCTTACTGCTCTGCCTCCATCCTTATAACTCTGCGTCATATACAAATGAGGCAGATTTCTCCTTCATCCTCACCAGTGGTGCTCAAATTTGCTGTACATTCAAGCCATCTATGTACAAGGGAAAAAAAAAAACATGTCCACTAATGGAAGCAGGCTATTAGCCCAGACTATGGGAGGATTCATGCCAACCCTGTGAGATCAGAACCTCTGGCTTGTGCAGTGTGTAAGTGGAGGGCTAAAATTCTGCATTATTTTCTTGATAAAGGAAACCCCAACCCCAGAATAGTCCCAGCCCAAGATAAAATGGATTGAGAGTCAGAGGCAATACACAATCTACTTAACAAGCCAGGGCATTGGTAGAATCCTATAGAAGATAATTTCCCAGAAGATATGTTTATGAATAAAAATTACAAAACAAGGAAGGAAATCTAATTCCATAAAAGATTCCACAATGCATAGGTAATAGAATATTCTGATGAGGCTTTAAAATGTTCACAGAGAGGAAGAAAATAATAAAATCCACATAAGATATAAAGAAAACATTTAAAAAATGTCCATATCCAGACCATACCCCATATCAATTAAATCAGAATCTCTGACAGTGGAATTCAACTTCTAGTGTGACCAAGACTGAAAACCACTGAGCTAGACTGGAACTTTCAATCAAAAGGCACCACTGTTCCAGTTAGTCTGGTGGCTTAGAGTTGTAGTGGCCAGTTTTCCACTTGGAAGAACATATAGGCCCAGCCTCGGGATTATGGGAGAAAAGTGCTATAAACATGTACCCCTAGTCTTCACCACAGCCATTCCCTGAAGCTGCAACCTCCCTCCTCCAGTGTCTGCTGTGTGTGTGTCTGTGTGTGTGTGTATGTGTACATTTGGATGAGAAAAGCAACAGGCTGGGACAATAGAATTGACAGTTGGCTGGGAAGATACAGAGGTGAGCTCTGTGGATTTGCATCTTTCCTTCCAGGTTCTTCTTTCTCATCGACCTTACTCTCCCTGGACCTTGGGTATGGTGGTATGCTGCCCCAGGTGCCCACAATACCCCTTCCTTGATTTCCCTTTAGCACATCCTGCTCACCTGCATATTCAAAAGGAAATTTTATCAAAAAGCCAAAGGAACTGAGAACATATAAATAACAAAACAGTGGTTCAGTTCCCAGAGTACAAGTTTATACCAAAGAATCCATGTGAAAGTGCAGAGGAGTTGGCTTGAGGTTCCACACCTTTTGCAGCAGGTGCCTGGAGTCCTTTCCCTGAGGGGGACAGTCCTGCCTGGGGAAGGGGCTACACAACTTGGCTCACTCAGTAGTGTGCTAGGGTCTGTTCCTTCTGTTCAATAACCTCACGTTGATAGCTTGAAATCAGCCATGGTAGCAGTATTTACACCATGAAAATTGGTTGTTATGTTGTTGTTATGTGCCTTTGAGTCAGACTCAACTCATAACGACCCCTCCTTGGGTTTCCGAGGCAGTATCACTACGGAAGTAGATTGCCCAACCTTCCTTCCGAGGAGTGGCTGGTGGGTTTGAACTGCCAGCCTTCTGGTTAGCAGTCAAATGCCTTAGGCACTATGCTACCAGAGCTCCCATGAAAATTGGTAGATGCTATAAACCAGGTTTCTTCTTTTCCCCAGAGGGCAAATTGTTAAACACTGGCCAGCACACCTCTGCTTTGTTGTTGTTGTTGTTATGTGCCGTGGAGTCAAACCCGACTCATAGCGACCCCTCCTTGGGTTTCCGAGGCAGTATCACTACGGAAGTAGGATTGCCCAACCTTCCTTCCAAGGAGTGGCTGGTGGGTTTGAACCGCCAGCCGTTTGGTTAGCAGGCAAGTGTCTTAGCCACTATGCTACCAGAGCTCCCTTCAATTCCTTCCCTTCTGTTCTCTGGCTACTTCCTTATATAGTTTACACCCTGACATCTTAACCGTCACTCACCACCATATGTCACCTTCAAGTCATTTTGTTCCCAGGAGCAAGTTTCTCAGATAGGCTCCTACCTAACTCATTCCCACCTAGTGGTTATTTTAGTGTCTTTTTTTTTCTTTTTCCCCCTAGTCTTATTTTTCCATTTGTAAGTGAGATCTTATTTCTTTGGCATCTATATTAAACCTGACAGAAAGATTTGTAAACTTGGTAGCAACAACCTTAATTCCCAAGATGGGAAAGATTTGCAATGGAGCCATCTATGCCTCCACCCCTGCTCCAGGGAGAACTTTTAGGTAAGGCTGTTATTTCTCCCTCCTACATACCCTAGCACTAGGCAGTTCAGGCACTGGGTGTACACATTGCAGAGTTGGCAGTGCTAGTCCTTAGTGCAAGTGCTAGACACACACAAACATACATAGCCAGATGAGGAAAGGAATGGCAGACAGTAAGGAAGAGATAACAGCAAAATTGTCATATTTCTCTGGGCCCTCCCCAGAGCGTCTAATCCAAGGTACTAAAAGAGGCTGAGACCAACCTTGCTGAAGGGGGTGGTGGAAGGGTTGGGGCAGGGCCTTGCAGTGGCTAAGTGCAGGAGAAGAACAGAGACAGGCAATCTGTCCATGCAAGTAAAAGGCCAGGCAGTCTGAGTTACTTATTTGGCGCCAGTGTATTCAGTAAGGAGACCATGATAATGTCTGAAGAGAATTAGTAGGATCTGTCTTTCATTGCCTGTCAGATCCAGGATGGGAGTGCGTGGAAGAAGCATGTGATAAGTTGAGCCACTAGGTGCCTGTTGGCCCACCTCTGCTGGCCAGCCTGGGGCAGAGAGGACATCACAGCAGTGGCTTTTGTCCCCCTTTGTTTTTCTTTCCTCACAACGTGTACTTAAAAAAAAAAAAAAAATCTTATCTAGGTTTATTAAACCAAAAAGTACCAAACCTGTTGCCCTCATCTATTATAAATTGTGGCAGTCCCATGTGTGTCAGAATAGAACTGTGCTCCATAGAGGTTTTATTTTTCTTTAAATTTTATCTGTTGTGTTGTTCTTGAGAATATACATAGCAAAACATACACCAATTCAACAATTTCTACATGTACAACTTAGTATCGATTATTTATTTTCTTTGAGTTGTGACCATTCTCACCCTCCTTTTCTGATTTTTACTCCCTCATTAATACAAACTCATTGCCCCCTAAGATTTATATTTAATCTTTGGCGTTGCTGTTGTTAATTTGAACCCAAGTAGATAGTTCTTAAAAGAGCATAATGCTCAAGGCAGACCTTTTTTAATAGTTAAATTATGGTTGGTTTTAAGAAGACTTCAGGGAATATTTCTGATTTAAGGTTTAAAGATTATCTCAGGGCAGTAATTTCAGGGGTTCATCCACCCTCCATGGCTCTAGAAAGTCTAGAGTCCATGAGAATTTGAAATTCTTTTCTGTATTTTCCTCCTTTTCATCAGGATTCCATCCTTTCATTTTCAACCTATTTGTGTCCTTGGGTTTCAAATGTGTCTCTTGTAAACAACATGTAGCTGGATTGTGTGTGTGTGTGTGTGTGTGTGTATCTCCATTCTGATAAACTCTACCTTTTGATTGGAGCATTTAGTTCATTTATATTCACTGTTACTTCTGCCATTTTGTTACTTGTTTTTTGGGTATAGTAAACCTTCTTTGTCTTTGTCTTTGTCTTTGTCTTTAGTACTGATTGCTATTGTGTTTTGTTAGTTTATTGTAGTGAGCCTTTTTGGTTCCTTTATCCTCTTCTGTATGTTTTTTAGATACATTCTGAGTGGTTACCATGAATTTTACATTTAAGAGCTTATATTTGTGACATTCTAGGGTAAGTTGGTACCAACTCAACATATAAGAAATTCTGTATCTATACCATTCCTATCCCCCCTTTTGTTGTTATCACTAATTATGTCTTTATATTTTATGTGCCTTGTAACATAATTTTATCCTTGCCTTTTATGTATTTGTAATTAAAGAACATGATGTCAAGACTCTTAGAATTATCAAGCATGAAAGCCTTATTACTGCCCTTGTACTTGTCTGTGCATTTCCCTTATTAGAGATCTTTCTTTTTATGTATAACTTTAAATTACTTTCCTAGTATTTTTTTCCTTCCATCCATAGAACTCCTATTAGTATTTTTTGTAGGATCAATCTGATGGATATGAACTCTTTCAGCTTCTGTTTTTCTGAGAATGTTTTAATTTCACCCTCGTTCTTTTTTTTTTTTTTTTTTTGATAAATCACCCTCATTCTTGAAGGATAGTTTTACTGGGTATAGTATTCTGGGTTGACAGTTTTGTTCTTTCAGCACTTTAAATATATCATTCCATTGCCTTCTGACTCCAGTGTTTCTGAGAAAAACTTGGCACTTAATCCTATTGAAGATTATTTATATGCGACATTTTGCTTCTCTCTCACTGCATTCAGGATTCTGTCTTCTCTTTAATCTTTAGAGACTGACTGTGATGTATCTTGGCATAGATCTCTTTGGGTTTATCCTGCTTGGGGTTCTTTGAGCTTCTTGGATTTGGAGGTTCATGTCCTTCATTAGATTGGGGGATTTTTCTGTCATTATTTCTTCAAATATTCTTTCTTTCATTTTCCCCTCTCTCATCTCCTTTTGGAATTTCCGTGATATGTATATTAGGTCTTTTGTTGTTCCACAAATTCACTAAACTGTGCTCAGCCTTCTTGAGCCTCCATTCTTGTTGCTTTTCAGCATCTGTAGTTGTAACTCCTCTAAGTCGCTGATTCTTTCTCTGCCTAATTAAATCTGTTGGTAAGTCCTTTTGTATTTCTCACTTTAGCTATTGTCCCTTTTAGTTGCAGTATCTCTCTGTTCATATCCTCATTTTATCCTTGTATTGTTTTCCTTATCTCTTTTAGCTCTTTCCCCATGTCTTCCCTTAGTTCTTTAATTATGCTAAATGTTGTTGTGTTATATTCTTTTTTTTTTTTTTCATTATTTGTACATCCTTAGATGTACTTTCACTCCTTTTGTCATGTTTGTTTGGTTAATTCATTGATTCTTTCTTGTTTGCGCTTCCCTGCTACTTTCCTCTGTTCTCTGATTCAGAGTTCCTCAAAGCCAAACACTGTTTCCTTGTTGTATTTGTAGGGGAAGATTGGAGTGTGGCTTATTTATGCCACCATCTTCTCCATAGGGTTTTCATTGGCTGATTTTTCAGAAGTAGATTGCCAGGCCTTTCTTCTGAGGCACCTCTAGATGGACTTGAACCATCAACCTTTCGGTTAGCAGCTGTGTTAATCATTTGCACCACTCAGAGACCTTCTAGGTCCATTAATGGATTCAAAAGCCTTAAAATGGAGAAGATGGAAAGTCCGGCATGTAGAACTATGAAGTTCTGGGCTTCCCATCTTCCCCAAGGGGGTACCTGCTATACTCTTTTCTGCTCCATGGTAACCCTATTTGTGGTCCCTCCACTGTCTCCTGAGGTCCCACCACACAGTCTGTGAAGTAGGAAGGACCATTTTAAAGGTGAAAGATTAAGTTTCTCATAGATTAAGGGACTAGCCTGAGTTTCTATGTCACTTAAATAGCAGAGCCAAGATGGCAGGCCTAAGTCTGTGGCCTCTCTTTCAGCAGTGTACTGTGAACACTCCTGTCTACAAAACCTCCCCTGAGGGCTGTGGAATTTAGCTTATAAGAGGGTCAAAGGCTGCTTTTGTGCTTCTTGCTCCCTGAGGGCAGGGCCTCTTTCTTTCTTTGCTATTTATTTAGGCACTAATTTAATCAGGAAGACATCTTGGTGAAATCTTTCTCTAATACCCTGTCACTAGAATTTGTTTTAAAGTTTTTTTAAAAAACTTCTTTTTAAAATGTTTTATAAAATGTCTGAAATCTTCAGAGTTGCATTTTAAGGCTTTTAAATTTGAAAATTTTGACAGTTTTAGTTGTCTGCAGTCCATAATTTTTTTTTTTCCTTTCTGTTTTGTGATATTTACTGCAATCAGCCAAGGGCTGTTTCTGCCCAGCCTGCATACACCCCAGGATTCTCAGTCCAGAGCCCTGCAGGGCTGGGTGTGCCCTCATCACTGCTCCTACCTGTCTCCCACATACCTTCTGAAGGGACATACCCAGACGTGAATGTGGTCTGAGGGATGTGTGCATGAGTTCCCTATCCTTGTCCTTGCCTGGCTACCATGCCACCATAGTTTGCCTATTTGTCTCCTTTGGCACTCTGAGTGGCTGTGAAGCTTTGCCTGGCATCTTTGATCTCAGTTGTTTGGTCTCCAGGCACCTTGGACTGTTCAGGAGGCTGAGGTAAGGGGGCTGGCTCCCAGGGCTAGCCAAGGATTCTCAAGGATGAACCGTGCTCACGATCTCCTGGCTGAGGCAGCCTCCTGGGTGCTGCCCTGGAGGGCCAAGGCAATAGAGTTTGGCTGGGATAGTGTCTGCACTTTGAATCAGTATCCCTGGTGTAGGCTTTAAAACACACTGGCTAGATCTCTGAGGGTGGAGGCAGAGAAACTGAGGAATCCTGAAAATTCAGGCACTGTGGTCAGGAGGACACAGTTCAAGCCAGCAATAGGACAGACAGCCAGTATGAAGTGACCTGGTATTCCAGCCTGGGCAGGTCAGGATGGTTTTGTTGCTGTTGTTTGCTTATTTTTAACTAGTGCATGAATCTATTGAAAAATCCTGTTTAATTTATTTGTGATGTCAACCTTTTTGTGTTTTACTTTATTATTATTGTCCAAATACATATAACAAAACGGGCTTTGTTTTTAAGCTGCTAAATAAGCCAGAGAACTTGGGCTTGAGACCACCAGGCTGAGGAGCCTAAGAACCCAATTTCAGAGGAGTTCAAAATGCCCTGGGACCCAGCCCACCCACTTTGGAGGCCCACCTCCTCTGCTAGGTTGCCTCTGTGCTGGGAGGTTCCCAGCTTCCAGCCCCTTCCCTGGGTGAGACCCCTCCATCTTGGCACCACACATAAGGAGAAACAGCATCCTGACAGTGATCATTTTTATCATCTTGCCTTGCAGACAGTCCCACTGGCATAAAATCAGTTTACTAGTCAATTGTGCTAATGATTAGTGAGATAAGGTCAAGCTAATCTCCAGGGAAGTAATTTTCCCTAAATACTGCCCACTCTGATTCTGTTATTGATTATTCTGAACTTCTCACAGACAAAGGAGGGTAATTGGGTGACTGTCTGTGGTGGGAGGAGATGGATTCTGCTTGTACAGATGGAAATGGGTCAGACAGGAGTCCAGGAAGCACCAGCCACCCTCCTTGCAGCCTCGAGAGGTGAGGCAAAGGCGTGATGGGCTGTGTCCCATCTCATGTTGGCCCACATGCCTGTTTGGACCTCCTTGGAGGTTCCTCTTCCCTTACCAGGAGCAGCTGAGTGTCTTGGCTTTGGGAACTTGCAACAGGAGCCCGCCAACACCGCCAAATACTAGGGGGCAATGAGAAAGTTAAAAGAGCATCATTACAGTCACAAAAGGGCCCTGGGACTTCATAGTTCTGCACTCTGCAGTTGGAGTCTGAAAGAGATAGGAGTAGCCCCAGAGTATCCTGTGGATGCATAGCTGGTAACCAATTGCTGTTGAGTCGATTCCAACTCATGGCAACCCCATGTGTATCAGAGTAGCACTGTGCTCCATAGGGTTTCAAAGTCTGATTTTTCTGGAAGTAGATTGCTAGGCCTTTCTTTTGGTTTGCAGTTGCGTGTGTTAACCATCTGTACTACCCAGGCTCTCCTGCACATACTCAAAGAAAACTCAACACTATCAAGTTGATTCTGACTCACAGCAACCCCCATTGTGTTTCCAAGGCTATGAATCTTTATGGAAGTAGAGTGCCTCATCTTCCTCCCATGAAGCAGCTGGTGGATTCGACCCAGAAACCTTCTGGTTAATAGCCAAATACCTTAATCACTACACCACCAGAGCACCTCCTGCACATAGCCTCTCATTATCTGTACTGGTGAAAAGTTGGAAACAATCTGAATATCCACGACATAAATAGGAGCCAAAGTGTAGTGTGTCTATACCATGGGCTATGATGCAGCGATAAAAAGTGTTACTGGTTTGTAATCTGAACAAATGTTTATATAAGGTGTCATCAAGAAAAGAGTGTTATCGAATGGTATCTAGGAAGCCATTTTGGAGATGTGTGTGTGTAGATGCACACACACAGAGACACACACACATTAAAAAATTGGGAAGATCATATACCAAAAGATTGAAAACCAAAAACCAAACTTACTGCCATCAACCCCATAGGGTTTCCAAGGCTGTAAATCTTTATGGAAGCAGACTGCTTCATCTTACCTCCACAGAGCAGCTGGTGGGTTCGAACCATCAACCGTTTGGTTAGCAGCCAAATGCCTTAACCACTACACCACCAGAGCTCCTTGACCAAAACATTAACAGTGATTAATCAGTATTTTCTAAATTAGATTACTAGTACTAAAATGCCAGTGTCTTCTCCCAGCGTTGGTCCACAGAAAGTTGACGGTGACATGCAAATGCCCATAGAGAGGGCTAGGTGAGAAAAGGACCCTAATTCATGACTATAAGTGTGGCTACAGAGTTGGTTAATCAAGCAGCGTTAGTGTTGAGTCCACTGTGTGCCCAGCCCAGGGTGATCTCCAACCTGAAGGAGCTTATGCTCTAGTTCTGGAGGCAGAGCATTTGTTCATCCAGCAAATATTTATCAAGCCCCCCCCCCCATGGGCACTGTGCTAGGTATTGCATTTACAAGGTGAACAGCCATATATTTACAGGTTGGAAAGCATGGTGCGTGATACGAAAGTGGTGTAGAGAATGTGTTATGAGAGTTGGGAGTGGGACCGAGGAGGGTGATATAGAGGAGGTGGCCTTTGGGCTGGGATTTGAGTGGGGTTAGTAGGACATCAGTGAGTGGTGATGAGGGAATGGCACAGGACACAGAGGAAGAAGCTGGGGCTTTGCATCCCCTCCAGGTGTCCCCAAAAGCCTGAGAGCTGGGTCCCGTTATCACCATGTTGCTAAGGGTCTGTGGGCCATGGGAAGTTTATTTAACCTCTCTAGGAGGTTTCCCCATCCATGAAATGCAGATCATTTCATGTCTTCCTGTTGTCAAGATTCTGATCTTTAAGTTGATGGTGAAATTCCTGATTGACCCCTTGGGCTTGTCTCTTTCTAGCTTGGCTTCTTGATTCTGTGCGCTCTGACACAGCCTGCGGGCACCATTGCTCCTTCCTTTAAGCTGCTCAAACTACTTTATCAGTTAAATCAGGGAGAAGAGATATAACACCTAATCCCCGATCTGTGCCTGAAAAGGCTATCAGTGCCCTTCAGCATGGTGTTTTAGAGAATGCCACAGATACCTGAGAGGCTGGCACAGTGGTAATACATAGAAATGACAGCAGCTGAGAATTCAGACAGCAGTGCTCTAAGTAGGCCTGGGGTCCCGAGGATCTGTTCCAAGGCCAGGCTACAGTTGGTCTTCAATTTCCTACCCAGCAAACCTGCTGTGGCAGGACAGCAGGGAGACCCCTCCTCCCACTCTCATGAGCCCTGGCCCCTGTGCAGGATACCGGCCCTGCTGGCTGAGATATGGAAGAGTCACAGAGTCCAGAGTTAGAAAGGTCCTTAGCAAACCCCGAGATCAGCTGCCTCTTTCTACAGATGGGGAAACTGAGGCATAATTCTTGGTCCCCAGTGACAGATGGAGAGATGTGTTGACTTGGCAGCACTGAGCCTTAGCCCCATGTCTGAAGTCAGGATGTATTGACAATTGAGGACATGACGCCCTCAGCCCAGGGTGCAGCCTTAGTTAGTAGCTCAGGGGAACCTGTCTGTCCTGATGACCTCTGGAGGCTGGGGCACAGTGGAACGAGGTCTGCTTTTGGCCCTGACCATGCTCATCGGTGGAGTGGCATAAAGCACATACATAGCGTTGGGGTCATGAATGTTTCTGCCTCCACCACTTACTGGCCTGGTGACCTTAAGCAAGTCATGGATCTGGGATTCAGTTTTCTTATCCACAAAATGAGTTGTTTTGAGGAATCATCCATGGCAGGGCCTGTTCCATAGGAGGCATTCAAATATCAGATCTCAGCTACTGCTTCCTTCACTGGGACCCTTTAGACAAGGTGCTAAACCTCCCTGGGCCTTAATTTTCTTCTGTGTTACATGGGGTTATGTTATTCATGAAATGTCTTTACTTCTTCAAAGCCAAATGCAAGGTGGTTGGTTAATTCTAGATGACCTGAGGCAGAAGGCACAGGTCTGCCCCACCTGCCCGTTGCCTGCCATGCTGAAAGGGATGACCCTGCAAGCTGACACCTTTGGCAAGGAATGTGAATGTTCCAAGTCATTAGCCTTTACCTGCGTGCCATTATTGGTAGGGAAAATGGGGGACCAGCTCACATGAGGAATGCCAGGAATGTTCATGGGCAGCCTTTTCTTCCCCACACCTAGAAAAGGCAATTCCCACTCCTTGGAAGGAAGATTGGGCAATCTACTTCCGTAGTGATACTGCCTTGGAAACCCAAGGAGCGCTCACTATGAGTAGGGTCCGACTCGACATCACATAACAACAACAACTCCCACCCAGTAAGAGGAGGTCCGTAAGTGGCACAAACTGATAGCACTCAACTGCTAACCTAAAGGTTGGCAGTTTGAACCCATCCAATCTCACACTGCAGAAGAAAGGCCTTGTAGTCTGCTTTCAGTAAGATTACAACCAAGAAAACATGATGGAGGAGTCTACTCTCTAGCACATGTGGAGTCGCCATGAGTCTGCATCACCTCTGTGGCAGTTAATGACACAGTAAGGGGAGGGGAGGATTGGAGGCAGCAGGCAGCTGTATAATGTGACATTTATATCCAAATGAGCTCCTAGGAAAAGGGGAGTGAGGTGGGTAGGTACTAATCTCAGTTCCTGTTGCTTTTCTGTCTCTCCCTGAAGTCATTTCTGCTTAACCTTGCATTCTAGAAACAGCCTGGTCTCTGCCCTTTCTCTACCTGGACTATGTCTGCCTTGGACTCTGGGTACCCCGCCCCCTTTCACTTTTCACTCCTGTCCTCCTCTGTCAAGCTAGGTCCTGCTTGTCCCACAGGAAAAGACCAACCCTACCTGGCTGCGCTGTAGCCAGTTTTCTTACCCGGGACCCAACGTCTGGCCACAGGCCACCCTGGTAATTCCCTCTCAGCTGCCCAAACTGTCCTTTGGTGCCCTCCATGGGTATGTGCCAGGCATGGTGTTAGCCTTGAGGTTTCAAAGATGAAGAAAAGACTGTCCTCTTTCTTGTGCTCCCATGAGATGCAAGGCCTCGGACTGGGCCACTGGTCCAATGAACAGACACCTGCCTTTAGGAGTTTCAAAGACCAGGTGACCTCTAGGGATCCAAGGGAGGATGAATGCCTGCCTCCCTGTGAAGGGATCAGAAGACAGGTGCCTGTTCACAGGGCCTGGGGATTTCTGGGACTTCTGCATATTTCTCCTCTCTGGCCCAAGTGAGTGTCTTCTATCTCAGCTTGAACCCTGCCACCCAGTGGCTCAGTGATTGGGGCAAAGTTGTTTCCTTCCATTGTATGGTGATTTCCTCAAAGTCAAAGGCCTTCCCAGCACTGATAGACTCTCTGCTGGGATCTGTATAGCCTCTGGCCAACAGACCATGAAAATGAGTGCCTCATGGACCCTTCTGGTTGGTTCTCTCCAAGAACAACAACAAAAAAACCCTACTACCATTCAGTTGATTCTGACTCATAGTGACCCTCAGCAGAGGCCAAATCAGGGGCTTCCAGCCTTCTGTGAGAGGTGGGAGTGGGTCCAGACAGCTATAGCACTTGAAGGAGAAATCTGAGACTTAATGCCTATTTCCTTTCCTCATAATCTTATGTTCAGGCTATCTCAGTGGCTATCTCAAGGCCTCAGTTTCCTCATCTGTAAAGTGGGCAGAGGAGCACCTGTTTTGGGGAAGATCAAGTATGGAAATGCTTTATAAACTCCAGTGTGACATGTGTGTATGAGCTAGTGGCCTCCCCTCCCCTTTCTCCCCAGGACTGCCACTCCAAAACCAAATTCACTGCCACCAAGTTGATTCCAACTACTAGCAACACCCTGTGGGCTTCCAAGGCTATAAATCTTCACAGAAGTCAACTGCCTCATCTTTATTCCATGGAGCAGCTGATGGGTTTGAACCACTGACCTTTTGATTAGCAGCCAAATGCTTTAACCACTGCACCACCAAAACTCCTCTAGGAGAGGGGAAAAGAAAAAAAAAAAAAACCCACTGCCATACTGCCATGGGAGTCAATTCCAGCTCATAGCAACCCCCATTGGGTTTCCAAGGCTGTAAATCTTTACAGCAATAGATTGCCCTGTCTCTCTTCTGCAGAGTGACTGATGGGTTTGAACCACCATCCTTCTGGCTATCACTGTGCCACCAGAGCTCACCCAGAAGGGCAAAGGGGTAGCTATATCTAGTACCAAGCCCATAGGGAACCTCCCCACCCCCTTCCTAGGTTATGGGGCCCCAGGTACTTCGCCATCCCTCACTGCAGGACTCCAAGGAAGGGAAATAGGGTATGACAGAAATGTTGCTACAGGCCTGGAGGTCCTGTGCTTGAAGATCAGGGGCTTAGTGTCTGTCAGCCTGGGGGTGGGCAGATCCAGGCAGCCTCTTTTATATATCTTTTTTAAACTTTTTATTGTGATTTGGGTGGATATTTACAGAGCAAATTTGTTTTCCATACAACATTTTGTTTTGTGACATTAATTGCAATCCCCACTATAAAACAGCTCTCTTCTCACTTCCTCCCTGTGGTTACCTTTTCCCTATGTTCCCTTCTGATCTCCCTGGTTGATTGTTCTAAGAGGTGCACTTCCCTGGTATAATTTCTTACAATACAAACCTCTCTATTGTGTGGCTAAAAGCTAAGCCATGGGAGTGAGTTCAACTTCAGGCCCAAAGGCTGACTAGAGACCATAGTGATGAATGTTTTGCCAGTCTGTGTCAGACCAGTAAGCCTGGTCATTTTCGTGCTTTTGAATTTTGTTCCACATTTTTCTCCCAGTCTGTCCAGGATCTTCTATTTTGATCCCTTTCCAAGTGGTTTGATCCCTTTCCAGTGGTAGCTGGGCACCATCTAGTTCTTCTGGTCTCAGGGTCCACTAGTCCTTTGGACTAATTGTTTCCATGTGTCCTTGATTTTCTTCACTCTTCATGAGGACAGGCTTGCATCTCAGATGCTGCTTTTAAGATTTTAAGACCCCAGATTCTACTCACCAAAATAGGATGTAAAACAGTGTTTTTATGTACTATGTTATACCAGTTGAGCTTGATGTCCCCTGGGGCCTACAGGCCCAGCAACTCACTCCCTCAGGGGGTTTGGTTGTGGCTAAGAAGTTAATATAACTTTGCCCCCTGTTAGCTCCACTATATATATGGACATTTTTATAGCCCAGACGGATACGTATGTAGAGATATCATCTGCCAAACCTATGTATAGGTTTGGTTACATTCCTGTTCACCTACCCATACCTGATCCTCTTGCCTGTCTACCTATGTTTCCACCCATGTATTCATGTTTATTATTATTGATAATGCAGAATTGTGTATGGAATAGTACCTCTTGTTGTCTGTACCTCTTGTGTACCTCTCTGTGTCTTCTTCTTCTTCTTAGTGATACTGTGCTGGTCACCCACTTTTGGTATAATGTCTTAAAAATGGTACAACTACTGTGGAAAACAATATGGTGATTCCTTTAAAAACTAGAAACAGAAATACTGTTTGATCCAGCAATGCCACTACTAGGTATATCTCCTGAGGAAGTGAGAGCTGTGACATGGATAGACAGATATACACTCATGTTCATCCAAGCACTATTCACAATAGCAAAGAGATGGAAATAACCTAAGTGCCCAGCAGCAGATGAATGGATAACAAAACGGTGGTACATACACATAGTGGAATACTGTGCAAAATTAAAGAATAATGAAGAATCCATGAAACACCTCATAAAGTGGATAGACTTGGAGGACATTATGTCGAGTGAAATAAGATCACAGAAGGACAAATATAAAAAGTCAAGGAAAGATTTATACAAGGAAGGAAACTTTCTTTGTTGGTTACCAAGGAAGGGCGGGGAAGGAGAGAAAACTGCTAGCTAGGTAAGAGACCTGTAGCTAGGTAAGAGACCTGTAATGATTTGGGTGAAGGTACAAGCATCCTTTTTTTTTTTGAAAGCCCTGAAACTCTTGGTAGACTCAGCGGAGTCCTAGAGAGCAACCAGCTGAAATACATACACATATCATGTGACCCAGCAGTCAGCCTTGCTCCTGGGCATGCATCCAAGGATGTGCTCATGCTGACCCTTAAGGGCAGGTGGAAGTCCCTGGGTGCCCATCACTGGCACAGAAGAGAGGTAGAGTATGGGAAATGAATGGCCTAGTGGTCTAGGCAGTAGTCAAAAGCCAAGGGATGCGATGCACATGTGCCTCATATATGAGTTGAAAATCATGCTTAGCCACCTAGCATAGAAGCCCTTTCCCACCAGAAGGAACTAGGACCTCTTGGAGAAGTGGTTGCTTCTAGGACTGGGGCAGGGAAGGTTCAAGAGGAGCCTTACCAGAAAGTAAGTTCAGCAAAACCACGAAGGTGGCATGTCAAAAGACACAGGAACCAGATTGAAGGCACTCCCACTGGCCAGATCTGGGCAATTTGAGTACCAAAGTAAGTAAATACCATGATGAATTATGAACCATATAAGCGTTGTTGTTGTTGTTATGTGCCATCGAGTCGGCCCCGACTCATAGCGACCCCTCCTTGGGTTTCCAAGGCAGTATCACTACAGAAGTAGGATTGCCCAACCTTCCTTCCAAGGAGTGGCTGGTGGGTTTGAACCGCCAGCCTTCTGGTGAGCAGTCAAGTGCCTTAGGCACTATGCTACCAGAGAGCATAGGAGGCCATATTGATAATAAATAGAGAGGAGATCTGCTAGCCGTGGTCAAATGCAGAGGCAACGCTAGAGTAGGAAAATCATTTTGCAGCCATCCTGAGGATCAGCCAAGAATCCTCGGTAGATGCTTAACGCAGGGATGATGGGACTGAATTCCAGTGAGGCGCAGGGTATCGTGCATCACCACAGACTGCTAGTTACAAAGGAGGGGAAAGGAAACCTTGGTAATTACACGATGAGGAATATGCTTTCACTGGGGATCAAAAAACATCACTGATGAGGGGCAGATGGACATCGTATGTCTCCTGCTAGGAGGACACATCACCTGTGCAATTTCCCATATCACAGTACATTATCCCAATTTAATCGTGAGAAACTCCAGGCAAACAACACAACACAGTGAGGAATGCGCTATTCAAAACCAAACCTGTCTGTCTGACTCAGAGAGAAAGAGGAGGGGAAGTATTCTTCAAAAGAGCCCTGGTGGTGCAGTTGTGAAAGTGCTTGGCAATGCTAACCCACCATTCGCTTTGCAGAAGAAAGATGGAGCAGTCTGCGTCCGTAAAGATACACAGCCTTGGAAACCCTGTTTGGCAGTTCTGCTCTGTCCTGTAGGGTCACTGTGAGTCAGAGTCAACGCGATGGCAGTGGGTTTGATTTTTTTTTATATTCTTCAAAAATGTCAGTGTTGTAAAAGGCAAAGAAAGACTGTGTCTCCAAATTAAAGGAGTCCACAGAGACATGACAATTTAATGCAAACCTGCCCCTAGACTGGGTCTTGTAACAGGGGAAGGGGAGGAAATACTTACTATAAAGGTCCTTAGTACTAGAATATGGGTAACATTTAATAAAAGTATTACATCAATGCAAATGTATGAAATTGATAATTGCAGTATGGTTATTATGTAAGAGAATGGTCTTAGGAAAAACTGACTGAAGTAAAGGCCATGATGTGTGTATATTACCTTCAGCACTCTCAGAAAAATAACTGTGTGTGTGTGTGTGTGTGTGTGTGTGACATAGAGAAAGAAAACGAGGGGATTCATTCACAAGTGCTAAAGCCAAGGGTAAAATTTTAACAACTGATGAATTTGGATAAAGGGTATATGGTGTTCTTTGTACAGTTTTTAGTTTGCAACTTTTGGTATTTGAAATTATTTCCAAATAACAAGGACAAAGAAGAGTGACTTAAGAAAATAATATTGAAAATATACCAAGTAACAGATTATTAAACTGGATAAGAGTGTACCCTCTACCAGAGGGGTGTAGAAAGCTCATCGTTACAGGCCTGATACTGTGGCAGTCTGTGAATCATACGATATTAAGTCTTGTGTGTCTGACTTCTTTCAGTCAGCATAGTGTTACTGAGGTTAGTTCATGTTGTAGCATATATCAGAACTTCATTCTTTTTATTTATTTATTTATTGTGATTTGGGTGAACGTTTACAGGGCAAATTCATTTTCTGTTTTACACTCTATACACATTTTGTTTCATGGCATTGATTGCAGTCCCCATAAGGTAATAGCTCTCTTCCCCCTTCCTCCCTGCAGTTACCTTTCCCCTGTGTCCTTCTTTCGTGTGCATTCCTGCCCTCTGAGTTATCTCTTGTGCAATTACTGCCCTCTGATCTCCCATGGTTGATTGTTCTAAGGCGTGTAACTACCTGGTGTAAATGTTCACCTTACATACCTGTCTGTCTGACTGGGAGCCACGGGAGTGAGTTCAAGTCCAGGCCCAAAGGATGAATAAGGGTCCTAGTCTCGAGGGGTTTTACCAGTCTCTATCAGACCAGTAAGCCTGGTCTTTTTTAAAAACATCATTCCTTTTTATGGCTGAATAATATTCCATTGTGTATATGTACCACATTTTGTTTATCTATTCATTCACCAATGGATATTTGAATTGTTTCCATCTTTTGTCTTCCTGCTCTCCCCTTTTTTACCGTCCCTTCCCTACCCAGCCCTGGTAACCATCAAAGAATATTTTTTTGTGAAACACTTCTCTTGACTTTTTACAGTAGTGATCTCATGCAGTATTTGTTCTTTTGTGATTGATTGCCTTCACTCACCATAAAGGGCTCTAAGTTCATCTATGTTATGAGATGTTTCACAGACTCATCATTCTTCTTTAGTATTGCCCTAGTATTCTATTGTTGTATGTACCATAGTGTTTCCATCTTTTTGCTATTGTGAATCACCTTTTGTCTATTTTGAATAATGCTGCAGTGAATGTTGATGTCCATGTATCTCTGTACATTTCTCTTGGGTAAGGAATTTCACTTAGGAGTGGAATTGCTGGGTCTTAGGAGACCTGGTGATGGCAACAGTTAGGCACCCAGCTGGTAACTCAAAGGTCAGTGGTTCCAACCCACCAGCCGTTCCACAGCAGAAAGGTGCAGCAAACATTTATAGCCTTGGAAACCCTACAGGGGCAGATCTGCTCTAACCTACAGGTTCACTATGAGCTGGAATCGACTCAACAGCAGTGAGTTTAGAAGTTTTAGGGTAATTCTGTGTTTATCTTTTTGAGGAACATGGTCCTTATTTCTTATGATGCTTTCCTCCATGTGGTTGTGATATCTTGGTGGGCACCCAGAAGCTGACCCCCACATGCAATGGGAGCTAAAGAGCTTCTCCCTACCATCATGTCAACATCTTCTCGGCCCATTGTCCTGCCTCTCTGCCTGCATGGCCCCAGCCCAACTCATCTGTCCCTTCTCTCCCCAACAGATGTGCCTGTGGAGAAGCTGGCCTCCATGCCAGCCTTGCGAAGCATCAACCTCCGTTTCAACCCACTGAATGCCGAGGTGCGCGTGATTGCCCCACCACTCATCAAGTTCAACATGCTCATGACTCCAGAGGGCGCGCAGGCCCCCCCGCCTTAGACCAACTTCCTCGTGCCCACCCAGCAAGAGACAGAGGTCACATGGCCCAACCCCTGAGGGGAGGAAATCCCATGGGCACATGAGAGGCCAAGCCTGGCGGTTGGGGGTGGGTACCAGACAGCACATGAAGGGAGGGGGTGGAGCTGGCCCAGGGCCCAGGATAGATAGCTTAGAGCAGTAGGGGGCCTGGCACACCTGAGGGAGGAGGCAAGGAGGCTGGAGCCCGAGCTCACAGCTTTTGTGTAAACCTGGGCAAGACCCCTCACCCTCTCTGCACCTTGGTATTTGGAAAAAAGGGGCTGTGGTGGGAGACTTTTCCTCTGTTGGGCTCCTTGGAGGCTTTTTAGGAAATGCGTGCCTCCAAATTGCCTCCAATCTTCAGGTACCCTCTGAGCCCACGGAGTAAGCACTGCTGAGCATTTTCTGAGCCCTGTGAGTTTGAGGCCTTGTTTTTAGTGCCGAGAGCTGATCGCTAGCTACCCTAAGAGTAGTAGCAGACAACCTCCATCTATTTATTGCTTCCTGAGAACAGATTCGTGGGAGGCACACCCTTCACAGCGCCCCACCCTCAGCCTTGCTGGACCCCTGCATTGGTGGGAGCTAGAACCAGGAGTAGTGGGCTGGGGTGAGAATCTGCTTGCAGGGCTGAAAACATTCACATAGGAGCCTGACACTGGAAACTGGAGAGCAGGCTAGTTGCCTTTGGGTTTCCTGGGATTAAGGAATGGGTGGAGAGGAAGCTCTGGGGACTCTGTCCCCGAATCGGGAGGAACCAGGTGTGGCTGGCATGGTCCTTTGAGCTGTGAGAGAAGTGGCCCTGAGAGGAACAGGACCATTTACCTTGTGGCTATGTTGTTGTTGTTGTTATTATGTGCTGTTGTGTCGGACCTGACTCATAGCGACCCCTCCTTGGGTTTCCAAGGCAGTATCACTGTGGAAGTAGAATGCCCCCTCTTCCTTCCGAGGAGTGGCCCTGGTCAGAGGCAGTTTGATGGCCACACCCACTTCTGGCCACTGCCCAACTGCCCTTAAGTGGTCACTTGGGGGCGCTACAGACCACTGGATTTGTAGCCCACAGGCTCCAATATCACTACCCAATGTTCTGACGGCCCTCAACCTGGAGTCTAGGATGTGGCCAGGCAATGGGGTGACCAGTGGTCCTGATGTGCTCAAGACTGGGGGGTTTCCTAGAATGTGGCATTTTCAGTGCTAAAACCAGGATGGTTGATCACCCTACCAGGAGACAGCCTGGGGTTCTGGCTTTCTGGCAATGCCTTTGGTTTGGAGATCCCCTGACCTTTTGACCCTCTAAGTATCACCTTTTCCTCACCTGTGGAGCAGGGTGACCTGGAGCTGCCCAGAATTTACCTGGCCTGGACCTCTGTGTGGGTATCTGGAGGCAGCCTGAGACCCCAGGCTTTGGAGGCATGTAGCCAGGCCATGCAACTCCTACATTCTGGGGACTAGTGGCCACTCAGCCACTGCTAGGGTTAAGCTGTTCCTAGGTCATACTACCCCTGAGAGCAGTAACCCTTCCTCAAAATGCTTCCAGCCCCTGGGGCCTGACCCTGCCCAGGTCTCCTTTCTCATAGCAGGGAGCTGACTGGTTGGGGCACTGTTGGACCATCGCTGATCCCAAGAGACACCTCGTTCACTCTGCTCATTTCCCAAGGCCTGATTGGCCAAGCTCTGGGGAAAGGTTTTCAGGACGAGGAGGTCAAGACGGGTTCTCCAGGGCTGTGAGTTCAGCTGTGCCCCTTGGGAGTGAGTAGAGGCTGAAGCCCAGCTTGCCCCACCCCGTGTCCTAGAGTTAGGTTTCTCCCAGTTGAAGAAGGATGCCTTTTTCTGATATAAACAAAGGTGTTGTATAGTTGGAGCTTTACAACTCAAAATGTGGTCGATGGACCAGCAGCATCAGCCTCACCTGGGGGCTTGTTAGAAATGCAGAGTCTCAGGTCACACCCAGGCCTACTGAATCAGGATCTGCACTTTGACAACATGCCCTGGTGACTTTTCCAAGCATTTTACAGTGTGAGAAGCAAGGTTCTAAGGGTGGTCCTGGGTATGTCTTCAAGAGCAGAAGGTCAAGTTCTCTCTGCTCTCCATCCTGCCACTTACAGGGCTTGCTTTTTGGTTTGCTCATTCCCTCCCTAAACCAGCCCTGGCCGGGAGACCCTCAGCCTCTCGGGGTCTGCCCGAGTCCGCACCACACTCCATCACATAGGCAGGAGATGAGGGCTGGGTTTGCCTGGCCAGGGCTCTTGTCACCTCTGGACCCTGCCTCTCTGGTTAAGCCCTGCATGCCAAGCTGCCTGCTCCCCCAGGGCCTCACCGCAGGCCCTTTAAAGGGGCCGCACCCTGGAAGTTGTTTGCTACTCTGCTTGGAGTTTACCCCTCCCACTCTTGGGGAAGCTTGGGCGGTCAGAGAAGCTCCCAGTGGGTGAACACCCTTAGCTTTGAGTCTGCAATAAAGGATGCATTGGTTTCATCCACCTGGTTGGTGTTTGATTCATTCTCAGCGCACAGACCTCCTTTGTCCACTGCGAAGAGGAAGGGCTGCCCTTCCTGTTGAGAACAGGAGGTAAATTTCGCATTTGTTCCATCAGAGATTCTGCACCTGGCTATGGCTGGCATCTTTCTCTCTCCCAGTGCTACAGCACCTTCCTGTAGAGTCAGAGCCTCTTCACATTTACAGTCCCTGATGGGGACAGAGCACTCAATAAGCAAGGTAAGCACAGCCTTACTTGTGCTTACTTACTAATCTATAGTGAATAATTTCACATGGGTTTCACCACATCACAGATGTGAAATTGTTCACTACAGATTAGTAAAGAAGTGCAGTGACTTTGCTGCTTGGATAATCTGCCCCTGGGGGAGGATGCTCAGCGGATTCCCCAGGTGAGGCTCAGGCAGGCAGAACGCATCAGTGCCCAAAAGCTGTGCTACTGCAGGACAGCTCAGTACCAGCCCTGGGGGAGACCCTGCTGTCCCCAAACTTCTCTCTCACCTGTGCCAGATTTTACATCCTTCTATTCATCTGGGTCAGTGATTCTCAAAGAGGGGTCTCCTGACCAGCATTACTGGGGAGCGAGTTAGAAATGACCTCATCCCAGATCTACTGAATCAGTAATTTGTGGAGTAGTTTACTAAACCCTGCAGGTGATTCTGATACAAGGTAGAAAACCACTGTGTGGATTGGAGTTAATACCAGTTTTTGTTTTTGAAATCTGCAAGGCCAACTTGACTTTGCCTTGACTTCGGCCAGGCACTCCACTACTTTATTTAACAAACATGGAAAACTTGGTTGGTATCAGACAGTATCTAAGCCCTTCACTGAGACATTGTATTAAATCATTTAATCCTCTTAACAACGGAAGTAACTGTGATTTAGATAAATCACAAATCTCCAGGCCCTTTCCTGTCTGAAGAGTGAAGAGGTCGCATAAGGAATTAAGTCCCCAAGGGCCCTTCTGGATCTCACATGGGCACTATTTCTTAGATTCTAGGGTCTTGCTAACTGCCCACTGGGGAATCACGTGGACTTAGGCCACTGCTTTCTTCCACCTCAAAGGTCAGAAGGAAGACCTCTTCTTGACTCAGTTTCTTGTTGTCATATGCTGGCTTCCCAAAAATATCAACCTGTTGATCAGACAAAGCTGAGCTTACCCTCTTACCCTGGGGAGAGCTTCCCAGCATCTCAGAATGGGGAGGACAAGTCAAGAGAGTATGAAAATTCTGAAATCTGATTTAGGTGGGGCTTTCAGTGCAGTGGAGGGAGCCCTGACTAGGATTGGCCAATGATCAGGATGTAGTTTAGGATCAGGGGACACAGCAAGGAGGGGCTTTGAGGTGAGTCAGGGTATAAACTCTTTTGATGCTCTCGGAAGGAAGATTGGGCAATCTACTTCCATAGTGATACTGTCTCGGAAACCCAAGGAGAGGTCGCTATGAGTCAGATCCAACTCCACAGCAGTGAGTTTGGTTTTTTGTGTTTGGTTGAAGAGTTGAACAGGTTGATAATGCCTTTAAATAATTCTTTCAGGAAGCCCTGGAATGAACAATAAGGTTATTTATGACTCGTCTTCCTGGCCAAGAGGTTCCTAGAATAGTAAAGTTATGTTGAAGAAAACAGGACAATTAAGTCTTATTAATATAGACGGTAAGCTGTGTGTGGCTACGTGGTTTCAACTCTGTCTCCCTAAAATGCCATATTGAACCCCAAAGTCTTTCTTTGGAACTGCTTTTTTATATAAATTATGCCTGGCCCTTCTCCAAAAGTCAGCTCAGGGGAACAGGGAATAGTTCTTAGAAGGACAAGAGTTGGCAGAAGGCCCGGGCAGAGTCCTGGGAGAAATGCCAAGGCCAGGAAGGGCAGGTCTGGGAGAAGAGCTCAGCTCAGGCCTGGGCAGGAAAACCTCCTGGGCCCATGAGGACAGACCATGCTCCAAATGACAGGTGGTCTGGATCCATCCCTAACAAAAGGAGACATCACCCCAGATGCTTTAACTCCAAGCGAGAGCACTAATTGAGCTCCTGGTGTTTACCAGCACTGAGTAAGCACTTGTATGTTTTCTCATTTACTGTTACCTACATCCTTCTTGGTTCCCACTCTACAGGTGATGAAACAGGCATAGGGAGGTTGGCACCTGGCTAGGAAGGAGGAGAGCTGGAGCTTGGATAGGATTGCTTTGCTGCTGCAAGTCAGGGTCTCTGCGATGTGCCCACCTCTCAGGAGGCCCACCTGGACAGGACATAGATTGTTTTCCCCAGCTCATGTGTTCCCTCTCCCATCACATTCCTGTGAAGAGGCATAGGGTTATCTACCCTCTAAGCCTTCACTTGCTCGTCTGTGAAAAGGGATGCTACCACTGCTTCCTCTAAAGTCATAGGGTTAACAACAGATGGTGTAGGTGGGTAGCCCCTCTGAACGAACAGCATTATTCCTGTTTCACACACCTGTGAGCTTCCTGTCACATCTGCTTATACCTGCCTTGTACCTGCCCTTGTGTGGGCACAGCCATTAGTGCCAGATTTGGACTTTTTAGGGCAGTGTACGTCAGGCATCCCTGGAGCCACATCTAGACATGGATGGGAGTAAGACTGACTGACCACTCACTGCAGTCTTCGTGGTTCAGGATTCTAAGAAGACTCTATCTTAGGCCTCCTAGGAGAACTAATGGTACTCAGTGTTGAAAAGATCAAGGCTTTGATCTTTGGCTAAGAGCCAAAGGAATGGTTTTACTCTACATGTGTATTTTCAAATTCTTATCATTAGAGAGACCTGGACTTATGAATAGCAGTGAAACACTGTCTGATAAATTAATGGAAAACTTTATGAATAGCCCTGAAACATTGTGCGATATAGTGCCAGAAGATGAGCCTCTCAGGTCGGAAGGCACTCAAAATAGGGCTGGAGAAGAGCTGCCTCAGAGTAGAGCTGACCTTCATGATGTGGATGGAGTAAAGCTTTCGGGACCCCCATTTGCCGATGTGGCATGTCTCAAGATGAGAAGAAACAACTGCAGACATTAATAATCAGAACATGGAATATACAAAGTATGAATCTAGGAAAATTAGAAGTTGTCAAAAACTAATGAGGCTTTAGGGATGCCTGATGTGCACTGCCCTAAGAAGTCCAAGTCTGGCACTAATGGCTGTGCCCACACAGGGCAGGTGCAAGGTAGGTATAAGCAGAAGTGACAGGAAGCTCACAGGTATGTGAAACAGGAATAATGCTGTTTGTCCAGCTATCACCATGGCTACCTGCCTTACCTCCATCTAGGCCTACCCTGACCACTCCCCTGCAGCCTGTTCTGTCCCACCTCCTGTTCTTTTATCTGCCTTAACCTGCTCCACTTTTTCTTTGATCCATAGTGCTTATCATCTAATATACACCAGTTTACTTTTCTGTATTGCTTATTGCCTGTCTATTCCCATGAGAATAAAATGGCCACAAAGGAGGAGCCTTTGTCTGTCTTGGTGTCTGAGTATGCCCAGCACCTAGAATAATGCCTGGCACATAGCAGGTACACAAAAAAATATTTATTGAATTACCGAAGAGAAGGATGGTGGATTCCCATTGATGTTTGAGGAGCTCTGTTGTAGGTGAGAGAATTGCTGTCTGATATGGACACCTGCTCAAGTTTGGATTCCATGTTATGTCCCTGTGTTTACCACCTGAATGGTTTGTTTCCCACAGACTGGAAAGCAGCAGGAAGGTATACTCACTGTGGGCTTTCCAGATACTATGGCTGGGGCTGGCTTTTCTTAAGTGGAGTGGCCAGTAGCCAGTACACGTAGTGTCGGAGAGGATGAGCAATCTCACAACTCCATCTGTATAGTCAGTGACTGCAACACCCTCCAAATGGTCTCAGACCCCATCTCATTTAGCCACACTTGTAAGAAACTACTAGCCATTCCCCTCTCCCTCCCTGTCACATTTCTACCATCCCCCCCTTAGAGATTAATCTGTCCTTAAGCTAGCCGAGGGAAATTAAATGCCCTAACCTGCTGGTGTTTTTATCAGAGCAAGCCAGGTGGTTCCGAAAGCTCTGCCTGGGACCCCCTCCCAAGAGGTCCAGCACCACTGAGTCTGAAAACCACTGACACAGTCCTGGTCACACAGACCCCATCCCCAATCCCCCAGACTCAAGTATAAATATTCCCAAAAGATGGGTGGGTTTTAGCGAACATTTTCTGATCCATTCCAGCCCCACTGCCTGCTGGATTGAACTGCTAGCAAGTTGTAAACCTGTGCCTACTTTTTCTTTCATCTATAACCTTGTAAACTCCCCCTCTCCTTTTTTTTCCCCCCTCCTTAATATATTTGACTGCTAACCAGAAGGCTGGTGGTTCAAACCCACCAGCCACTCCCTGGAAGGAAGGTTGGGTAATCTACTTCCGTAGTGATACTGCCTCAGAAACCCAAGGCGGGGTCGCTATGAGTTGGATCCGACTCCACAGCAATGGTTGCGTTTATTTATTTCATTCTTAATGAAGTTCATGCCAGTAATAACACCCCCTGGCAGATGTTTTGGTTTCTCCGAATCTATCCAAAGGGAAAATTTCAAATTCCCTGGGAAGTTCCCAAGACACCATCCTTTACCTTCCACCGTCCCTGATGTCCTACCATTATGAGATCATTACTTTTGATTAATCATTGATGTGTCCCTCTGATTTTAGTCGGCCCTTATCAAGACTGAGAAGGGGGATCCTGTAGACAAGTTTAGACGGTTGGACCAGGCTTTTGCTACTCAATCTGTGGCCCTCAGATAGCAACATCAGTAGCACCTGGGGCATTTATATTGGTAGAATCTAGGGTTTTCACCTTCCATGAGGGAGACCATGCTTCAATTCCCAGCCAGTGCACCTTATGTGCAGCCCCCACCCATCTGCCACTGGAGGCTTGTGTGTTGCTATGATGTTGAACAGGTTTCAGTGAAGCTCCCAGACTAATGGAGTAGGAAGAAAGGCCTGGTGATCTACTTCCAAAAATCACTTAATAAAAATGGATTTGCAGCTGATCATGGGGGTGGAGCAGGACCATTCTGTTAAAATGGGGTTGTCATGAGTCAGGGGCCAACTCAACAGCACCTACCAACAACATCCCAGATCTACTGAATCAGAATCTACATTTCAGTGAAGCCCTCCCATGACTTGTGATTTGTGGACACATTAAAGGTTGAGAAGCATGACTTTTGATGCCTTCTGAGATTCACCTTCTCTAAGTTTCTGTGATAGGCAGTGCCAAAGTGTAATTTTAAGAAGTTAAAAACTTGAATCTTACAGGGTGAATACATGTCAAAGATTTTATTCAACTCTAACTAATGAAGGAGCCAGTAAGAAGGTAAAGCTGATTCCAAAAGCATGTTAGAAACTGGAGTTCATACAATCCTTAACAAAAGAAAAAGAATGTTGGAATAAGATTGCTGTTACATACAGAACTAGTCAATATCCTACAGGGTAATAAACAGTCAACTTTGGGATTACCCTTTCAATTGGACACAAATCTACAAGTTAACATGTAATTTCACAGAGTCTGGACTCTTAATTGCTAGTAAATAACAAAATCACAATGGCACATTTTCACAGGTGGGCCTGTTAAACACTTCTTCAGGATGACTTTAAAAAGACACAGCCATCATCTAAGGCCCATTTCTGTTGTTGTTGTTACGTGCCGTCAAGTAGGTTCAAAATCAAAACGACCTTATGTGCAACAGAACATAACACTGCCTGACCCTGCGCCATCCTCATATTCGTTGCCATACTTGAGTCCACCATCACAGCCATGTCAATCAATCTTGTTGAAGGTCTTTCCCTATTTTGCTGACCTCTACTTTACCAAGCATGATACCTTTCTCCAGGAATTGGTCCCTTCTGAAAACATGACCAAAGTACAAGAGACAAAGTCTGGTCATTCTTGCTTCTAAGGAGCATTCTGGCTGTACTTCCTCCAAGACAGATTTGTTTGTTCTTCTGGCAGTCCATCTGTACAATCAGTATTCTTCTCCAGAGTAGAGAGAGGAAGATGGCATCATACTTGTAGCCCACATGTTTGTTCCCTCTAGCATCTTAATTCCTGAATAACTAGGTATATCAGATAGAAACAGTGATACTGGAGTTGTGAGCAACTAGGGAAAAGATAAGGTATCAGATTTGGTTGTTGTTGTTTGCCGTTGAGTTGGACCCGACTCATAGTGACCCCTCCTTGAGTTTCCGAGGCAGTATCACTATGGAAGTAGATTGCCCTATCTTCCTTCTGAGGAGTTGCTGGTGGCTTTGAACCGCTAGCCTTCTGGTTAGCAGGCAAGTGCCTTAGCCACTATGCTACCAGAGCTCCCTGGTATCAGATTTGGTAGAGGTGGAGAAAAAGAGCAGATTTAACAACTGGGAAAAGTAAATGAACCTGCCTAGCTGGTGGAGAGACGGAGAGCTGGAGAAGTGGAAGACTCATGAGCAATACAGGAGAGATCAGTGGAGAGAAGGAAGAAGGAGAACAAAACAAAACAAAACACCATGGAACCCACAGGTGTGTTGGGGACTTGGAATACCCACATTGGGAGCTTCTGACAGAGAAGTTGGGAGCTGAGCTGAGTGAGTAGATAACCTTACTGGGAAACAGATCAAAATCCCCCTTGGCTCGAGCTGCCATGGAGTTCAGAAAGGAGTGGGGGAAAGGAGGAAACTCACTCTTGAGTGGACAGAGCCCAAGAGTGAACTCACAGCAGTGGGTGGGGGTTCAACTCTTCCATGACTGCTTTTTGACACAAAGTGGACCAGGGCATGGGGTTTTTGAGGTTTCCTGATCCAAGCAGAAGGTGGGGACCCTCTACCCATTGGAGTCTCTGTCTATTTTGAACTGTGAGACTATGGGTCTGTGATTGACAACAAGATGTCTTCATTAGTAGCTGTCTCAAGAAGACACAAACTGCCTGAGCCAGCAGCACCTCTCCCAAATGTGGGAAATGGGGACTTGGTACTGGCACCTTTTTTTTTTCCCTTTCTTTTCTCCCCTTCTCCTCTGCTTCATCCAATAGAAGGAGGCACATTAAGCCACTACAACATCTGCTCATCCCAACTCCAAATCCCCTTCATGACAGAGACCTCCATCCATATCCCCACCAGTGATTCCACTAACACAAAGAGAACTGGAGAGCAACCCAGTACAGCCAAATTAATAACAAAACAAAACACATGCTCCACACTTTCAAATATATTTAAACATAAAATCAGGGTGAAGCAAATTGATACGTAATTAACAGTTAAAGACAATAACTTCAAAATGTCTAGGAAACAACAGACAACCTCAAATTAAACAAAACAAAACAATAAAAACAGGATAAGACAATAGAAATAAAACCCCAGGTTAAAGAATTGTCTATCATGGAAGAAGAACAGGCAATAGAATTATCTGAGAAGGAATTCAGAAGATATGTATATAGAACTCTACAAGAGCTCAAGGAAACCACAAAGAGGACCAAGGTGAAGACAGATAGTACCTGGAAGAATTCAGGAAAAACATTCAAGGACAAAATAGCAAGATAAATACACAATTACAACTCATACAAAAACAGTAGTTAGAAATCCAGAAGATGAACACTAAAATTACAGAGTTAGACAACACAATGGAAGGACAAAAGAATAGATTAGAATTGGCCAAAACACACATTTCCCAACTAGAAGACAAATCCCTTGATGCCAGCCTATTTGAAGAAAAATCAGAACAAAGATTTAAGAGAAATGAAGAGAACTTAAGCCACTCCTCAGAAGGAAGGTTGGGCAATCTACTTCTGTAGTGATACTGCCTCAGAAACCCAAGGAAGGGTCCGACTCGATGGCACATAACAACAACAACAAGAGTTATATGGGATGACATGAAACAACATACACCTCATTGGAATACCAGAACAAGAAGAAAGAAAGAAAAAAAAGGTACTGAGAAAATTATGGAAGACTTACTAACAGAAAAATTTCCCCATATTATGAAAGAAGAAAAGATCTCTGTCCAAGAAGCTCAACGAACCCCATACAAGATAGATCCCAAGAGAAAGTCACCAAGACATACAAAAATAAAAAAACAAATTCACTGCCATCAAGTCAATTTGACTCATAGTGATCCCTCTTTGGGTTTCTGAGGTGGTATCTCTACAGAAGTAGATTGTCCAGTCTTCCTTCTGAGGAGTGGCTAGTAGGTTTGAACCACTAGCTTTCTGGTTAGCAGTCAGTTGCCTTAGGCACTGCACCACCAGAGCCCCCCACCAAGATATATGTTAATCAAACTCTCCAAAACCAAAGACAAAGAAAGAATCTTGAGAGCAGCTTGAGAAAAAAGAAATGTCACCTACAATGGACAAACAGTAAGACTTAAGTCCTGATTACTCAGCAGAAATCATGCAGGCAAGAAGGCAATGGGACAGCATATATAAAGGAAAAGAACTTCCAATCAAGAATTCTATATCCAGACAAATTGTCCCTCAGATATGAGGGTGAAATCAAAACATTCTCAGACAAACAGAAATTAAGGGAATTTGTGAAAACCAGACCAACCCTACAAGAAATGCTAAAAGGAGTCCTTACAACAGAGAACCCACAACAGGGAAAAAGAAGTTAAAATCAGGACACTTGACATCAACACTGAGAAACCAAACCAGAAATAGATGCTCAAAATAAGCTTATAAAACAATGTACAAGAAACAAGGGAGTCAATCTGCAGACACCACCAACAACAAAGCAAACAGAGGGAATAAAAGCTTTAAATACAAAACTTCCAAATGTAGAGGAAGACAGGATAGTGTCTTTATAGAATTGAATGTTCCAAACTTAAGGAGACAAGAATTTACTTCACACCAACAGCAGAAGAGAAGCCAGATGATTGGGACCTTCTAAAAATTAAATGTTTATGTGCTTCCAAAGACTTCTCCAAAAGAGTCAAAAGAGAACCT
>NW_006921657.1:7301382-7302282 GCF_000298275.1 Orycteropus afer afer
AAAAAAAAAAAAAGAATTCAGGGTAACCACAAACAAAATTAACAATCCCCCTAAGCAAACCAGAAAGAAGAAAAACATACGGGCTTAGTAAGCACAAAACTAACAGTAATAAAGAAAAGAGAAGAAACACTTGACAACAAAATGAGCTCAGCACAGAAAAATATTTGGAACAAGGAAATTACCAACAGCACAATAAAAAAAAAAAAAAATAGAATGACAGCAATAAATTCATGCTTATTGCTAATTACACTCAATGTGAATGGACTAAATGCACCAGTCAAGAGAAAGAGAGTGGCAGATTGGATAAGAAAAGAAGACCCATGCATATGCTGCCAACAAGAGACTCACCTTAGATGCAAAGATAAAAACAAATTAAAAATTAAAGGGTGGAAAAAATATATACTAAGGTAATGGCAACCAAAATAGAGGAGGAGTGGCAAAATTAATTTCTGATAAAATAGACTTCAAGGTGAAAAACAGCATAAGGGACAAAGAAGGTCATTATGTGATCCTAAAAGGATCAATTGACCAAGAAGACATCACCATCATTAATATCTATGCACCCAATGAATGGTGGTGGTGTTTTGTGCCGTCGAGTTGGACCCAACTCATAACGACCCCTCCTTGGGTTTCTGAGGCAGTATCACTACCAAAGTAGATTGCCCAACCTTCCTTCTGAGGAATGGCTGGTGAGTTTGAATCTCCAGCTTTGTGATTAGCAGTCAAGTGCCTTAGGCACTATGCTACCAGAGCTCCCTGTACCCAGTGAAAATGCCCCAAAATATGTAAAGCAAAGTTAACTGGATTGAAAGGAAAATAGACAACTGCAATAGTAGTAGGAGACTTTAATACACTACTTTCAAGGAGGGACAGAACTAGGGAAAAACTCAACAAAGATAC
>NW_006921657.1:7302868-7304828 GCF_000298275.1 Orycteropus afer afer
ACTGCTAACCAGAAGGCTGGCGGTTCAAACCCACCAGCCCCTCCTTGGAAGGAAGGTTGGGCAATCTACTTCCATAGTGATACTGCCTCAGAAATGCAAGGAGGGGTGACTATGTGTTGGGTATAACTTGATGGCACATAACAACAACAACAATAAACAAAAAGAGTGACATCACAACAGAGCCAACTGAAATAAAAAAAGATATTGACAGAATATTATAAAGAACTGTACTCCAACAGAATCAAGAACCTAGAAGAGATGGACAAATTTCCAGAAACATAAAACCTACCTAAACTATCCCAGTCAGAGACAGAATACTTGAACAGACCCATAACAAAAGAAGAAATTGAGCAGGTCATAAAAAAACTTCCCACAAGAAAAAGTCCTGGCCCAGATGTCTTCACTGGAGAATTTTACCAAACATTCAGGGAGGAGTTGACACCTATACTACTCAAACTATTCCAGAACATAGAAAAAGATGGAATACTCCCAAATTCATTCTATGAAACAAGCATAACACTGATACCAAAACCAGGGATAGACACCACTAAAAAGAAAACTTCAGACCAATATCCCTCATGAATATAGATGCAAAAATCTCAACAAAATCCTAGCCAACATAATCCAACACATATCAGAAAAATAATACATCCTGACCAAGTGGGATTCATACCAGGTATGCAAGGATGGTTCAGCATCAGAAAAACAATCAATCTAATCCACCACATAAACAAAACAAAAGAACTATATGATCATATTAATAAACACAGAAAAGGCATTCAAAAAAATCCAACACTCATTCCTGTTCAGAACTTTCAGCAAAACAGGGATAGAAGGGAAATTGCTCAACATAATAAAGGGCATATACGCAAAACTAACAGCCAACGTTATTGTTAATGGAGAAAGACTCAAAGCATTCCCATTGTGAATGGAAACTAGACAAGGATGCCCTCTATCACCAAGTCTATTTAACATTGTATTGGAAGTCCTAGCCAGGGCAATAAGGCAAGAAAGAGAAATAAAAGGCATCCGAATTGGCAAAGAGGAAGTAAAGTTGTCTCTATTTGTGGATGACATGATCCTATACATAGAGAACCCAAGAGACTCAGCAAAAAAGTTACTGGAACTAATAGAGAGGTTCAGCAAAGTGACAGGATACAAGGTCAACACTCCTCTACCTCAACAGAGCCCTCTGAAAAGGAAATAAGGAAATCAATACCATTTGCAGTAGCTACCAAAAAGATAAAATATCTAGGAATAAATCTAACCAGAGACACAAAAGACCTATGCAAAGAAAACCATAAAACACTGCTACAAGAAACTACAAGGGATCTACATAAGTGGAAGAACTTGCTTTGTTCATGGATAGGAAGACTGGATATTGTGAAAATGTGACTATTACACAAAAGCAATCTACATATTCAACATAATCCTGATCCAGATACCATCAACATTTATTAAGGATATGGAAAAAACAACTATTAATTTCATATGGAAAGGAAAGAGACCTTGGATAAGCAAAGCATGGCTGAAGAAGAAAAACAAAGTGAGAGGTCTCACATTCCTGGATCTCAAAACCTACTATACAGCCACAGTAATTAAAAACAGCATGGTATTTGTACAATGATAAACAGATAGACTAATGGAATAGAATAGAAAACCCAGAAATAGATCCATCCACATATGGACAGCTGATCTTTGACAAAGGACCTAAACCCAATAAATGGGGGAGAGATAGCCTCTTTAACAAATGGTGCTGGCAAAATTGGATATCCACCTGTAGAAAAATGAAACAAGACCGACCTATATCTCACCTCCTACAGAAAAATAAACTCAAATTGGATCAAAGACTTACATGTAAAACCTAAAATTATAAAGCTCATCAAAGATAAAATAGGGGCAAATCTAGGGATCCTAGTTCACAGCATAGACTATCAAGCATAACCCAAAACCCACAGGC
>NW_006921657.1:7304928-7368201 GCF_000298275.1 Orycteropus afer afer
TAGCGCATACATTTAGTTTCATTCCCCATTTACCATGTCCAACCCTAACCCAGTCTCCTTGCCTCCCTACCCTATAACCCTGTCCTGTGCGCCTCATGTTTACACACTCTTGTTTGTCCTGCATTTCCTCAATCTGAATGCTGGTCCTCTGGTGTCCCATGGTCTATTGCTCTAAGGGATGTATTACCATAGAGTATGTGGGTGAGGATGAGTGGGACCTTTTGAAAATTAAATTCTTAATGCACATTGAAAGACTTCTCCAAAATGGTAAAAAAGAGAACTTACAGATTTGGAAAAAATATTTGGCTATGACATATCTGACAAAGGACTTATCTCTAAAATTTATAGAAAACTTCAACACCTCAATGCCAAAAAGACAAAAAATCCAATTCAGAAATGGGCAAGGGGCATGAAAAGACACTTCACTGAAGATGATATACTGGTGGGCAACAAACACATGAGGAAATGCTCACGATCATTAGCCATTAGAGATACACAAATCAAAACAACAATGAGATATCTCACGCCAGCAATAATAGCAAAGTTCAACAAGACAGAAAATAGCAAATGCTGGCGAGGTTGTGGAGAGATGGGAACTCTCATACAGTGCTGGTGACTGCAAAATGGTACAACCATTGTGGAAAATGGTATGGTGTTTCCTTAAAAAACTGAAAATAGAAATACCATTTGATCCAACAATTCCATTACTAGAAATATGTCGTAAAGAAGTGAGAGACAGGATATGAACAGACATATGCACACCCATGTTCATTACAGCACAATTCACTATAGCAAAGAGATGGAAACAACCTAAATGCCCAGCAACAGATGAATGGATAACCAAATTTTCGTACATTCACACAATGGAATACTATGGTGCAATAAAGAATAATGAAGAATATATGAATCATCTCACAACGTGGATGAACCTGGAAGATATTATGCTGAGTGAAATAAGTCAATTGCAGAAGAATAAATATTATATTAGCCTATAACTGTAAAGAGGGGGAGGCCTTCAAGGAGATGGATTGATACGGTGGCTGCGATGATGGGCTCAAGTATAGCAGGGATTGTGGGGCTGGCGCGGGATCAGGCAGTATTTCATTCTGCTGTGCATGGGGTCGCTATGAGTCAGAAACGACTTGACGGCACTTAACAACAACAACAACAACATAACTGTAAAAAGTCAAGGAAGAGTTTACTTAGGGAAGAGAACTCAGTTTGTAGCTTACCGGGAATGAGAGGGAAGAGGAGGGAAAATTTCAGACTAGTTGGGGGTCACATGTTGATTTGGGTAAGGGGAAGGACAGTATGGAAAGAGTCTGTGACCAGCATGATGACACTGGGGAAAGGAAGGTCCCCAAAATGTGCACATGAGATATAGACAACAGAGGCAAATACTATTATGTGCACAACACTGCATTACCACTAACACTAAATGCCAAGCTACAGATAAATGCAAGACAATTGAGAAGATCAGGTGAGGGGTGGCAAACAGGAATGTATCCTAGACCAAGGATAGATTTAGCTGAAGATAATCTTGCATAGATACTAAACCAAAAACCAAACCAAACTCACTCTCGTCAAGTTGGATCTGATTCATAGCGACCCCTCCTGGGTTTCCGAGGCAGTATCACTATGGAAGTAGATTGCCCAATCTTCCTTCCGAGGAGTGGCTGGTGGGTTTGAACCACCAGCCTTCTGGTTAGCAGTCAAATGCCTTAGGCACTATGCCACCAGAGCTAGTGATACAGAATTAGCCACACTCATTACAGAAGCAACAGAATACAGTTGGAGTAATCTCTCAGAGAGAACCAAACACCTTGGGAGAGAGAATCACCAGGCTTGCTGACTCAGGACCATAGTACTGGGGGACACCACGCTCAATTGACACAACACAGTACATAAAAATCTTGTTCCACAACCTACTTTGGTGAGTAGCAACTGGGGTCTTTAAAAGCTTTTGAGTGGCCATGGAAGATGCAACTATTGGTCTCCTCTCATCTGAAGCAAAGAAGACTGAAGAAAATCAAAGGCATTTGGAAACAATTAGTCCAAGGATGTGATGGATCTCAAGACCAGAAGAACTAGATGGTGCCCGGCTACCAATGCCAACCACTTGGGAAGGGATCAAATCGAGATCCTGGATAGAGTGGGAGGGAAAATGTGGAACAAAATTCAAAAACACAAAAATGACCAGAATTACTAGTTGGATGGAGTCTGGTGGGACCCCCAAGACTCTGGACCTGGGATGCCCTTTGGGCCTGGGATTGGACTCACTCTCAAAGATCAGCTCTCAGCTCAATAGTAGAAAGATTACACATAGAATACCCAACCCAGGGCAATGCACCCACCTACTCTAGGGAGATACACCCATTAGAGCAATTGTCCATGGGAGACCAGAGGGGCAGCAGTCACATGGAGAGAAAGCTGGACAGACAGGAGTGTATACTTAAAAAGGCCATGGAGCGAGGCAGGGGGGTGTCACAGGGATAGGAGGGGAGGAAAGTGTGTTATGGTCAGGGATGGTAATCAGGGCATGAAATCAAATGTACATGAACTTTTGAAAGTAAACAAATTTTAAAAAATCTTCTCCAACATCAGAACTCAAATGCATCAGTTCTTCTGTGGTCTTCTTTATTCATTGTCCTCGTTTCTGTTGTTGTTGTTGTTATTATTTGCCGTCGAGTCGGCCCCGACTCATAGCAACCCCTCCTTGGGTTTCCGAGGCAGTATCACTACGGAGAGGATTGCCCAACCTTCCTTCCGAGGAGTGGCTGGTGGGTTTGAGCCGCCAGCCTTCTGGTTAGCAGTCAAATGCCTTAGGCACTATGCTACCAGTGTCCTCGTTTCTAGGCTATGGTTATTTCTTAACATCAGATGACCAGTTGCTCTGTTTCTGTGAGGAAAAGACTGGCAGCCACCTGAAGCGTGAGGGAAGAGGAAAGAACTGGAGGCGCAAAAGGAACAGAGGAGCTAGTTCCATGGAACAACTCAGTCAATTGGCATAATATAGCTCAGAGTTCATGGTCTTCATCCTAGTGAGGTGAGCAGCGTCTGGGATCCTAAAAGCTTAAGGGCTGCCATCTAAGATACAGCTATTGGTCTCTAGTCATCAGAAGCAAAAGAGAAAGAAGAGAAGCAAAGTCCCAGAGATGAAACTAGCTTGTGTGGCTAATAGCCTACATAAGCCACAGCCTCATTTACCCTGAGACCAGAAGAACTAGAATGGTATCCAGCTACCACTACTGGTCATTCTGATCAGGGCCAAAATAGATGAGCCCAATAAAACATAAGAAAAACAGACCAGAACTCATTCTTAAAAATGCAGACTTGGCAGGTGATATGTCTACATGTGCATTTGTGTGTGCTGTAAGAATGTCCAGGTGTATAGTAGTGCTGACAAGGGGCAAGGTTGGGTGGCTCCTTGGCCACAGCCAGATGTCCTTAGGGAGCAAGTAGTTGGATCTGTGGGCACAGGACCAAGGTCACAGGGGACACCAAGCTCAATTGGCAAAACATACTACATAAAAACATTGTTTTATATCCTACTTTGGTGAGTAGCCACTGGGGTCTTAAAAGCTTACAGGCAGCCATCTAGAGGCCTCTAGGGTCTCTCCTCATCCAGAGCAAAGAAGAGTGGAGAAAACCAAAGACACATGGAAACAATTAATACAAGGGACCAGTAGATCATATGATCCTCAGCCTATATGCCCATGAGACCAGAAGAACTAGATGTTGCCCAGCTACCACTGTCGACCACTAGAAGTATCAGGGCAGAAGATCCTGGATAGAGTGGGAGAACAAACTGGAACAAAACTCAAAATCATTAAAAAGAAAAAAAAGACCAGGTTTGCTGGTCTGATAGAGCCTGGTGAGACCTCTGAGACTATGGCCCCTAGTTACCCTCAGGTCTGGAATTGAACTCACTCCTGTGGCTTCCACCCAAACAATAGACAGGCATATGGGGTGAACATTTACATCAGATAGATACACTCCTTGGAGTGATCAATCATGGGAGAACAGAAGGGCAGTGTTTGCACAGGGAGATAGTTTTTTGGGGGGGCAGGGCAGTGCATGGGAGGGAAGGACACAGGGAAGAGGTAATTACAGGGAGGAAATGGGAAGAGAACTGTGACATTGTAGGGAATTGCAGTCAGTGACATGAGACAAAATGTATGTGAAATGCTGCATGGAAAATAAATTTGCTCTGTAAACTTTCGCTCAAATCACAATTAAAAAAAAAAAAAAATGCAGACTTGCTGGACAAATTGTGACCAAAGGACTGCCTGAGACTATCACCCTGAGATCCTCCTTAAACACTGAACTGAAACTGTTCTGGGATCACCTTTTAGTGAAATAACAGACAGCACCACACAAGATAAAGGATAATGTGTAAGTATACACACACACATGTATTACCTATGTTTTGTGTGCTGCTTTCTGTTATTTCACTAAAAGATGATCCCAGGAAAGTATGGGCATTCTGTTGGCATAGTGCCTAAGGCATTTGACTGCTAACCAGAAGGCTCGTGGTTCAAACGTACCAGCCACTCCCCAGAAGAAAGGTTGGGCAATCTACTTCCATAGAGATAACAGCCGCGGAAACCCAAGGAGGCGTCTCTATGGTTGAATTGACTCAACAGCAGTGAGTTTGGTTTCTGTGTAAATATAGTACTCTATTAAAAAAGAACATTTATATGAGACCAAAAGGTCTGCAATTGCTCTAAAGCTAAGATGAGAAGATAAAGGGGCAGGGAAACTAGTACCCGAAATGGAACAAACATCTGGATTCTCTGAGAAGAAGGCACACTGTCAGAGTGAGAAAGTTCTGGTCCAAACCAGGGAATGTTGTCTCGTTGTGAAAAGTGTAACTAATGACACTGAAATCGATGTATACAAATTGTCACATGGGAACCTAATTTACTGTGAAAACTTTCACCAAACACAATAAAATATTTTTTTAAAAAAAGCTATGGAATGTAGCTAAAATAAAATTGTACAGACAGGCATAGAGGGTGAACATGTACATCATGTAGATACACTGCTTAGAATGATCAATCATGGGAGAACACAAGGGCAGTGTTTGCACAGGGAGAAATCTCAGGGGGCAGGAATGCATAGGAAAGAAGGACACGGAAGAGGTAACTACGGGGAGGAAGTAGGAGCAGAGCTGTTACATTATGGGGAATAGCAGTCAATGTCATGAAGTAAAATGTGTTTGAGCTGCTGTATGGAAAATGAATTTGCTCTGTAAACTTTTACTCAATCACAACAAAAATTTGAATTGTATACTAGCAGCTTGTCATGAGTCAGTGACCAGGCTAAGTGTTTTACATTTATTATCTCATTTCATCCCCCCAACATATGAAGTAGGTGCTATTTTTATTTCAGTTTTACAGATGAGAAACAGGACTGGTGAGGACTAGGACCTCACGTCAGTTGTTGGAGCAACTAGGATTCAAACCCAGGCCTTTTGACAAGAGTCCAATAATTTGAGTTTTAGAATCAATGTCTAGGCCTAGGGATTTACAAAAGACCCCACTTAAGCTGGAGGAGGCTTCTGGGCTGCCCCCAGATGTCCCATAGAACTGCTTACCTTTTCCTAAGAGGTTCCATATCTTTCCTAGATGTGTGTTCTCCCTGACACAGTAGAGATTAACTTGAATCCTTCTTAACCCAGAATCTACCCCAGATCACAGCCACTACCCAGGGTGCAGGACCTACCAGAAAACTATCTGCCTTGAAGCCCCAGCAGGGACTCCCCTTGTTCCTCAAGAAGAGACTCCTTACATCTGGATTCTCTGAGAAGAAGGCAGACTGTCAGAGTGAGAAAGTTCTTCTGGTCCAAACCTCTCCCCATTTTATAGATGGGAACATGGAGTTTCAGAGAGGTGGAGAGGCTTACTCAAGGATGCACAAAGAGCTGGTGTCAGAGCCCAGACTAATGTCCAGATATCCTGGCTCCCTGTCCTGGGTTCTTCCAGTGGCCCTCGCTGGGTCCTAGCGTTTGAGAGTAGTCTGGTTGGAACCCTGGCCTCTCCTCCTTGGCTCAGGCTGTGCTGAGAGAGTGAGTCAGTCATTAGAACCCTCACTTGTCATTTGTAAATTACAGATAACAACACTGACCTCCTTCCTTGGAGAGAGCTGACTAATAAGCAATTTTAAGCCATATTGAAAGAAACACTCCTTGGAGACTGACTAAGGAGAGGGAGAAGCACACCTCCTGGCTCCTAGGAAGAGACTTGAATCTAGTCCAGGACCCAGTCTTTCTCCGGCCACCTTGTCCTCCATCTTCAAGCAGACAGCCCTTCCTCCCCAGCCCCACCACCAACAAACGGATGCTGAAAACACCTGTGGTATGCTAGGAGTCTGGTTCACAGGAACCATATTGGGACCCGGCTGAGAGACTCCCTTCCCCTTCCCTGCAGATTCTGAGCTTTTTCAAAATGGCTGCTATGGCAACAGCCTTCCTTGTTCCCAAGGCCCCAAGTGTGTTTCTAGCCAGGAAGAATGAGTCTCTCCTCAGAGAGGACTGGCTTCCCTACCACCTGGAAGGTGTCTCAAAGGGCATTCTGTGGCATCATGCCCACCCTTCTTCCAGATACCCGTCACCTCTTTCAGGCACCTCAGAACCCACCTCCAACACTGCTTAGAGGGGACTGTGTGAGAGCCCAGTCTAGGCCCCACGCATCCCATAAATACCCAGTGAGGGCCTGTTGGCCAGAAAGGATGCTAGGAATAGGGGCACACCAGTCTGTAAGGAGGGAGTCTTGGTGTTGGGGAGTCATAGACTAGTCAGGGAAACAGGAGGCATGGGAAAGGAGAGATTACTGCAATGTCAAAGTGGTTCTTAAACTTTGCTGCACATCGGGGATCTTTACGAAATACCAATCTGGTTCCCACATCAAGACATTCAGATTTAACGGGGTATGATCTGAGCATGAGAGGGGTTAAAATCTCCCTAGGTGACTCTAAAGTGAAGCAAAGTTTGGCAACCACTGGTCTCAGAGCTATTCTAGAGGTGTGGGAGCAGAGAGGATGGAACAAGGAACACACTGATGGGCCAATGAGAGAGGGACAGGGGCCGGAAGTGTTGGCAGATACTCAGGCAGCGGTTAGAGTGCATGCAAAGTGTGGGGTAGTTAAGAGGAATAGTGAGATGCTTGATGAGGAAAATATCCATGATCATGGGAGAAGCAGGAGGATTTGAAGCTGGAGAAGTAGACAAGAACTTGGTCATGAAGGGCCTTGTAAGGCATGTGAAGAAACTTGGGTTTAAATCAGGTACCTGGAAACCTGCAAGCGAGTGTAGGCAGGAGAAGGGCACAATTAGATTCATGATGTGGGATAGTATGTGGGGTGGACATAGGTAATGTAATCATTTATTCATTCATTCACTCATTCATTTGCTCCACCCATCCATCCATCCTCCATCCATCCATCCATCCATTTGTATCTCCCACATTGATCGTGAGTTCTATGAGGCCAAGATCCTTGTGGAGGGGGCAAAGCCAAGAGAGCTTTTAGCAATGGTTCTCCACCCTGCCTGCAAATTAGCACCACCGAGGCTGTTTTGAAACCCCACTAATGCCCAGACCCTATCCACCAGAGATTCCATTGGTCTGCACTAGAGTCTTAGAGCTGGTATATTTTTAAAGCTCCCCATGTGATTCTAATGTGTAGCCAGGGTTGATAACCTCTAGAGATTTAAGAAGTCGCAACAAAGCTCGGGGGCCAAGTTCAACCCACAGATGTATTTAGTTTGGCCTGAATAGTGTTTAAAACAACTTTGAATGCTTTAAAATCAGGAGTTTTTTCATGAAAGATATCCGCATTCCTGGCTTCTGAAAGATCAGAAAAACTGACGACCCTGGCCTACATGACAGGGATTTCCTGGAGCTGGGGGTCAAAAGCAGGCAGAATGCCCAAGCGGCCGCACTTGCATCACCTCCGAGTACCTGAGTTTGCCACCTAGTTTACTTCCGGGCCGTGCAGGCAGGTATCTTCCCTCCATGGAGACAACACAGTAGAAGAAACGTGCAGCAGTGGAAGGGAGAGTTGACAAACCAGTTTGTGATAGGTGGGACTTCAGATTTGTGTCCACTGGAATCTGGAAATGTGAGTGGCCTGCACAGAACTTAAGGAGACCAGATCCAGGATCATCTAACAATCCCATTCTAATCCCCATCCCTTTTCCACACAGATGTCTCGAGAGGCTGAGCAACTTGCCCAAAGTTATACCGTAAGCAGAGCTGGCTCTTGAACCTGAGGCTCCTGACTCCCAAGCCACAGCATCCCATGGTCTACCACATGGCCCCGACCAGCTCTGGATCTCAGCCAGGTTACTTTGCTGTGCCTCAGTTTCTCCAAATTCACCACAGCCCCTTCTACTTTCCCCCCCTTAGGTGATAGGTACTGTTTTGCTTCCTCCAAAGAGAAGGCCATTCTCTCAGTCGTGCTATTTTCCCCTGGATCTCCTTCACTGCCCCTCAAAAAGATGAATTTTAAAAAAATTTTTAAATTAAAAAAAATCACTTCTTGACCCTTTTAGGCCCTTCTCTAAGAGGGTGTCTGAGTAGATTCTGGTCTGCACAGGAGGCTTTTCTTTCTTCAAGGACCTTCTCCTCAATCCCATTTCCTTCTCTCCTCCCACCTCCTGACATCCAGCTGTTCAAGTGGAAATCAGTTTCCTGGATGGTGAAAAGACTCTTAGGCCACAGCCACGTGAGCCTAGCTGCAGCTGTGAGGGGCTGGAGAGTGAAATGGGGAGCCAGGTGCTCCTCTGAGATGAAGGTCAAGGGCTAGGCCCGAATGGATGGGACTGGAAGTCCTGTAGGACGAGGGGATGGAAGGACTTCTCAAGGTGGACAGGGATTGCTTCTGCACCCTGGATGACTACAGCCAGAGTGTTCACAATGATCCTAGAGGGCCAAGAACCTTGAGAGGTGACTGGGATGGGGGCAGCCTCTCTTCCACTGTCCAGTTGTGTGATGATGAGTGAGCTGTTAGCCTAAAACAGGAGTAACAAACAGTGCCTTGTTTGCCTGAGGGGGTTTGAACCTGAAGTTCAGGGCTAAGAAGTACTCAGACCTGTGGTCAGGCCAGTCTGGGAGGAAGGTGTGATCTGAAGAGCATCGTGTCATCTCAGGCTGCCTGGGAGCCCCTTCTGGCGAGCGGGGAGAAGAAGAAGAAGAAAGGGAGGCTTTTTTTTTTAATCTGCACAGAGAGACTTTTACCAAACTGTTTGTCCTCCACCCATAAATTTTGGAATGAAGATGGACACTGTGTTAGTGACCACTGTATGCCTAGCAGCTGACTTCTAATCCTCACAGCAGCCTTGAAAAGAGCCATCACAAATCCCATTTTACAGATGGAGGAAATGAGGTTAAATGAGGTTATCCTGGATCACACATAATAAATGAGGGAGACAGAATTCACACCCAGATCTCTCTATCTGTGGCAACCCCTGCCTGCCCCTCTAAGTCTGGACCCACTGAATTTGTTTTGTTCTGATGGTGGGAAATAAAAGTCTGTGGAAGAGCCAGGAGAAGGAAGAAAACAAGACAAGGCTTTGTAATCTGAAAACATTCAGTAAAAAGATCAATAATGAGAGTAACTGACCACAAGGTTATGCTGAGGCACTAGAATGATGTGGCTGCTCAAGAAAGAAGAAAGGAAGGGGGAAAGGAAGAAAGAAAAGTAGAAAAGTGAGACTGCATTTTTCATAGTGCCCAAATCATTATAGATCATATTTATTGAACATCTACTATGTGCCAGGCATTGTTCTAAGTGGTTTGCATGTATTAACTCATACAAACAATTCTCATATCAACAATTCTATGTGACAGGTACTTTGATTAGCCTTATTTTACAGATGAGAGGAAACTGAGGCACAGAGAGTGTATGTAACTTTCCTAATGTCACACATTTAGTAAATGGCAGAATTGGGCTGTACAACCTATACAGCAGTGCCCTGAGCCCTGCATTATTCAATGAGGCTTGACATGATCTGTCACAGCTCTGAGCCCCAACTGTATGAGGGATATCCACAGAAAGTTAGACTCAAGATGGTAATGATGTTAATGTTGTTATTGTTGTTGTGTGCTGTTGAATTGATTCTAACTCACAGTGATCCTAAATGACAAGGTAGAAATGGTATTTTTATGTGAGCAGATTGCCAGGTCGTTTATCCCACAGAGTGGCTGGTGGATTCAAACTGTCAGTGTTTTGGTTAACAGTCTACTGCTTAACCATTGTGCTACCACGGTCCCTGAATGATGTGAATAACTAATACTTATTGAGCATTTAAGGAGCTCTGGTGGCATAGTGGTTAAAGCATGTAGCTGCTAACCAAAAGGTTGGTGGTTCAAACCAGCCAGCTGCTCTAAAGGAAGAAAGATGGAACAGTCTGCTTCCATAAAGAATAGCCTTGGAATCCCAATGAGGATCACTATGAGTCAGAATCAACTTGATGGCATTGAGTTTAGGGATTCTGGTAGGGCAGTGGGTAAGGAATTTGGCTGCTAACCAGAAGGTTGGCAGTTGAAACCCACCAGTTGCTCCATGGGAGGAAGATAGGCAATCTACTTCTGTAAAGATTTACAGCCTTAGAAATGCTATGGGGGTCACTATCAGTCACAATTGACTCGATGGCAGTGGGTTTGTTATTAAGCACTTGGAGGAGCCTTGGTGGTGCAGTGGTTAAGCACTCATGTCACAGTGCTAACCCACCAGCCAGTCCACAGGAGAAAGATGTGGTGGTCTGCTTCCATAAAGATTTCAAGCCTTGGAAACCCTATGAGGCAGTACTACTCTGTCCCATAATGTCTCTATGACTCAGAGTTTGACTCAGTGGCAGTGGGTCTGGTTTTGGTTTTGTTATTGAGCACTTACTATGTGCCAGGCACTGGGCCAACACTTTACATATAGTAACTCCTTTACTCTTCACAGTTCTAGGAGATGGGTATTATTATTGTCTCCATTTTACAGACACTGGGGCAAGTCACAGGAGGAAAAAAAAAAAAAAAATGCCCAAAGAAACTTAAGCTATTTCCTCTGCAGAAACAAGAAGACTTGAGGGGGTTCCCTCCCTCCCTCCTGTTCTCCTGAGGGCTGTCTTGGGGAGAGAGGGAGGATTTGAAGGCAAAAGCATCTGCTACTGGGCATGAGGGTCAGGACATCTGCTCCTAGTTGGGACTGTACTCAATGACCTCTAACACCTTCCATCTCTGAGACTGCCAACAAGCCATTGGGGCAGATGAGGAGCTGGAATGAGAAATCCCAACCAAAAACCAAGCCCACTGCCATTGAGTTAATTCTGACTCATAGCAACCCTACAGGACAGAATAAAACTGCCCTATAGGGCTTCCAAGCTTGTAGATCTTTATGGAAGCAGATTGCTTACTTACATTTTGGTTGAATGCCTCAACATGGTGTGAACAGAGCTCCTAGAGGGAGAAGGGAGACCAGAAAGAAGCTTGATGCGAACTGTTTGCCCAGAGTCCCAGGAATAAACCCCTGATCCTAATAAAGGAAGGCACCTGCCATTCACTCTCTTTTATCTGCTTGGAACGCAGCTCATCATTCCTGGACCAAAAGTCTATAGTGTGTCTGTTGGGTGCCAGAAAGACACTGGAGATAGGGGGAGGCATCTAACCCAACTTAACTGACCATTTGTTGAACATTTACCATGTGCTGAGTGGGAATGTTGACATCGTCTCATTTATTACCCTCAAAACCATTTTACAAATGCAGTGATTGAGACTCTGTGCAGGTAAGTAACTTGTCTGAGTTGGTTAATTCCTAAGCTAGTGGTCAACCAGCAGACCCATCACAGTGTTCCATTCTTCTCTGGAGAGCTTAGGCAAGCTAGGGCTCCCTGACCTGGTTCTTGTGTGGCCCCCTGCCCTGTAGCTGGGGCTGAAGTCCCCCTGTGTATTCACAGCTGCCTCTCATCCCCTTCTGAGGAGGGCCCCAGGGCCCTGGTGGGTAGGTGGGGGGCTAGGCTGGAATGCAGCAAGTATGAGAAGTGGGGACAGGGGTTGGGATGCTGGGCACTGAGAAAGGGACGCAGAATTATTGGATGCCGTTGCCTGGGCTGCAGTGGGGCATGGACTATGCCCCTTCTTTGGAAGGGTGCTCAGTCCCTGCCGAGGGAGTCCCATCGTGGAAAGGTCTTGGGGCGCCCTCGCTCGGTGGGTCGCGGCGGGCAGGGGGCGCTGCGACAGGCACAGGTGTGTCGGGTACCATAGCGACGGCGCCGCGCGGGCCCCCTCCCTCCTTTTCTCCCTCCTGCGCGGGAGGCGCTGGGGGCGGGTTGTAGAGCCTGGTGGACGGAGGAGCCGCGCGGAGCCCCTGCCTCGGCAGCCCGGGCTGGCCCACTGGGGCCCCGAGGGGTGCAAGACTCCGCAGGACGCAGACACTTGCGAGCGTACGCCCCCTGCCCATCCTCGCAGGATCAGGACCGACCCGCCGAGCGCAGAGCTAGGGGCGCGGGCTGGCCACTAGAGAGCCAGAGAGCGCCCTCCGCTGCTGCAGCTCTCCAGACGAGACTGTCCCCGAGCGGATGGGAGTGGGCAACATGGAAGGTGAGTGACCCGCCGGCTGGGCGCGGGGGCAGCTGGAGGTTCTGACTCAGGAGCAGTCTGCCAAGGGAAGAATAAAAAGGAAAGGGTGTCTGATCACTGATGACTGTCCGGAGCCAGACACTGTCCGTGTGTGTGCAAGAGACAGAGATGAGGGACGAAGATAGAAAGACCGAGCGATAGAGCGCAGGACAGAGAGACCGCAGAAGGAAGAGAGAGATATGAAGGCGGCTATTAGCTTTAAGGAATTGTCAGGAATTGTCATCTACTTTGTCTGCTTGAAGGAGCTCTGGTGGTGTAAGAGTTAAAGCATTTGACTGGTAACCAAAAGGTTGGCAGTTCAAACCCACCAGCCACTCTGCAGGAGGCAGTCTGCTTCCTTAGAAATTTACAGCCTTGGAAACCCTATGGCAGTTCTATTCTGTCCTATAAGGTGGTTGTGAGCCAGAATCGACGAATGGCAGTGGGTTTTTGGTTTTATTTGCTTGAGGAGTGGGGTATGGGTGGAGATATTATTCTAGATAGAATCACTTCCTGGCAAAGGTAATTTCTCATCCTGGGGGCAAGGGGAAGAGCTATGGACTTGACCTTCAGGACTTTAAGGGATAGTGGCCCCAGGCAAAGGCTGCTTGCCTCCAGCCTTATGGGGTGGAGTCCTGACCCCCTTCTCTGCCAAACTGGGCAAGGGGCATCATATTTAAGCTAACAGACTGGTGCACTGGCTTACCGGGTACCTTTGGGGTGGTGCCTAAACCTGTTGTGCCATTGGTTACCCATCTGTTGAATGGAGAAACTTACATCCAATTCACCTCACCAGGCGACTATGAAGATAAAATTAGGTAAGATGGGTTTTACAGACTCATGCCAATAAGAGACAGCTGCTGCAGAAGGTAATAAAACCCTAAAATTTAAAGTAATTGCAAGCACTGCTGGTAAGACAGAACATGGAATTTTATAGAAAATCTTTTGAGGCTACATTTGTAGCTTTCCAATGAGTGAGGGTTTGAAGACTGTACAGACAAAAGGCGAAGGAGAAATGCCTAACCCAAGATGAATCCAGAAGATGGACAGGATCTGTAAGAGCAGTGTTAGCAGAGCTCTGAAGCACAAATGAACAGAAGCTTGGGAACATTGGCAAAGACAGAGCAAGGAGACTTTTCAAGTCTAAGTAAGGATAACAAGAAGGAATGTGCTGGGGGCCTGGGGCACGTGGTATTACCTTAATGCACAAGGGAGGGCAGGCAGAGCAGGGCACAAGCAATTTTACTTCAACTGGTAAAATAAAGAGCATAAGGGGGAAACTGAAACCCAAAATAGGTGAGTGATAAGAAAAAGACATCAAGGCACCTACAATGAGCTCACCCCTAGAAGCCCAGATGAATGACATCCCAGGGAACTTGAGACAGATGTTATCAGTGCCTTGCAGGAAATTACAGAGAATGAAGGAAGTTCCAGAAAACTCAAGATGAGGCAATGTTCTGATTTTAAAAAAGGAAAGAAAAAAGAGATTTAAAAAAACTAAACAAAAACCCTTTAAACTACTAAGATTAATATCATCTTCTATTAAAATTCCAGAATAAATTATTAAACACATAGTTAGTGAGCACTTTGGAGGAAAAAGGCAATCAGACATGTCAGAATTTTTTCAAAGAAGGCCATCCCTCACATTTGCAAAGATGTATGCATGAACATATTCATCCCAGCACATGATTGGAAGCCATCTAAAACCCAAAGCCAAACCAGTCACTGTTGAGTCAAATCCAACTCATGCAGACACCAGATGTTGCAGAGTAGACTGCACTCCAAGGGACTTCAAGGGTGTGACCTTTTGGAAACAGATCATCAGACCTTTCTTCTGAGGTACCTCTGGAGCTCTTAATCATCTAAACCGACATCTAAAACCCACTGCCACTGAGTCAGTTCTGACTCATAGTGATCCCCATTGGATTTCCAAGGTTGTAAATTTTTACAGAAATAAATTGCCTCATCTTTTCCCACAGAGCAGCTGTTGGGTTTGAATCGCTGATCTTCTGGTTAGCAGCCAAATGCCTTACCCACTATACCACCAGAGCTCCTTGCTTAATCATCTGTTGTTGTTGTTGTTATGTGCCGTCGAGTCGGACCCAACTCGTTGTGACCCCTCCTTGGGTTTCCGAGGCAGTATCACTATGGAAGTAGATTGCCCAACCTTCCTTCTGAGGAGTGGCTGGTGGGTTTGAACCTCCAGTCTTCTGGTTAACGGTCAAGTGCCTTAGGCACTAGGCTACAAGAGCTCCTGCTTAATCATCTAGATCCTCACAATTAAGTAAATGAAGAGACACACCTACAATGGTACACTATGCACACATTAAAAACTGTGTTTATATTTTTGGCAAGGATGCTAAGTCCATTTGATGGGGAAGGAGGAACAGTCTTCAATAAATGATGCTGGGGAACTTGGATTTCCACATGCAGAAAAATGAAACAGAATCCATGCTTCAAATAATACAGAAAAGTAAACTCAAAATGTATTAAGGACCTAAATGTGCAAACAAAACCATATAATTCTTAGAAGAACAAGCAGAAGCAACACTGTCAGGCCTAGCTTTCAACAATGGATGATCTAATATAATAACAAAAGCACAAAGAGCAAAAGACAGAATAAATAAATCAGACCTCATAAAACTTAAAACTTTTATCAAAAGATTTTTGCCAAAAAAAAAAAAACTTTATTGAAAAAGTGAAATGACAAGCTACCAACTGGGAGAATATATATCAGACAGGAATCTAATAAACAAAATATATATAAACCTTCAACAACTAACAAAAACACAAATAACCTAGTCATAAAATGGGCAAAGGACTTGAATAGGCATTTCACCAAAGAGGACATTCAAACAGCCACCAAACACATGAAAATATGCTCAGTATCATTAGCCATTGTTGTTGTTGTTATGTGCTGTCAAGTCAGACCTGACTCATAGCGACCCCTCCTTGGGTTTCCAAGGCAGTATCACTACGGAAGTAGATTGCCCCATCTTCCTTCCGAGGAGTGGCTGGTGGGTTTGAACCGCCAGCCTTCTGGTTAGCAGTCAAGTGCCTTAGCCACTATGCTACCAGAGCTCCCTCATTAGCCATTAGACAGATGCAAATAAAAACCACAATGAGATACCATTTCACTTCCACTAGAATGGCTAAAATAATAATAATAATAATAAACAGAAAATAACAAATGTTGGTGAGGATGTGAGGAAAGTAAAACACCCATTGCTGATAGAAATGCAAATGATACAGCCAATGTGGAAAACAGAGTAGTTGTTCCTCAAAAAACTAAAAATAAAATTACCATATGACCCAGAAATTCCACCCCTAGGTATATATACCCAAAAGACTTGAGAACAGAGACTGAAAAAAAAAAAAAAAAAAAAAAACTTGTACACCAATGTTCATTGTAGCACTGTTCACAACAGTCAAAAGGTAGATACAACGTAAATGCCCGCCAACAGATGAATGGATAAACAAAATGTGGTGCATACATGCAATGGAATACTACTCAGCCAATAGGAGGAATTGATACATGCTGTAGTATGGATGGAGCTTGAAGACATTCTGCTGAATGAAAAATGTCAATCACAAAAGGACAAATATTGTATTACCTCACTCACTCACTGCCGTTGAATTGGATCTGACTCATAGTGACCCATCCTTGGGTTTCCGAGGTGGTATCTCTATGGAAGTAGATTGCCCAATCTTCATTCCGAGGAGTGGCTGGTGCGTTTGAACCGCCAGCCATCTGGTTAGCAGGCAAGTGCCTTAGCCACTATGCTACCAGAGCTCCCGTCAATAAGTTGTACACCTGTAAAAATTTGAATTGGCAAGAGTTGCATGATAGATATATTTACAACAATGGTAACAGCAACAACAAAAATGGTTGCTGAGGCTGCTTAGGTACAATCAAACACTTCATGGGGTTTGGTTCCTTGGTATGGGGGTTTAGAGTCATAGTTTCGTGGGATATACCAGTTAAGCAGCTCTGGTGACATAGTGCCTAAGGCATTTGACTGCTAACCAGAAGGTTGGTGGTTCAAACCCATCAGCCACTCCATGGAAGGAAGACTGGGCAATCTACTTCCTTAAAGATGTACCACCTTGGAAACTCAAAGGAGCTTGCTATGAGTCAAAATTGACTCAATGTCTGTGAGTTTGGTTTTTTAAATACCAGTTAATTGGCCTAATAACGTTTTCAGTGCTTCTGTTCTACCTCCTAGTGAGTTGCATAATGCCTGGGGTCTTAAAATCTTGCAAGAGTCCATCCAAAGCACAACAACTGGAGCAACAGAGGAAGAGAGAGAGTCAGAAATAAGAGAACAATATGGAATGTGTACCTAATTGCGTCCATGAGCAAGTGCTTCCTTTGCCATTAAGACCGGAGGGACTGGATGGTGCCCAGTTACCGTTACTAAACATTTTGATCAAAGATTCCATAGAAGAATCCTGATCAAAAGGGGGAAAATACAGAACAGAATTTCAAATTCTCATGGAATCCAGACTTTCTGTACCCATGAATGATGGATAAACCCCTGAATCTGTTCTCCTGAAATGTCTTTAAACCTTAAAAGACTTTCCCTGAGATCTTCTTAAAACAGTACAATAGTTTAGCTAGCGTAGTGCCTAACCCACCAGCCACTCCTTGGAAGGAAGGTTGGGCAATCTTCTTCCATAGTGATATCACCTCAGAAACCCAAGCAGGGGCCTGGATGGGGATGAGACCTTGGAGGTTCAATGTGGAGAAAAAGACAGTGATAGGAGGATGATCTTGGGAACAAGGATGCTCTCCTTCTGTGTGGCTCCACAGAGCAGAACAGGAACTGGTGGGGGCAAGTTGCAGTAAGATAATTCAACTCAACATCAGGAAGAACTTTCAATCACTTAAAGCTGGCCTAGGACCTATCTCCTCATTATTTCTCATTCTCTAGCTTGAGCAAGGGTGGCTGATAGGGCTGATTACTGACTGAGGGGCAGAAAGGGAGAATTTTGGGTGAGCTGGACCAAAGACATTATCTGGTGGGATCTCTGAAAGCCCAGGAAACTTCTCCCAACATCTACAGACACTGCAGTTGGCTGTGTCCCCCCACCCCCACCCCCGCCCCCGCTGACTTGCCCCAGCAGTAACCCCGTCAGGCCTACTTTCCAGTAATCCCTCTGGGCCTTAGCCATGGTGTTCTGCTGTGGGGTAAACCAACAGAAGAACAGCAAATGAGATCCATTCAGCATCCCAATACCAGCCCACCCCAGTCTAGTGGCTTCTACAAAGCCCCTGGCAGCCTCCTTGCTGCACACCCAGCCTAGGAGCTCTGTGGCTGAGGGAGGGCCATGTGCTGAGAGGATACACACCCATACTGGGGGGGGTGGTGCTGCAGGAAGCAGCACAAGCAGAGGGAAGTTACTGGACAGAGGAGGGACAGAGGAACAAGCCAGCTGGTCTCACTCCAGCACAAGACACAGCAGCATCTCTTTTCCACGCCCCTCAAAGTATGTGGGAATGCTGCAAGAGACACTGTGTCCTGTTGTTCACAAAGCACATCCGGCCTTAGAGGTGTATTTTTATGCAAATATAAAAGAATTAAGTTCAGTTACTCCTTGAAAATCTGCTACCTTCTCACTGATAACCTAAAATTTCACCATCAAAGATCTGCTTTTTCCGATTTAAGGGTTGACTCCTGTTGAAATGCAAATGTCCAAGAGACATGGCATTTTAAGCTGTTATGAATCATTTGCTCATCCATGTGGACAAGCTTATCAGAACCTTTTCTAAAAGAAGGTTCTGCTAGGAATGGGGGAGAGAGAACACAAGTAGCTTGGGACTGGGAGCTTGAGACTCCAGGTGGTGGTAACTTGTTGGGAAGTATTGGGTGGGAGAGGCATGGAGCCCAAAGGCATTGGTTGTCTATTTCTATCACTTCTATTACTTCTCGGTCCCAGGGCACCCCTGGCTCTGCCTCTGGCCAGAGTCTGCTTGCTTCTTCAGAAAAGGTTTTAGATGACACATGCATTATTCATGGTATCAGCTTTGCAGCTGGGGCCTCTGAGAGGCACCAGTACCAATTGCTTTCAAGTCGATTCCAACCCATGATGACCCCATGTGTGTCAGATTAGGACTGTTATCCATGGGGTTTTCAGTGGTTGATTTTCAGAAGTAGACTGCCAGGCCTTTTGTCCGAGGCAACTTTGGGTGGACTCAAACCACCAACAGCTGTACACATTCATTGTTTCACCACTCAGGGGAACTTCTTAGGGAAGAAACGTCCACCAAGTCAAGGATCTAGTGCTTTCCTGCCATTCCCAGTTGCTGCTCATGACACTGGAGTTCTTAATAGGTAACTTGATGTACCCAGAAAGGTTGGTTTAGAAAATGACTTGAGCCAGAGAACGAGCACAAAGTCAGACCAGGTCTCCTGGCTTACTTAGTGGAGCCTAGAGCCTGAGTCCTGCAGCCAGGCAGAACATGGGGCTCAGCCACTGCTACACGTTATGTTCTGAGAGCAAGTCTCTTTGCCTTTAAGCTTTGGTTTTCCTATTTGTAAAATGCAAAGAATTCTTTTTCCTTTGTCAGAGATAGCTTGATGCTACATAAAAAGTATTTCAACCATAATAAAAACAGTATCTTTCAGAGCCTGTATGATACAAGCAGTGCTTGAAGGAAAGTTCATAGCTTTCAGCACCTCTATTACCAACATTCATTCATTGTCTATATGTTCTAGGCCCTATTCCAGACAGTAGGGAACTGAATTAGGCCAGACTTCTGTCCCTAAGGGAGCTCTCTGGTAGTGTAGTGCCTAAGGCACTTGACTGCTAACCAGAAGGCTGGCAGTTCAAACCCACCAGCCACTCCTTGGAAGGAAGATGGGGCAATCTACTTCCGTAGTGATACTGCCTCGGAAACCCAAGGAGGGGTCGCTATGATGGCACATAGCAAACAGCAAGCTAACAATCTGTCCCTAAAGAGTTTCTACCTTGGTGGAAGAAACAAAAATCTCTGCACATAGCTGAAGGGCAAAGCTGAATGTGTCCAGTGCTACAGATAGCGCAAGCAGATCTTGAAGATGCTGTCATTCACAGGATTCAGGCTGGCAGTTCAAATCCCACCAGCCACTCCTCCGAAGGAAGATTGGGCAATCTACTTCCATAGAGATACTGCCTCAAAAATCCAAGGAGGGGTCCCTATGAGTCAGATCCAACTCGAGGGCAGTGAGTTTGGTTTTTGGTTTATAGCAAAAGAAAGGAAATTTTCTTTCCTTCTATCCTTTCTCTCCCCTCTTTAATCTCTTCCACTCCCACTTTCTAAGGCCTGGAATTCCTTTAAATGGGCTGAGAGTATAGGATTAATCTGTGAGTAAAGGGCAGATCAGTTACTTCAATTTTCACTGAAAAAATCAATGACTTGCATTGGAACCTTTCCTGAATACATATGTGGATGGATAAATCAAGGAAAATCAGAGAGCTCCCGGAGGAAGAGGGGAGAAATGAAAAGATCTCAGAGTGGGAGAAGGGAAAATACACAGAGGCTTATTTGGGGGCTCCTATTGGCTTCCTTGGGAAACTCAAAATCTCTGGCCTTTTCCATTCAAATGAATCTTAGGAGGCCTACGGGCTCATCTTCACCCAGAAGGGACTGTTCTTGCAGTATCCATGTTGCAAGTGCCTGGAATGGGGTGGGCATTAGCTCAGTCTCCAGGAGGGTCATTGGCTGCAGTGTAAGGTCTCAGGAAGTCTCCTTCCTTCAACTTTGATCCCCCTGCACACCCACCTTGCACTCTCCTGCGTGGCCTGACCCAGGGCTTGCCCAGTCTTACTTCCTTGGAATAAACTCAAATGAACTGGAATCTCACTGCCTGCCCTCACACTTAGTTCCCTGTGGCTGCCTGGCAGATAGCTAATTCAGTCAAGAAGTAGCCTGTAAGTGAGATATGGGCTCTCACTGAGGCTGGTAACAACCCCAAGAGGCGGCGAAGTTCGAGAAACCCAGGCCATCCACATTTGAAAGCCAAGGAAGACACAAGGAAATGAGGTGGCTCTTCTCAAGCAATTGTTTGAGTCATGGTGATGGTATCAAGGGGTAGCATGGGAGATTAGGCTCCCCCATAATCAGCCTTCAAGCCACCCAAACTAAATATAAAACCATGTAAAAACCATGCAAAATGAGCTTCAAAACAAGCCCCCAAGTTTTTCAAACCAAGTTACTCCAACCCTAAACCCCTCCTCTAGGCAAGTTCTGGAATGACTGTAATTGGTCCAGATCTCACCATGTTTTCTGACTTGTAGGCCAGTGCCCTTCTGCCCTATGCCTCACCGCAGTCTCCTGGGAAGATCAATGGCCTGTTCAAGGCAGCATAAACAAACACTTGCCATAGAGTTGATTCTGACCCGTGACGGCCTCGTGTGTGTCAGAGTGAACTGTGCTCCATTGGATTTCCAATGGCTGATTTTTCAGAAGTAGTTCTCCAAGACTTTCTTTCAAGGCACCTCTGTGTGGAATTAGCTTCCAACGTTTTGGTTAGCGACAAATCACATTTGTATTGGTTTGTACTCTGTACAGGAACAGAGGCACCATAAACCTGTTGCCGTTGAGTTGACTTGACTCATAGTGACCCTATAGAGTATAACTGATTTAGATTTCCAAGGCTATAACTATTTATGGGCACAGACTACCACATCTTTCCCCCATGGAGTGACTGGTGGATTTGAACTACCAACCTTTCTGTTAGCAGCCAAAAGCTTAAAAATTGTACTACCAGGGCTCCTTGTTGTTGTTGTTGTGTACCGCCGAGTCGGCCCCGACTCATAGAGACCCCTCCTTGGGTTTTCAAGGCAGTATCACTACGGAAGTAGATTGCCCAACCTTCGCCAGCCTTCTAGTTAGCAGTCAAGTGCCTTAGGCACTATGCTACCAGAGCTCCTCCAGGGCTCCTTAGAGGGTTTGGTTTATGCTGCCAGGGCTCCTTAGAGGCAGCATAAACCAAACCAAATCCACTACGATTGAGGCAATTCTGACTTACAGCAACATACAGGACAGAGAACTGCCCCATAGGGTTTCCAAGGCTGTAAATTTTTATGGAAGCAGATTGCCTCATCTTACTCCCACAGAGTGGCTGGTGGCTTTCAACTGCCAATCTTTTGGTTACCAGCCAAATACTTTAACCACTGCACCACCAAAGCTCCTAGAGGCAGCTTCACTCACTGCCGCCGAGTTGGATCCGACTCATAGTGACCCTTCCTTCAGTTTACAAGGCAGTATCACTACAGAAGTAGATTGCCCAACCTTCCTCCTGAGCAGTGGCTGGTGGTTTTGAACTGCCAGCCATTCTGGTTAGCAGTCAAGTGCCTTAAGCACTACGCCACCAGAGCTCCCAGAGGAAGCTTAGGGAGAGGAAACTTAAGGGTATATATTCCTATGTTCCTGCCCACTTCCACTGTTCCTGCAGCTCTGAACCTGAACTCTTCAGAACTCTATGAGGTCGATGGATGATTAACTTTATGGGGGTGGGGAGAGTTTTGTCTGAGAATTCCCTTGTATTAGTCAAGACACATAGGGTTACAAGCAACAGAACTGTTCAGTTAACTTAAGCAATGATGGAAATTTATTGGAAATGTTTGGGTAGCTCATCCAGTGAAAGGAACTCTGAGACACATCTGTAAAAGAGATCTGATTAGCCATCATTTGGCTAACGGAGAGTTTGTTGTAGGTCGAGTTCCAAATCATGACTAAAAGGTCAGCTATAGCTCAGAGAGAAATTTAACAAGAGGATAGTAATCTTGCAAGGTAGAGACACACAGGGCCAGAGGCAATGCCATGTGTCTCCCCGAGCCTTAAGGCTAGGGTTTTTTATAATGGTTTTAAGGCTGTGGAAATTTCAAAAGACCTAATTCAAGTGGTTTACTCATAAAATCCTGAGCCTTTGGTGAAAGTCAGGAAGCAGAACTAGGGGGTGATAAATTCCTAACGATAAACCTCAACTTCCTTCAGGCTAGGTGAGTGTGCAGTCTCTTCCTAAGACAGAGTCTTCGTTTCAATATGGATGCTGCAACTTCTGCTCAGGTGTATTCTGCTGTTTGCTCTTGGTTCAAGTCTTGGTTTCGTCCTAGATTGGCCATCTTAGTTCATCATGCAGTAAAGGAGGGCAGGGGTGTGCAGGCTCCAAAACTAGTTAACGCTGATCACGGGTAGTGGGCCAGAAGACTTCTCGAGAATGGCCTGTTGTCAGGAAATGCTATCTCAGCAGTAATTTTACTTTTGCATGATTTCTTTTGCAGTGTCCCTTCCTTGGTTTCGGGATCTGAGGAATGTGGTTGCCCTGCCCTGTGAGCTGTTCCTGTCTTGATTTTATAATCTTAGGAATGTGGTAGCAGGGGCAGGATTCTTAAGTGATTACGGCGACAAGTAGTAGAATAAGACAATGTTTAAATTGAACAAGATTAATATGGAGCTTTAGGTTTATGAAATTAGAACGCATATTCATCTCGCAGAAATTCTAATCTGTCTAGACTGTTATAAGTTCAGAACCCTGAATGACAGTCCTTGAAAGCTGCCGCGAAGAGGGCTGGTTCCTCAAGGGAAAAATCACAGTGTGAGAAGAAGGGGCCATGGATGCAGGGTGGGCCAAAACCCTGAATGCCTACCACTCCCTTGAAATTGTATGTAAAATACTGAATGGACTTTTGGGAAAGAATCCAATGTTTTCTTTCTTTATTGTATGAGTGATTTTGGTGAAAGTCTACAGAGCAAAATGCATTTTCCATTCAACAGTTCACACACATATTTTTTGTGACATTAACTGCAGTCACCACAATGTAACAGCTCTCTTCCCACTTCCTCGCTGTGGTTACCTTTTCCCTGCGTCCTTTCCTATGCATTCTTGCCTTCTGAGCTTTCTGCCTGCACAAATGCTGCACTTGTAATCTCCCATGGTTGGTTCTAAGGAGTGCATTTCCCTGGTGTAATCGGTCACCTGTAGGCCTGTCTATTGTTTTATTGAAAGCTAAGCCATGAGAGTGAGCTCAATTCCAGGCCCAAAGAGTGAGTAGGGGCCATAGTCTCGGAGGTTTCACTAGTCTCTATCAGATTAGTAAGCCTGGTCTTTTTTATGCTTTTGAGTTTCGTTCCATATTTTCTCCCACTCTATGCAGGATCTCCAATTTTGATCCCTTTCTGAGTGGTTGTCAGTAGTAGCCAGGCACCATCTAGTTCTAATCTCAGGATTGGGTGGGCTGAGATTCCCATGGTCTACTGGTCCCTTGGAGTAATTATTTCCATGTGTCTTTGATTTTCTTCACTCTTCTTTGCTCCAGAGGACTAAACCAAAAACAAACTGACTGCCATTGAGTCGATTCTGACTCACAGCAACTCCCATTGGGTTTCTGAAGTGGTAAATCTTTATGGAAATAGATTGCCCCATGTTCCTTCTGCAGAGTAGCTGGTGGGTTTGAACCACCAACCTTTTGGTTAGCAGTCAAATGCCTTAGGCACTACACCACCAGAGCTCCTTATTTGGTAAAGCAAACAAAAATAAATGGTTTCACATCAGAAAGAAGTACAGGGAAAGGAGAAAATTTTACAAGGAGTTGTCAAATCACAAACTTCCTTAATAACAATTCCTAGCCAAACATTAATTCCTTATCTCCTGATACTTAACTAAGGCAACACCTTTAAACCATACTCGGTAGGCATTTGGGAGCTCTGGTGGCATAGTACTTAAGGCATTTGACTGCTAACCAGAAGGCTGAAGGTTCAAACCCACCAACTACTCCTTGGAAGGAAGATTGGGCAATCTACTTCCATAAAGATACCACCTCAGATTCCGGCAGTGAGTGGTTGAATGTAGATCAGCTCAATTCTAGAAGTCCTTGAAATGTGAATACTGGTTCATTTGGTTAAGTGGAAGGGAAGGTTGAATCAACTTTAATCTGAAGCCTTTGAAACATAAGCATTGTTCATCTGGCTAGGAGGACGAGAGGATGATTTAGGCAATTCTCATAGTGATTCACTGAACAGTTAAAAAAGGAAGTTTAGCAAGCACTAAACAGTTCTTCATCTAGGTTAGAAATTTTGGTTCTTGTCTTCTTTGTTACTCAAAAAATAACACTTTGACAAAGAAAAGGGCTGAAATGCAGTTTCAATTTAGGTCTTAAATCACCCTATTCAGATAAGCTAGCACCTCGATTTTTCTAAGGGTCATCTTCAGTGGTTACGAGAGGCTTGAGGGAGGAGAGAATGGAAGGGGTATTGCTGAAGGGGTAGTGAGCTTCTTTGGGATAATGTAAAACTTCTGGAAATGGATAGTGGTAAGGGTAGCATAGGAAGGAGCCCTGGTGGCACAGTGGTTAAAGCACTCAGCTGCCAACTGAAAGTCAGCGGTTTGAACCCACCAGATGCTCCATAGGAGAAAAATGTGGCAGTCTGCTTCTGTAAAGATTTCAGTCTTGGAAACCCTATGGGGCAGTTCTACTCTGTCCTTTAGGGTCATTATGAATTGGAATTGACTTGAAGGCAATGGAAATGGTAACTTAACATGATGAATGTAATTAATGTCACTTAATTGTACACTTAAAAGTAGTTAAAATGACAAGCTTTTTGCTCTATTTTACCACGATTTAAGAAACAAAGTATCTGTCTGGGTCCTACGCCTAAAAATTGTGATTCTGTTGGCTGGCTGGAGCCAGGTACCTGTATTGCTAAAAGGTGATTTGGATATGAGCCAGAGTTGAGAACACTGAAGAAGACATTATTTTAGTCACATTTATCAGAGCTTCCATCTCATTAGAAAGTAAAGATCATTGGAGGAAACACCACCTCCTGTAAACAAACACTTAGCTTTCTTTTTTTTCCTTTCTGACCAGAGTTCACAAGCACACGCACTCATGTGCATGCGCGCACGCACACACACACACACTTTTTAAACAGAAATGGCTTTATAATGCATCTACATACTATTTTGTAACCATTACAATCTCTGGTCAATGCTTTTTCCATGCCACTAAACCGTGACTTTTTTCCTTGGAACAAATCCCTAGAAGGGAATTGCTGGAGCTTGAATGGCCCTTCCTCATTAGGGTGCTATGGATGAGCCCAAATGCTGAAGGCTGAGTTGATTTGTGCTCCCCTCGAAGTGCACAGCCACACAGACCTTTTCATCATTGCCAATCTAGTTGATGAATAGGTTGCCTTGATGTTCTTTTAAGACTGAATTTCTTTGATTACAAATGAAGTTGAATTCTCTGCTTCCCGTGTTTATTGCCATTTATACTGCTTTGTGCTCTTTGCAGCCCCTCAGGGAGTCCCCAATGCCTCTCAGTCCAGGACTGTGTTCACCCAAAGAGGCTCTCAGGAAGTGGGTGTTGAATGGGCTGAACTCAAGGTGCTTAGCTTGGGGCTGAGCTGCCATGTGTTACCAGCATAAACAAGCAGGTGGCGATAGTGATGAGGTTATCAGCCACCTTGGGAAACGGTCAAACTGATCCCAGCTAACGTTATTCGTTTTGGTGGTGTTTTCTCTCCCTTACATCTTTCAAACCTGTAGGGAGGCTAACATTAAGAGTGCCACGAAAACATACTCACATCCATCGTGTCATTTAACACTATCAGGACTATTGCTACAAGGTTAACTCGTATTTTCACTGTGTTCAGTCTTTTCATACATTGATTATACCATGTTGTTGTTGTTGTTGTTGCTATGTGCCGTCGAGTCAGCCCTGACTCATAGCGACCCCTCCTTGGGTTTCCGAGGCAGTATCACTACGGAAGTAGGATTGCCCAACCTTCTTTCCGAGGAGTGGCTGGTGGGTTTGAACCGCCAGCCTTCTGGTTAGCAGTCAAGTGCCTTAGCCACTATGCTACGAATCCTCACTATATCCTCGCTTCAGTAAGTATTGATTAAGTTTGATTAAGACATGGTTAATTGATGTTTACCTCCTCTAGGTTCAGAGTTATGAGACACTTCTAGGCTTCATTTCAACATTATCAATTCTAATCCTACTTCCTAACCCCCAGGGGCATGCTTGAGCAAGGCATTCTTTTCAGACCAAGCTGACTAAATATTCTTCTTCTTCTTTTTTTTTTTTAAATTGTGATTTGGGTGAAAGTTTACAGAGCAAATTAATTTCCCATGTAGCAGTTCATACACATTTTGTTTCATAACATTGACTGCAATTCCCCACAATATAACAGTTCTCTTCCCACTTCCTCCCTGTAGTTACCTCATCCCTATGTCCTTCTTTCCTATGCAGTCCTGCCCCCTTACCTATCTCCCTGTGCAAATACTGCCCTGCTGATCTCCTATGATTGATTGTTCTAAGAGTGTATCTGTTTGGTGTAAATGTTCACTCTATATGCCTGTCTATTGTTTAGCTGGAAGCTACAGGAGTGAGTTCAATTCCAGACCTGAAGAATAATTAGGGGCCCTAGTCTCAGGGGTTTCCTGAGTAAATATTCTTAACAGACACCTTGACAAACAATCTCTCATCCAAGCAAGAATCCTGACTCTTTCTTTGTGTTATAGTAATTAAACTTGGATAAAAGGCTGAATTGTTTCTTCAGATCAGTAGAAGTGAACATTTCTGTTCAATTCAGAATGAAGTTTTCATTTAGGCCTGAAGTCAACCATTTCAGTTATGCCAGTACCTCAGTTTTAAGGTTTAAGGTCTCCATACCTATTCTGGTTACCTAGTGCCGCTCTGACAAAAATATACCACAAATGGGATGGCCTTTACAAACAGGAGTTTATTCTATCACAATTTGGAGGCTTAAGTCCAAGTTCAAAGTGCCAGGCTCTAGGGGCTGGGTGAAAGCCCCTCAACCTCGGGGTCCAGCTCTGCCTCCTGCTTCTGGCCCGCTGGAGCTAGAGGTGTTTCTTCACTCAGACAGCTGCTGGGTGCTGAGGCTGAGAAGCCCAAAGTTGACAAGTAAAAAGGCATAGTCCCAATGTTACCAAACCATGCTGTTGTTGTTGTTGTTGTGTGCTGTCGAGTCAGACCCGACTCATAGTGACCCCTCCTTGGGTTTCTGAGGCAGTATCACTACGGAAGTAGATTGCCCCATCTTCCTTCTGAGGAGTGGCTAGTGGGTTTGAACCACCAGCCTTCTGGTTAGGTCAAGTGCCTTAGCCACTATGCTACCAGAGCTCCCTACCAAACCATACGGCAGGCCATTAATTTAAGTCCATTGTAAGTCCCAAGGTTGGCAGAGCATGGCAGGCTGCTGAACAATGACACAGCTACATGCAGGGTCCAAGCGTGCCATAGGCTAGAGACCATTCCCCAAGGCTTCTGCTTACATACAGGAAGCAGACCACATCCCAAAGGCAGCTACTCAGCTGCTTGTGGTAGATCCCACCATGGAGCTAATTGCCAGTCTCATCATGGGGAATTACTACCACCAGCTACTCAGCCACTCAACCAGGCCCAGCCAAGTTGACACACAAACATAACCACCACAATACCCACAGGCTTACTTGTGCTTACTTACTAAGTATAGTGAACAGTTTCACATGTTTTTCACCACATAGTGTGGTGAAATTGTTCACTACAGATTAGTAAGCACAAGTAAGCCTATGCTTACCTTGTTTAATGGGTAATCTGCCCCTGGACATGACGTCCTCTAGGTAATAGCCAGGAAACGTCTATGTTTCCATTTTAAAGATGACAAAGCTGAGATTACACAGAGGTGAAGAGACTTGCTTGAAGTGACCAATAGGAAGGCAGAAAGGAGGACTAGAACCTCCCAGTCTGTGTATATCCACTGCCTCCAGGGCCTGTGGTCCAAGATCTTTAGTTCTGTGGTTCTCAAACTGGAGCAGGCATTGACTCACCTGGAGAACATGGTAAAACAGAGATTGCCACAACATGGATGAACCTTGAAGACATAATGGTGAGTGAAATAAGTCAGCCACAAAAGGACAAATATTATATGATCTTATTTATATGAAATGAGCAAATATATAGAAACCAAAGTTTCTATCAAAAACAAAGTGATTACAAGGGGTGGGAAGGAGAAGAAAAGTGGAAGTTTTTGCTTAGGAGGCATTGAATTTATTTTAATAGTAGTGGGATAATTTGAATAAAGATCGGGAGACTGGTTGCACAACTTGAATGTAATCATTGTCACTGAATTATACATAGAGAACTTGTTGAATTGATGTATGTTTTGCTGTGTATATTTTCACACATTAAAAAAAAAGAGAGAGAAAAATGAATGTGAAACAAAACCAAAACAGATTACTAGGCCCTAAGCCCAGGGTTTCTGATCCACGAGGTGAGGGGTGAGGCTTGAGAATATGCATATCTAGCAAGTTCCAAGGTTTTGCAGATGCTGCTGGTCGTGGACCACACTTTGAGAACTACTGCATCTCTATCTTACCTCCAGCTCTGGACTTCCTGTGGCCCAGGGCTTAATCTCTGAGTTGGCCCTGGAGAAACCATGAATCCCTTCTGAGACCTCCTGGAAGCTCCCTGAGTAGGGGAATCGCTTAATTGGGTTCAGGGAATGAAATTTTCACAGGATGTATTCACAAGGGCAGATTCCAGAAAGAACAAGTCCAGGTGTTAATTAGATCTCTCTTCCTGCTGGAATGGAGCCCAGATGGAGCAGGTGATATACTTCCATCCCAGTCCAGGGTAGGTGTCAGGAAGGAAGGAGTTTTCCCCCTGGAAAAAGGGTAACTCTGCAGTTCTGGAAGCTGGGCTGGGTGTACAGATTGATGTACATGCTCTGCTGAAGGTCTAGAGATGGGCAGTGTCACTCCCAGATACCTCCCAGGGGCAAACTCTGGAATTGGAGCTCACTAGGTGATTTCTCTGATGGCCAAGTTAAAGGACAGTGGGGAAAATCAGACCTACTAGGGTCTAACCTGGGGATTCTCCCCAAAAACACTTCCTAAGCAATGCCCACCAAGGGGATCTTTTCAGAAGAGCCTGGAGAAGGCTTTATCTTGAAAAATGCCTGCTTTGTACCATCCAACGTGCTTCCTTCTCCACCTGGGTTCCATTTCAGCAGCCAGAGACTTCATTAACACCTAACCTCATCCTTTCTGGGATCTGCCAGGTACTTTGTGAATGCATACTGTGAAAATTTCACAAATACTTATGCATTCAACAACTGTGTATTGAACCATTTGCTTTGTGCAGGTTGAAAAGATGAGGGGATATCACTGTGAACCCCTCATCCATTTTAAAGATTTCTGCTCTCTGAGAGCTCTTTGAAGGGTGAGGAAAAAGAATAAGCATAAAAATAAGATATTGGCAGATTGAAGAAAATAAACAGGATGCTGTAAGAGGAAATAGTGGGACACTATTAAAGAGAGTAATCAGGTTGAGCCTCCCTGAGGAGATGACATTTTGGCTGAGATCTAAAGGAGAAGTACATTCCAGACAGGGAATAGGAACAGCGGAGGTCCTGGATGGCCAGACCTAATGAGCAAAGAGGAGAGTAGCATAGGGCGAGGCCAGAGAGAGATCAACCATGTGGCATTTTGGAGGCCAAGATAAAGTATGGATTGTATTTGAAATGCAATGAGAGGTCTAGGCAAAGACTATCAGTGACTGCTAAAAACATTAGGTCAAAAGCTGATTCTTTAGAATGGAGGAATCAAGCTGACAGCACCTGAGCCCACTGATGAAGCTTAGCATCAGAAAAGAAAGACCATCTGACATTACGTGCCTCCTGGGTCAAGTGTAGGAAGAACCCAGTACTAGATAGCAAGTGGCCTTATCCCCAAATTGAATCTGAATCTAATAAAATCTTAAGGTCTAACCACCAATTACAGAAAATACCAAGGAAAGATTGCAGAACATGTTAGATTACATCACAGACAAGCAATTAGCAAAATCCAGTGTGTGGGAAACTGTAGGTAAATGACCCATTCCATATGACAAATGGAATTACTAGGTAGTGGTGGTTGTTGTTAGGTGCTGTTGAGTTATCTCCGACTCATAGCGACCCTATCTATACACAGCAGAACAAAACACCGCCTGGTCCCATGCCAGCTCCACAATCCCTGCTATACTCGAGCCCATTGCCGCAGCCACTGCATCAGTCCATCTCATCTCATTGGAGGTCTTCTTCTCTTTCGTCGACCTCCACCTTACGAAGCATGACATCCTTCTCCAGGGAAGGGACCATTCCTCAAGGAGACATCTTTGCTCTTCAGCCCTTGAAAGAGGTCCTTTGCAGCCGTTTTGCCCAGTGCTATACGTCATCTGATGTCCTGACTGCTGTTTCCATTGGCGTTGATTGTAGAACCAAACAATATGAAGTCTTTGACAACTTCAATCTTTTCTCCATTTGTCATGATGCTGCTTATTGGTCCAGTTGTGAGAATTTTTGTTTTCTTTATATTGAGATGTAGTCCATACTGCAGACTGTATTCTTCAATGTTCATGAATAAGTGCTTCAAGTCATCCTCACTTTCAGCAAGCAAAGTTGTGTCATCAGCGTATTGCAGGTTGTTAATGGTTCTTCCTCCAATCCTGATGCCATGTTCTTCTTCACATAGTCCAGCTTCTCGGATTAGCATATTGAATAAGTGTGGGGAAAGGATACAACCCTGACGCACTCCCTTCTTGATTTTAAATGCAGTGTCCCTTTGTTCTGTTGGAACAACAGCTCCTGGTCTATGCACAGGTTCCTCATAAATGCATTAAGTGTTCTGGAATTCCCATTCTTCTCAATGTTATCCACAATTTGTTATGATCCACACAATCAAATGCTTTTGCATAAAAAATAAAACACAAGAGAACATCTTTCTGGTATTCTTTGCTTTGAGCCAAGATCCATCTGACATCAGCAATGATATCCCTTTTTCTGAATCCAGCTTTTACCTCTGGAAGTTCTCTGTCAATATACTGCTGCAACCGTTTTTGAATTATCTTCAGTAGGATTTTACTTGCATGTGATATTAATGATATTGTTCGATAATTTCCACATTCTGTGGAATCATGTTTCTTTGGAATAGGTACGAATATGGATCTCTTCCAGTCAGTTGGCCAGGTAGCTGTCTTCCAAATCTCTTAGCATAACCAAGTGAGTGCCTCCTGTGGGGCATCTGTTTATTGAGACATCTCAGTGGGCATTCCGTCAATTCCTGGAGCCTTATTCTTCACCAGGTCCTTCAGTGCAGCTTCTACTTCTTCCTTCAATACCATTGGTTCTTGAACATATACTACCTCCTGAAATGGATGAAGATCAACCAGGTCTTTTTGGTACAGTGACTGTGTATTCCTCCTATCTTCTTTTGATGCTTCCTGCATCATTCAATATTTTGCCCATAGAATCTTTCAGTATTGCAACTCGAGGCTTAAATGTTTTCCTCAGTTCTTTCAGCTTGTGAAATGCTGAGTGTGTTCTTCCTTTTTGCTTTTCTAACTCCAGGTCTTTGCACATTTCATTATAGTAATTGGCTTTGTCTGCTTGAGCTGCACTTTGAAATCTTCTCTTCGGCTCTATTATCTTGTCATTTCTTCCATTTATTTTAGTTACTCTCCGCTCAAAGGCAAGTTTCAGAGTCTCTTCTGACATCCATTTAGGTCTTTCCTTCTTTTCTCATCTTTTTAATGACCTCTTGCTTTCTTCATGGATGATGTTCTTGATGTCATCCCCCAATCCTTCTGATTTTTGGTCATTGGTATTCAATGCATCAAATCTATTATTTAGATGGTCTCTAAATTCTGAGGGATATATTCAAGATCATATTTTGGCTCTTGTGGACTTGTTTTAGTTGTCTTCAAGTTCAAGTTGAACTTGCATATGAGCAGTTGATGGTCTATTCCACCATCAGCTCCTGGCCTGGTTTTGGCTGATGATATCGAGCTTTTCCATCACCTCTTGCCACAGATATAGTCAATCTGATTCCTGTGTACTCCATTTGGCGAAGTCCATGTGTATAGCCACAGTTTGTGTTGTTGAAAAAGGCATTTGCAATGAATAACTTGTTGGTCTTGCAAAATTCTATTATGCAATATCCAGTGTTATTTCTGTCACCAAGGCCAAATTTTCCAACTACCAGTGATTCTTCTTTGTTTCCAACTTTTGCATTCCAATCACCAGTGATAATTAACACATCTTGATTGCACATTCAGTCAATTTCAGACTGCAGAAGAAGGTAAAAATCTTCAGTTTCCTCATCTTTGGCTTTGGTGGTTGGTGCATAAATTTGAATAATAGTAGTATTAACTGGCTTCCTTGTAGGCATATGGATATTATCCTATCACTGACAGCATCGTACTTCAGGACAGATCTTGAAACATCCTTTGTGATGATGAATGCCACGCCATTCCTCTTCAAATTGTCATTGCCTGCATAGTAGATCATATGGTTGTCTGATTCAAAGTGACCAAAACTGGTCCACTTCTGCTCACTAATGCCTAGGATATCAATCTTTATGAGTTCCATTTCATTTTAGACAACTTCCAATTTTCCAACATTCATACTTCATACATTCCATGTTCTGATTATTAATGGATGTTTATAGCTGTTTCTCCTCAATTTGAGTCATGCCACATCAGCAAATGGAGGTCTCAAAAGCTTTACTTTATCCATATCAGTAAAATTGGTTCTATTCTGATGAGGCAGCTCTTTCCCAGTCTTATTTCGAGAACCTTCCAACCTAAGGGACTTGTCCTCCCTTATTATATCGGACAGTGTTTCTGGGCTATTCATAAAGTTGTGCAGTAGTGCAATAGTGTATCAGACAGTGTTTCTCTGCTATTCATAAGGTTTTTGCTGGCCAATTCTTTGAGAAGTGGATGATCTGTTCCTTCTTTCTAGTCTGTCTCAGTCTGTAAGCTTCATTGAAACCTGTGCACCATGTGCAACCCTGCTGGTGTTTGAAACACTGGTGGCACAACCTCAAGCCTCACAGCAACACACAAGCCATCACAGTACGACAAACTGACAGACAAGTTTGTCTCCCTTAGCTGTTTGAAACCTCTCTACTTCCTGCCTCTTGGGAGTGGGACCTGTGTCCCTTCCCTTACCTGAGATCCCTGTTGCCTCTGTCTGTGGTCCCCTGGCTTCTCTGAGTGATACAAATAGTTAATGTGCTTTGGAAGAAAGGCCCTTGAAAACCTTATGGAGCACAGTCCTACTATGACACACATGGGATTGCCATGAATTAGAGTTGACTCACTGGCAACTGGTAGTAGTAGTAGTTGTCGTTACGTACCATCAAGTCAGTTCTGACTCATAGTGACCCCATGTACAACTGAATGAAACACTGCCCGGTCCTGCACCATCCTCACAATCATTGCTATGCTTGAGCCCATTGTTGCAGCAATTGTGTCAATCCATCTCATGGAAGGTTTTTCTCTTTTTGCTGACCCTCTACTTTATGAAACATGATGTCCTTCTAGAGGGACTGGTCCTTCCTAATAACATGTGCAAAGTACATGAGACAAAGTCTCAGCATCCTCACTTCTAAGGAGCATTCTTGCTGTACTTCTTCCAAGACAGCTTTGTTTGTTCTTCTGGCAGTGCATGATGTATTCAGCATTCTTGGCCAACACCATAATTCATCGTCCAGCTGTTGCATGCATATGAGTACCTAAGCAGGTGAGTGTTATCTCTTCCTCTTACCATGCTTAGGGCTCCCACTTCTCCATCTCCACCAGCAGGTCCTCCACTCCAATCAGAGAACCTGGCTGCTGCACCTGCTGGTCCCTGAAGCCCTCACAGCACCATATCCCCCCAGGGTCTTCCAGCCTCCAGCAGAACTGCAGGCCAGTGGCTGAGCTCTGGATGCAACAGAAGAAGTCTCCCTACAGACTATTCATCCCCTGAAACAGGCCACATTCAGTCCCAGAGGATGGCAGGAAGAGAGTTTATGAGACAACATTGTGAGTCACCACATCTAATGACTTCCCAGAAGAGTTAGAGGAGCTCTGGTAGTATAGTGCCTAAGGCACTTGACTGCTAACCAGAAGGCTGGTGGTTCAAACCCACTAGCCAGTCCTCAGAAGGAAGGTTGGGTAATCTACTTCCGTAGTGATAGTAGTGATACTGCCTCAGAAACCCAAGGAGGGGTCACTATAAGTCAAGTCTGACTCAGGGCACATAACAACAACAACAACAACAACAACAGAAGAGCTGAGTTTGGACACTTAACCACTCCCTTCAAAACATGGCTAGATAAACACACATCAAAGCCTGGGGCTAACTAAGAGACACCTAGACTTACAGAGCAAAGCCAACTCTGGTGCTACTCATTGTGTGACCTGAGCAAGTCACTGAGTCTCTCTGATCCCAGTTCTCTCAATTCAAATGGGGCTAGTACTGAAATGGATTACTTCATAGAGTGGCTGCTGCTAGTCAAGTGCCTTAGGCACTATGCTACCAGAGCTCCTCAATAGAGTGGCTAAGAGAGTTTAAATGATATAATAGGTATGGATGTTGTTTTTGTTTGTTGTGATCAAGTCAGCTCCAACTCATATAACAGAATGAAACCCTGCCATCTTCATGATCATTGGTATGTTCAAGTCCATGGTTGTCGCTACTGTGTATTTTGAGTTATCTTCCAACTTAGGAAAGGAGCTCTGGTGGCACTATGGTTAAAACATTGGGCTGCTAACCAAAATAGCAGTGGTTCTAACCTACCAGCTGCTTCATGGGAGAAAGATGAGGCAGTCTACTTCCATAAATATTTACAGCCTTGGGAACCCTATGGGACAGTTCTACTCTGTCCTATAGGGTTGCTATGAGTCGGAATAGACTCGATGGCAATGGATTTGGTTTTAGTTTTCCAGCCTAGGGGGCTCTCTTCTAGCACTGTATTGGACAATATTCTGGTGTGATCCATGTTTTCATTGCCTAAGTTTCAGAAGTGGATCACCAGGCCTTTCTTCCTAGTCTGTTCTAGTCTGAAAGCTGCCCACCATGGGTGACCCTGCTGGTGTTTGAAATACAGGTGGCATAGCTTCTAGTATCATAGCAACACACAAGCCACCACAGTAGTACAAATTGACAGATGGGTGATTGATAAGTATGGTAAGGCTTTGTAAAATGTGTTGCAAATAAAACAGCTGATCACCATGATAGGAGGAGGTGAAAGAAGGGTTGTAGCCTTGCCTTTGGTTGTTTTTCTGGTGAATTTAATGTGTACCTCCACTCTCTCAGGAGAAAGATGTGTCAGTCTTCTTCTGTAAAGATTTGTTGTTGTTGTTGTTACGTGCCGTTGAGTCGGACCTGACTCATAGTGAGCCCTCCTTGGGTTTCCAAGGCAGTATCACTATGGAAATAGATTGCCCCATCTTCCTTCCAAGGAGTAGCTGGTGAGTTTGAACCTCCAGCCTTCTGGTTAGCAGTCTAGTGCCTTAGGAAATCCTGTGGGGCAGTTCTACTCTGTCCTATAGGGTTGCTGTGAGTCAGAATGAACTTGTCAGCAGTGGGTTTGGTTTGGTGGATCTGCTCCTTAGCCCTGGTTCAGATTCTCCTTTCATTCTCTTCTTCTCTACTGCCTTCTTGCCTTTCCCAGCTAAAGTTCTATGGAGGAGATTGTGAGAAGGGATCTCAAAAATTTTGAGTGTATAGTAGTCAGAATCCCAGAAGGAAACGGGTGGCATACTCAGAAAAGGCATAACCGACGAGAGTTAAATGGAGCGGCTTTATAGAGGTGAGGGAAGGGCTAAGGGGAACCAGTGAGGAATGGCAAATCACCTAAAGATTAGCAACCACAGGAAGCCTTACCACCTGTAGGCCTTTTGGGGCAAGGAGGGCGAACTGTTATGGAAGTGTGACAAGAGCTACCCTGGAAGAGAGTCCACTCAATGAGCTGTGGCCAGCCATAGAGAAAAACAGCCATTGAAAAATCTGGGCCAGGTAAGGAGTGAATCAGGAAATATATACCCTGCCCTCTGTCTTCTCCTGCCCTTTGATCTCCTTCAGTGCCTTCCATTGGCTGAACTCAGCCAGACACCAAAAGGCAATGGAACTTGGATGATGCAGGTCCTTTGAAGCCAGCCTCTGGGTCACAGAGCAGGGCTGAGAAGGATGGAAACTAGATGAGGGTGGCAATGCAAATTGGGAATAAACCTCTTTGGGGAATAGACAAGGTGTGGTTGGAGGTATGAGATGAAGGCTTGAGTAGTCAGCATTGAAAGTTTTTAATCAGTGCATCCAGTGGAAATTGGAGTTGGACACGTGATAGGGGTAGTAGGACATTGTCAGGGTTTGGAACGTAGAAGGGTCTCACCAGTGGTGAAAAGTCAGTCATCTCCCATTTGTCTGGGGTCCTGACCCATTGCTCCTTTGGTTCCAGGAGAGCCCTCCCAGCTTCCCAAGGGCAGCTGGCCCAGAAGCCAGAATGGAAGCAGTGCTGAGACCAACCCAGCTGCAAACCTCACCTTCTCCTCCTACTACCAGCACTCCTCACCAGTGGCAGCCATGTTCATTGTAGCCTACGTGCTCATCTTCCTCCTCTGCATGGTGGGCAATGCCCTGGTCTGTTTCATTGTGCTCAAGAACCGGCACATGCGCACTGTCACCAACATGTTCATCCTCAACTTGGCTGTCAGTGACCTGCTGGTGGGCATCTTCTGCATGCCTACCACCCTTGTGGACAACCTTATCACTGGTAAGTGTGGGCAGTGAATGATGGGGCTTCCTCCCTGCTCCTTCTGAAAGGCCTGAAATGGGAGCTCAAAAGACAAAAATCATTTGCTGGGCTGGTCTCTTGGCCAAGATGCCATAGTCTCAAGCTCTCAGATAGTCTCATGGCACAGGGATTAGACTAGAAATAATAGATATCTGAATTAATAATTTTCTTTGTGCCAGGCATTGTGTTAAGTACTCTTCTCTTCATGTATTATCTTAATTAACCGATAAAATAGGTTGTATTATTATCCTCATTTTATTGATGAGGAAACAGTTGCTTAGGTTGGTTACGGGACTGGTCCATAGTTACACAGCTAATAGATGCCACGGTCCACATTTTATACCTGTGCTCCTGACCACTGCATCATATGACCTCACCCTCCCACACAGCTCCCATGGGTAGAACTAGAACCAGTGGGAAGAAGTGGTAGGGAGGCAGGCTTCCTCTGGATGAGGACTTAAAAATCCACTATTTGACCTGTTCAACTAGAGTGTCCTGCCCTGGAGCTGGATGTCACAGGAGTGTCCAAATAGGGACTGGCCAGACACATAACAGGGATTCAAGAACTAGAGCACTTTACCTCTCTATACCTAACTGTGCCTCCTGGAAATGTCAGAATGATCCCGCTGCCATCTACTGTCTCCCCTGTGACTTTCCTTTCATGTTTCAGAATCAGAGCTCCTCAGACAGACCCTGAGACTCTGGGTGGGAGGGACTGGTTTCCAGAGCTGTGGAGACCCCTAGAGGCCCAAGCCTGCAGGCTCTGAGCTCAGAGCTCCAGCAACTCAGGATCCAGGACTTGGACATTTCCTGTCTGATTATGAGCTTCAGAAGATGACATATGTGCAGAACTGGGAAGGGAAGGGTCTGGGTATTTCCTTCTAATTTCTTGCCAGTTCAATTACTGTTTGCATCTTTCATCAAGGATTTGTGTTTAGCAACAGGCCATGTGGCTATATAGGAGACAGCTGGTCTGCTGCTGCTCCTCACTTGTATGAAACTGGGGAACCCCTGCTTGTTTGTGTTATTCAGGTGGACAGCCCCATTTGGGGTGATTTACCTGACTCAGGCCAGGGAGAGCTGCAGCCTATGTTTCTGTAGGTTCTATGACCCAGGAAATGGACCTGGGGCAGGGGCAGATTCCCCTCAGCTGTACAGTCTCTGCCTAGTGGAACGTTTTCTCATTGCTGAATCCCAGCTCCTTTCAGGGATGCTGAATATAAACTGTGTATCCTTTCTCTTCCCCAACACATACACACATGCATACTTGCATACATACATGCAGAGATGCACATATGTAGGTAAACAGGCACATGCAGCCACACACAACACACATACACATACATACATACAGAGGTGCATGTAGAGACATGCATGCACACATACATACTGAGGTGCACATACAGACACACCTGCACACACATGCACCCATGTACAGGCACATACTCAGACTCATGCACACACCAGTCAACAGGGATATGGCAAAGTCTCTAGTTCCCAATCCTTTTTACATATCTACATTTTTAAAATTATTTGAACAGGTAAACCATTCACATGGTTCAACAGTCAAAAGTTACCGAAATGAGAAATCTTCCTTCCACCCCCGTCGTCTCACCTCCTAGCTCCTCTCCTGGGAGGCAACCAACGTTTTCAGGTTTCTTGTATCTCTTTCCAAAAATATTCTATGCAAGTACAAGCAAATTAAAGAAATGCTGACTTTCCACACAGTCAGTTCTACACCTTCACTTGTTTTCCCACTTAAAAATCTATCATGGATTTTTACATAAACAAAACAAAACAAAAAAAAACCAAACTCACTGTCATTGAGTCAATTTGACTCCTAGTGACCCCTCCTTGGGTTTCTGAGGTGGTATCTCTACAGAAGTAGATTGCCCAACCTTACTTTTGAGGAGTGGCTGGTGGGTTTGAACTGCAAGGCTTCTGGTTAGCAGTCAGATGCCTTAGGCAGTAAACCATAAATAAAAGAACTTTTGCATTCTTTTTACAACTGCTTAGAATTCTGTTGTATGGATGCTATAATTTACTTAAGCAGTCTCTTCTTAATAGGTATTTAGGTCATTTCTAATAGAATATTTTGCAATAATACAGAACCTTATAGAGCTTTACTTTTTTCTGAACTTAGGTGCAGAGGGTTGAATTATTTGTGTCCACCCTTCATGGCACCATATGACTTCAATCTATTGCAAAGCCCGTTGTTTATTTTTGATTGTTTCTTCATCCCCTTCTAGCTCCCTATCTCACTCAAATTCCCCTTCCCTGACTCTTAGGCAGCCATCTATTATATTTAATGAGTTCCTATTTGTTTGTATGCATTTTTACAATATGTGCGCATATTTGACATTTAAATATTTTGAGGTATGATTTAACATACAATAAAAATCCATCCTTTGTGCTGTTACATTGTGGCAGATTGTAGTCAATGTCACAAAACAAAATGTGTATGAACTGCTGAATGGAAAATGAATTTGCTCTGTAAACTTTCACCCACATCACTATAAAAATTTCAAAAAAAAATCCACTCTTTTTAGTGTACCATTCCATAAGATTGTACAAACATATACAGTGATGTAACTACCAACACAATCAAGATGCAGAACAATTTCATCACCCAAAAAAACTCCCTTTATAATTAATAACCATCTTCTAGGGAGATACTTTGAGGTCATGCAAATGTCCTCTTTCATTTCTACTAATGAGATAAATGAGAAATAGTATCTCAATGTCATTTTATTTTTCACTTTTCTAATTATGAGTAAGGGTTAAACACTATTTCATATGCTTAAGAGCCATTTTTAAACGTTTTGTGAATTGTTTATTTATGTTTTTTTTTCCCCATTCTTCTGTCAGGTTTTTTAGTCCTTTGTCCCTAACTTTTTTTTCCTAGCCTCCAAATGCATTTAAATGAGAAAGATCAAAAATAAATGTCATGTTGATTTCAGATAGAAAGAAAGGGCAGAACAGGTCTTCAGAGATTGAATTCAACTGCAACACACCTCGATTTTTGTTAAAAGTTCTTTATGTATTAAGGATAATGGCACTTTGTGATATACATATTATCCTTATTTTCTCCCTGGCTGCCAACTGCCTTTTGATTTTGTTCACAGAAATTTTTGCTAGGCAAATTAAAACTTATATAGTCAGATTTCTCAAACTATTTTTTAATTGCATATGGATCTTGAAACATGAGAAAGTCTTGTTTACACTTGGGTTAAAGAGTTTATCCATGTTTTTTCTAGTGTTTGTACAGCATATACATACATATATACACACACACACACACACACACTTATATATACATATACAACCAAACTCACTGCCATCTAGTCAATTCTGACTCATAGCGATCTCCACTGGGTTTCCAAGGCTATAAATCTTTAAGTGTATTGCCCCATCTTCCTCCCACGGCAGCTGGTGGGTCTGAACTCCCAACCTTCTGGTTAGTAGAAGGTTAGCAGCCTGTTCTGGTTACCCAGTGCCACTCTGACAAGAATATACCACAAATGGGATGGCCTTAACAAACAGAAGTTTATTCTTTTATAGTTTGGAGGCTTTAAGTCCGAGTTCAAAGTGCCTGGCTCTAGGGGCTAGGTCAAAGCCCCTCAGCCTTGGGCTTCAGCTCTGCCTCTTGTTCCTGGTCCACTGAAGCTCAAGGCATCTTTTTACTCAGCAGCTACTGGCTGCTGAGACTGACAAGCCCAAGGTTGACAAGTAAAAAGGCACAGTCCCAATGTTACCAAACCACATGGCAGGCTATTCTTTCAAGTCCATTGAAAGTTCCAAGGTCGGCAGAGCATGGTAGCCTGCTGAGCAACAACACGGCTACATGCAGGGTTCAAGCGTGCCATAACCTAGAGACCATTCCCAAAGCTGTTTCTTATATACAGGAAGCAGACCACACACCCATAGCAGCTACTCAGCTGCTCCAGTAGATTCCACCACGGAGTTAATTACCAATCTCACCATGGGGAATAACTGTATTCAGCTGCCCAGCCACTCAACCAGACCCAGCCAAGTTGACACACAAACGTAACCACCACACAGTCTCACCCACTATTCCACCAGAGCTCCTTAATACATACATACATACACACACATATGTATACATATAAAACACACACACACACACACACGTGTATTTGGATTCCTAATCTACCTGGAATTTATTCTTCTGCATGATGCAGATATGAATATAATTTTTTCCTTTTCCACATGGCTACCTAGTTGTTCTGGTTACCTAGTGCCACTCTAACAGAAATACCACAAATGGGATGGCTTGAACAAACAGGAAATAAACTCCTTCTCTCACAGTTCAGGAGGCTAGAAGTCCAAGTTCAAAGTGCCAAGCTCTAGGGGCTGTGTGAAAGCCCTTCGACCTTGGGCTTCAGCTCTGTGTCTTGCTCCCAGCCCACTGAAGCTAGAGGCATCTCTTCACTCAGGCAGCTACTGGCTGCTGAAGCTAACAAGCCCAAATAAAAATGGCACAGTCTTGATGTTACCAAACCACACAGCAGGCCATTAATTCAAGTCCATTGAAAGTCCCAAGGTCAGTGGAGCATGGCAGTCTGCTGAACAATGACTTGGCTATACTCAGGGTTCAAGCGTGCCATCAGCTAGAGACCGTTCCTCGAAGCTTCTCCTTATATACAGGAAGCAGACCACATCCCTAAGGCAGCTATTCAGCTGCTCACAGTAGATTCCACCATGGAGTTGATTACCAGTCTCATCATGGAGAATACTACATCCAGCTGCCCAGACACTCAACCAGGCCCAGCCAAGTTGACACACAAACTTAACCACCACAATTCCACCCCTTGTCAACTTGGCATCTGTACAGATCTCCTTCACTGAGTGGTTCTAATCCCCTAGTTCCTGAGTGGCGACCTCACCCCCTTGGCCTGGTGAGCCCTGTTCCTCTCCCTCTTGGGCATGGCAGCCCTGCCCCTTCTCTCTTGGGCAGCCCCTATGGCTCCATCCCACTGGCCCACATCAACGAGCAGCCCTACACTCCAGAACCAAGTTGATGAAGGTCTAACTGTTTGAAACCTAGGGGGCTATGGTGGTTCCACCCCCAGAGGCCATGGGACTTTCTCCCAAGGTCAGCAGAGCATGGCAGGGTGCTGAACAATGACTTGGCTGCACGCAGGGTTCAAGTGTGCCATAGGCTAGAGAAGCTTCTCCTTATATGTAGGAAGCAGATCACATCCCTAAGGCAGCTCAGCTGCTCACAGTAGATTCCACCATGGAGTTGATTACCTGTCTCACCATGGGGAATACTACATCTAGCTGCCCAGCCACTCAACCAGGCCCAGCCAAGTTAACACGCAAACTTAACCACTACACTAGTTGACTAAGCATCTTTTATTAAAAAGTCAGTCTTAGCCATAGTGATTTGAGATGCCACTTTTATCATACACTAAATTTCTATTGTACTTTGAGTCTATTGTTGGGCTATCTTATTCTGCTGGTCTATTTGTCTACTCCTGTGCCAGTATGACACTTTTAATTATAGAAGTTTTAGGTTGTTTTAATGTCTGGTAGGGCTACACCCTCCCCCAACCAGTAGATTTTCTATTTCAAGATTTTTATAGCTATTCTTGTGGATACACTGTTAATTTAACTAAATGGTTTTGTGGTATCTTCTCATTTTAGTTCTTACTTTTGTTGCTAAGCATTTGGTCCATATTGCCATGTATACATCTGATCTTCTCCTAACTGCTGCTTGCCACTTCATGGTGGGTGTCCACCACATTTTATCCTCTAGTCTCTCAGGGATGGACATCCAGGTAGCCTCCATCTAGTGGTGTGCTAGAGTTGACTTGTACTTATCCATGGGGCTGATTGTACACATTTCTTCATAATTTTGTGCTCAGTGACATTATATAGGTGTTTGAAATTGGTTATGTAAGGACATTTACACCACAGAAATTGGTAAATGCTGCAAATCAGACACACCCCCTCCCTGAGAGAGGTGGTTTACCAGCACACCACTGCCTCCAATTCTCCATCACTGCAAATAACATTGCAATGAATATTTTTATCAATCTTGGAGGAATATCTTTGGGATATGAACCCAGGAGAGAAATTGCTGGGTCAGAGAGTTTGTACATACCCAGTTTGCCAAAATAGAACCTGTTTGCTCTGCACAGTCGTACTGATTTTCCATGACACTCCCCAGCACCCAGACCTGACTCTCACCACAGATCCATAAGGGCATGTGGTAGTTAAGGTTGTGTGTCAACTTGGCTGGGCCTGGGTTTGAGTGGCTGGGCAGCTGGATGTAGTTATTCCCCATGATGAGACTGGTAATTAACTCCATGGTGGAGTCTACTGGAGAGTAGCTGCTTTAGGGATGTGGTCTGCTTCCAGTATATAAGGAGAAGATTTGGGAATGGTCTAGAGCTTTTTGGCATGCTTGGACCCTGCATGTAGCCTGAGTTTTCAGTCAGCAGCCTGCCATGTTGTCTGCCAATCTTAGGATTGTTTCTGGACTTGAACCAGTAGCCAACTGTGTTGTGTGATAATCTTGGAACTGTGCCATTTTATTTGCTGACCTTGGGTTTGTCAGCCTCAGTAGCCAGAAGCTGCCTGAATGAAGAGATGCCTCCAGCTCCAGTGGGCTGGAAGCAAGAGGCAGAGCTGAAGCCCAAAGTTGAGGGGCTTTCGCCCAGCCCCTAGAGCTAGCTTTGAACTCGGACTTCTAACCTCCTAAACTATAAGAGAATAAACACCTGTTTGTTCAAGCCATCCCATTTGTGGTATTTTCTGTTAGAACAGCACTAGGTAACCAAAACAGGGCAAAAAGAACAACAACAAAAAAACCTATGGCCACTGAGTTGATTCTGACTCATAGTGACCCTATAAGACAAAATATATTTGTCCTGCTGAGTTCCCAAAGCTATAAATCTTTACAGAAGCAGACTGCCTCATCTTTCTCCCAACCTTTTGGTTAGTAACCAAATGCTTTAACCACTGCACCACCAGAGCTCCTTCCATAGGGCCAAAGAGATGATAAATTAATTAACTTCCATGTGCCAAGTCTCAGGGGAGCTCTGGTGGCAAAATGTCTAAGTCATTTGACTGCTAACTAGAAGACTGGTGGTTCAAAGCCACAAGCCACTCCTCAGAAGGAAGATTGACTCAATGGCAGTGGGTTTGGTTTGTGTTTTGGGGGCCTAGAACCAGTGAGCCCTGGTGGCCCAATGGTATTCTACTTCCATAGTGATACTGCCTCAGAAACCCAAGGAATGGTCGCTATGAGTCAGATCTGACTCCATGGCAGTGAGTTTGGTCATTGGAGCCAAGTCTCATGACAAAGCAGAAGCCCAGAGGTCAGAATGAGGACACCAGGTAGCAGAATGGGCTACAGCTACTCACACCTCTCACTGCTGAGAGTCAGGATAGGTTCACCCTAGTGATTCTCAACTTTGGTGGCCACTTAAGTCCCCTGGGTAGATTTCAAAAATACTAATATCTAGGTCCTACTCCTAGAGATTCTGATTATAGCTGTTCTGGCCTAGGCCTGGGTATTAATTCTTTTCAAAACTCCCCAGGTGATTCTAATGTGCAGACAAATTTGAGAACCAGTGGCCTAGAACCAAAGAGCTCTGGTGACACAGTGCCTAAGGCATTTGACCACTAACCAGAAGGTTGGTGGTTCAAACCCACAGCCACTCCATGGAAAGAAGATGGGACAAGCTACTTCTGTAAAGATTTATCCCCTCAGAAACCCAATGGGGGTCACTATGAGTTGGAATTGACTTGATGGCAGTGGGTTGGGTTTGGTTCTTTTGGGCCTAGAACCAGTGAGCCCTGGTGGCACAATGATTAAAGGGCTAGGCTGCTAACCAGAAGGTTGGTAGGTTAATACTTCGTGGTGAGTGTCTACCACATTTTATCCTCCAGTCTTCCAGGGATGGAAACCCAGGAAGTATGTAAAGATTTACAGCCTTGGAAGCCCTAGTCCTATAGGGTCACTATGAGTTGATCAATTCAACAGCAGTGGGTTTGGTTTTTGGTTTGGCCTAGAACCAGGGGCAGAACTATGGGAGCAGAAAGCTAGGCAGGGCTGAACGGCTCGAAAGCTCATGGAGAGAAATCATAAGGAGACACATTTTGGTCAATATAAAGGATGTCTCTCTAATAGTCAGAAGTGTCCAGGGGGGTATGGGCTTCTAAGGCTGTAGTGAGTTCCCCATTCCTGGAACTGTGCAAGCAGAGGCTGAATGACCACCTAGCAGGACCTGGTGGAAAGACCCAAGCCTTCAGTGGGACCTGGCTTGGATTGCCTGGAAGTCTCGGGCTCTCTCTCACTCTGTGATGGCCTCTGTCATTGCAGGGTGGCCCTTTGACAACACCACATGCAAGATGAGTGGCTTGGTGCAGGGCATGTCTGTGTCAGCCTCCGTTTTCACCTTGGTCGCCATTGCTGTGGAAAGGTGAGAGGTCTCCTGCTGGGTTATCCTGGGATAACTGGGGACTACACTCTAGAAAGGAGCTCTGGTAGCATAGTGGCTAAGACATTTGACTGCTAAACAGAAGGCTGGTGGTTCAAACCCACCAGCCACTCCTCGGAAGGAAGATGGGGCAATCTACTTCCGTAGTGATACTGCCTTGGAAACCCAAGGAGGGGTTGCTATGAGTCGGGTCGACTCCACAGCACATAACAACAACAACAACACTCTAGAAGGAACCACCATCTCCATTACTGTGTCAGCTGGAAGCCTGGGGCTGCTCTGCTAGTAGGTGGAGACTGAATCCTGAGCTAGAAAGCGAAGGGCTGTCAGGCAGGCTGCCCTCTAGGCTTGGAGAGGAGCAGAGAACACTGTTTTCTCCCTCCAGAAGGCCTAGAAGCAGCTCCTGAGGAAATTAAGGGACTCCTGGGGCCTGTGAGGAAGGAGCTGAAGGGTGGTCCTTGTATCCTAAAGGGTAGGAATCCTGACTTGAACCTATATAGCTGGGAAGGAAGGGTTTCTCCTTCCTTCATTCCACCACACTGCCTCCTTGCTGGCCCCTGCCAAGCATAGCTCCTTATCTTCACCATATCTCCAGCCACTTTGATCTTTTAGCCTCAGGTTCTAGCAGATTCTCTGATAAATACTGGTCCTACAAATGTGGCCAAAGGTAAGGAACTGATCCAGGAGCCAAGGAGGTTTGAACAATAAAGCACTGAACTAATGCATTACAGTTTTCTTTCTTCCCAGTGGGATTAGTGGTGTAAAGCCTCCCTCCGGGTGCTTTCTCCCAGAGTGTGTGTGGATAGGAGGCAGGCAAGCAGGCTGAAGGTTGTTTTTGTCTTTTTTGTCCTCAAATGTGCTCCACCATTGCCTAGCTCAGCCACTTAGCTGCTCTGAGCCTTGTTTTCTTGTTTGTAAAATGGCAGAGTGGTTGGGAAGACTCAGTGAGCTTCTGCATGTATAGCTAATCCACAGTACTCATGACAGAGTACAAATATCAGCTGCTAATTATTTTCTTTCTTTCTTATACACACACCTTCTCCTTGTCCTCCTCTCCCCAACATAGGCACTTCTTACCTCCTCCCTTTCTAGGCTCTAGTGTTCTCATTCTGTCTCCACCTTTAAAAGATCAAACCTGATCTTTTATAATGCAGTGAAGTAGGAAGTGGGGGTGATGGAACTGGACTCCTGTCTCTGCAAGGCCCTAAGTAGCTCATTGATTGGAGGAAGTCCCTTCTCTTCATTGACATCTGTTTCATTATCACTGTGGAGCAAGTTTATGTGAGTGTGTAGCCTCTCCCATTGGTATTTGTAGTATTCCTCAAATCCCACCTCCTCCAGGAAATCTTGGACTATCTAAGCCATAGTATTCTCCTCTGCCCATGAACTGCTACTGCAACTATAGTCAGTACTATGTGCTTTAGGAATTCTCTGTTCTCTGGCAATGTGCTGAGTGTGTGATGCTATGAAGCCAGTAGGTCAAAATCATACAGGTTGAGACAGCAAGGCTTGAATCAGGCCAAGGGAGAGGTGAAAGGTGTTGTCAGTGAAAAGGTGGGTAGGCAAAACATATAAATGAAGCAGGAAAGAGCAGCTAGGAGTCAGCTCTACACCTGGGATCTAGTGCAGGTTCTGCCCTTAACCATGTGATCTTTTAAGTCCTTTCCCCTCTCTGGGCCAGGTTTCCCTCTGTTAAACCACTTGACTAGACTATCTTAAGGTTCCCATTTTTTGGCATCAAGAGATAGGAGAAGACATTCTAGGAAGTAGGAGCCCCTCCTTTTTCTCACTGATAAGCAGTTATCATGTCTCAAGAAGCTTGCGAGTGTAATCTCAATCTTCACCCTATTGAGAAGATAATGTTATTGGCCCCACCTTACAGAAGAGGAAACCAAGGCTCAAAAGGATTTTAAGTAACTTGCCATTCTGGTCACTCAATCACACATTTATTTAACAAACTCTGGGGATACTGAGATGAAAAGACATGGCACCCGGCCTTCAAAGAGCTTGCAGTTGAATAATTCCCTTTGAACCACACCATAGAAGTGAGGTTTTCTCCTCTTCCTTTTCCTCCATCAGCAGTTTTCAACTCTGGCTACACTCTACAATCACCAAGGAGCCTAAAACAAAGAAATAAACAAAAACAGTGTTCAAAACCTCTTTCTAGAGTAATTAGATTGGAAGCTTTGGTCATGAAAACTGGGCATAGATAATCTAAAAAAACGCTTTAGGGGATTCTGAGGCCAGAGCAGCCAGAGTTTAAATGATTTATATGGCATAGTGAAACGAGACAGGTTGGGGTTCGAGGCTGTTACTTGCTAACTTGCTAGCTGTGTAACCTTGAGCCAGTTGCTGAACAAACACCTCTGAGTCCCAGTTTCTTCATTAGTAAAATGAAGGAAGCGTCTTGCTATGAAGTTTATTCCAACTCATGGAAATCTTGTGTGTCAGAGTAAAACTGCATTCTGTAGGGTTATCAGTGGCTCTACTCTGGAATGAGGCATTTGGTAGTTCAATGGTATAATTCTTGCCTTCCGGAATGAAGGTTGGGCAATCTACTTCCGTAATGATACTGCCTCGGAAACCCAAGGAGGGGTCACTTGAGTTGGGTCCAACTCAACGGCACATAACAACAACAACAACATGCAAGAGACCTAGGTTCAATTCCAGGCCAATCTGTCACAACCTATCTGTCAGTGGAGGCTATGTGTTTTAGCTAAAAGATTTCAGTGGCGCTTCCAGACTAAGTGATTTACTTTCAAAAATCAGTTAATGAAAATCCTATGGATCACAATAGTTCAATCCCCAGCTGATCACGGAGATGGTGCAGGACCAGGTGGCATTTTGTTCCATTAAGCATGGAGTTGCCAAAAGTCAGGGGTTGACTTGATGGCAGCTAACAAAAAAACACCTTATAGAAGGAGATAGCCATGCCTTTCTTCCACAGCATAGCTGGGTGTATATGAACCACTCTTTTAATTAGTAGCCCAGAACAAACCTTTTGCACCACCCTGGGACCTAGGTGTATAACAATAGTCACTGCTGAGACGTTCTAATGAGGAAGTGGGACAGAGGTGTCCTAATGTGGTGGAGGTACTGATAGAAGGATGCTGGCCAACATGACCTAGAGACAACCTGTCACTGTAGGCTCCACACCTGAATGCCCAAGGTTTTCTGAAGGACCCCAAAACAGCTAGAATTGGTTTTTTTTTTTTTTTTTTGGTACATCTAATAGGATAGTCTCAAGGCCAAATGCTCATTCTGTGAGCTCCCAGCTAATTAGTATGATACCCCCAAAATGCACAGGCAGGATTCACTGTTCCCACACTGTGTGCAGTTTCTCCCTCCCCTGTCTCTTTTACATGCCATTTGTGCCTTTGTTTCTTGACTACTCAACTAGGAGTTGACACCCTCCCAAGTGACAAACCAATTTGCTTGCAAACCAACTAATTAATGTCTGAGCTGTTTTCTGACGCAGCCGTGTGCCCCATGATGAATAGATACAATGATGAATGTAAAGTCTTCCCTGTGATGACTTTATAGTGAAGTCCCCAGTCACCCGTTTCTTTTTCCTCCCTGGCGGCAGGTTCCGCTGCATCGTGCACCCTTTCCGCGAGAAGCTGACCCTGCAGAAGGCGCTGGTCACCATCGCGGTCATCTGGGCCCTGGCTCTGCTCATCATGTGTCCCTCGGCTGTCACACTGACGGTCACGCGTGAGGAGCACCACTTCATGGTGGACGCCCACAACCGCTTCTACCCACTCTACTCGTGCTGGGAGGCGTGGCCCGACAAGGGCATGCGCAGGATCTACACCACAGTGCTCTTCTCGCACATCTACCTGGCGCCCCTCACCCTCATAGTGGTCATGTATACCCGCATCGCCCGCAAGCTCTTCAAGGCCTCGGGCCCTGCCCGGGACCGAGAGGAGGTGACCATGGAGGGCCGGCGGGCGTCCAGGCGCAAGGCCCGGGTGGTACACATGTTGGTCATGGTGGCGCTGTTCTTCACGCTGTCCTGGCTGCCACTGTGGGTGCTGCTACTCCTCATCGACTACGGGCAGCTCAGTGAGCCACAGCTGCACCTAGTCACTGTCTATGCCTTCCCCTTTGCCCACTGGCTGGCTTTCTTCAACAGCAGTGCCAACCCCATCATCTATGGTTACTTCAATGAGAACTTCCGCAGGGGCTTTCAGGCCGCCTTCCGCACCCAGCTCTGCCCGCTGCAGCGGGGAAGTCACAAGGAGGCCTACTCAGAGAGGCCCAGCGGGCTCCTGTGCAGGCGGGTTCTCGTCGGTGTGCAGCCCAGCCACTCGGGCCTGCCCTCTGAGTCAGGGCCAAGCAGTGGCGCCTCCGGGCCGAGCAGCGGGGCACCCAGGTCTGCACGCCTCTTGCTGCGGAATGGGCGGGTGGCCCACCATGGCTTGTCCAGGGAGGATCCTGAATGCTCCCGTATGCCCCTTGCCATACCAGCCTGGGATATCTGAGGTGGTACAGGGAGAGAAGGCCCCGTGCCTGAGGGCCCTGTTTGGAAACATGGTATCAGGACAGACACTGGCATGATGATGCAACCCTCTTAAAAACGAGGTTGTGTGCAGCTGCTAGTGATTAGTGATGCCTTTTCTATTGCCTTCATCCCCTCAGATGACAGCAAATGAGGGCAAGGGAAAGAAGCTAACATTCCTGGAAGCCCTTCTATGTGATAGACTTAATCATGATCTCATCTAATTCTCACAACCATTTGAAAATAGATTGTCTTATCCTCCTTCCACAGATGAGAAAACTGAGGCCTAAAGAAGAAGCATGACTAGACTGAGGTCTCTCAGCTGGAAATTTCACTTGAGTTTAGATGACTTCAATGACTGTATGGCTTTCATCATCTCCAGCTGTCTCCAAAAGGGCCCACTGAGATGGAGCACAGTGAAGTGTGTAAATCGTAATTAGACAGCTGAGAAGAACCAAAAAGAGCAAAGCTTGCCTGCCCATTTGATGTTCTGTGCCCATGTCCTGGGTTTCTTGTGTTCTATTCCTGAAGCCTTTTGATCCTTTCCGGGGAGAGCATGATATGCCACTCCTGCCAGCTGTAACAAATTGGTTTGTCTTAATTTTTCCAAAAAATGCCCACAGCCATGCTCTTCTTCCCAAAACATTACAGCAGGACATCACAACTGAGAAGCTACAGGGTGAGCCCTGTGTTGCCACTGCTACTTGCTGAGCTTTCTGGGTCTGAGTCTAGACAAGGAGAAGACTCTGAAATGGTAGGGATAGGTGATGACAGGTTCACTCCAACACTCAACCTGCATCACCTTCTCTCCAGGAGGTGAGAGGAAATGGAAGCACCTCTAATGGTCCTTGCATAGCACCCATAATCTGGACACTTTTCACTGTTACAGAAAACATGATGTTGCTAGAACCTTAGTGACTAAAGAAGAAATATTTCCAGGGGTCAGGACAGAGAATGTGACTCTGAGGCTTCAGTTCTGTCCTTAGTTAACACCCAGTGACTTACCCCTATATACTCCACTCTAAGTATGGAGTGTAGGGGCAGAGAAAACTATCAAGCAGTTGTACAATGTGTTTCTCCAAGCATGTTCCCAGATAATGTCTCATTGATCAATATAAATGAAGCCAAAGGATTAGATGTTATTGTTGCTATTTCATAAGCAATGTGATTGAGGTTCAAAGGGGCCAAGGTCACAGGACCACAGAGGGGCAGGTTGAGATTAGAATCTGTCTTCTGATAGTGTCCTTCCCATACTCCATCTTGCCTCCCAGGAAGGCAGAGTGGGCAGGGCATGGAGGAGAACTGGAGATTCCTACAAAGGTTTTCTGTCTCATAGTGAACCAGAATGCTCACAGAACCACACCCTCTATCTTCAAGTTTCTGGCTCTAAGAATGAGCCTGCTGTGTTTATTCTTATTGTAATTTCTGGCCCGAGCTGTTCTGTGGACATTATCTACTACTCAATTGCTGAGCAGGCTGCCAAGATCCATCATGACCCCAGGTGTCTCAGGAAAGAGTGTGTCATCCTGCCTATCAGCAGTATTAGCTCGTGCCATGGGCCCCATTTCTGGTATTGGTTGCTATGACTTGGAATTGACTCAACAGCAATGGGTTTGGTGTGGGGTTTATCAATGTCATATGTCACATGAACCAGAGGGTCCCAGCTGTTTACTGTGAAGAACTCTGACTCTGGGCTCTAAAAAGAGGCCAGGAAAGCACCATCCCAACCTCAAAATACCTGTCCCTGTGGCTGAGTGAGATTTGCCTGGAAATACCGTCTGGTTGCTTCTCTGGGGTGTGTCTCTCTTTTTTGCATGAACTGAACCACAAAATCACAGCATCTACAGCCGGGGAGACCATGGCACTCACTCAAGCCAGCAGTGCCGAACCTTCCCACCAAGGCCCCTTTGTTTTATTTTCCCCCCAGAAATGCCGTGCTTTGAAAGATTGCAACTATTTAAAAAAAAAAAAAAAACTGCACAAAGTCACAATTCATTTATGTTTCTATTTTTATTACTCTTTGAAAATCAATCAAGGCCCTCTTTACCTGCCCATTCAGAGATTTGACCCCAATGGTAACAGGCATGACATGATGTTTTAATAAGGTAGTACAGCCTTGTGGGTTTGTGTGTAGTTTTCAGATGCTGAAAGCGGTTCCTGAAGGTAGTGGCTCTGCGAAGGCTAAGGACAGAGACCCCAAGTTGGGAACCAAGGATCTCTCCCAAGTTAGCATTGATGGGTGACAAAACAGAGGCCATGGGGACAAATGTGATTATCTCCCTTTCCCTAGCTGCCCTGAGCTTCCTCTGGGCTGCACTTCTTTACTAGTGTGGCTAGAAAATTGTATATTCACTCTAGAAGATGATATTTTTATGAAGCTACTTTTATAATTAGAGCTTTATTATACTCACCTGACTCCCGTCTCTTGACTTCATTAGGGGTTTTGTACAGCTACCCCAAGACACTCCAGGCAAGCAATGAAGCTTCTCTTGTTGAACCATCCTCTACTTATGGGCTGGTAGGGTCTCTTGAGGTGACTGCCCTTTCACGGGCAGAAAGTTCGAAGATGGGTTGGATGTGTGTGGGGGAAAAGGGCCAAAGACCTGTTGACACTGAGCACGCCCACCCCAGAGTGGTTTCTGGAGGGACTCCGTGTCCTGTCCTGCCATGTGCATCACGAGAGGTAGTTCTATCATGGGTCTCCACTGATGAATGGTCTCTTGACCTCACCAAGACCACGCAGCACCCAACAAACCAATGTGAGCTGGAGGCGGGCACCAGCCTGGACCCTACAAACCACAATCCGCCCAGCCTTCCTCTTGGGGCTTGGAGGATGCATGAGTTGATTTGGGTTGGAATGGAGGGCGGAGTTGGCAAAGTGGATGAGAGCCCCCCTATCATCAGGCTACTGTGTATTCATCCAAAACTCAAAGCAAAAGCCAAATCCAGGCCTGGATGAATAAAGCATTGCTATTAAGCTCTGTACCTTTTTGCATCTTTTTCCTCAGCTCACCTCTTAGAAGTGCCACCAAGGAAAGATAGATGAGAAGGAGGGGACCCAAATGGGCTTCATTACAAGCAAACAATGTTGAATCAATAGGCTCCTTGTTAAATAACTAATTATTTATGTTTATGGCATTTTATTGTTGCTTTTTTTTTTTTTTGTCTACAAAAGCACTACCTACTCACTGTGAAAATTTTTGCAAAATTTAGATAAGCAAAGAGAAGAAAATAAAAAGCACTTGACATCCCACCACAAGAGATAAGCATAGAGTCATTTTCCATATCTCTCTCACTCATTCATTCACTGCCATTGAGTCAGATGGTTGTTTTGGAGTTTTTATCACTACGGAAGTAGATTGCCCAATCTTCCTTCTGAGGAGTGGCTGGTGGGTTTGAACCACCAAACTTCTAGTTGGCAGTCAAATGCCTTAGACACTGTGCCACCTGTTTACTTTTGTGCTTAACAGGGAGCTCTGGGGTGGTGTGGTTAAGGCATGTGGCTGCTAACCAAAAGGTCAGTGGTTTGCACACATCAGCTGCCCCATGGAAGAAAGATGGGGCAGACTGCTCTGTAAAGATTCACAGGCTTGGAAACTCAATGGAGGTCACTATGAGTCAGAATCAACTGCAAGGAAACGAGTTTGGTTTGTTGTGGTTTTGTGCGTAACAGTTTTTTTGAAGTTCAATTTATGTCCAATAAAATTCACCTGTCTTAAAGGTACAGTTGGATGTGTTCTAGAAAATATATGGGAGCTCTGGTAGCATAGTGCTTAAGGCACTTGACTGCTAATCAGAAGGCTGGCGGTTCAAACCTACCAGGCACTCCTCGGAAGGAAGATGGGGCAATCTACTTCCATAGTGATACTGCCTCAGAAACCCAAGGAGGGGTCGCTATGAGTCGGGTCCGACTCAAGGGCACATAACAACAACAACAGCAGCAAATATATACATTGTATAACTACCGCCAGACTCAAGATATGGAGTATTTCCATCATTCCACAAAGTTCCCTAGTGCCAGTTTGTAGTCAATCCCCTTCCCCTATTCCTGGTCCCAATCTGATTTATCCCTTGAGTTTGTCTTTTTGAGAATGTCATATAAATTGAATCATGTAGTGTGTAGCCTTTTGAGTCTGGCTTCTTTCACCTTGTGTGATGTTTTTGAAATTCATCCATGTGGTAGCATGTATCAGTAGTCCTTTTTTTTTTTTTTTTGCTGAGTTGTAGTCCATTGTATGGATATATCATATTTTGTTAATCTATTATCAGTTGATGGACATTTGGACTGTTATCAGTTCTTAGCTATTATGAATAATGCTGCTATGAACATTCATATACAAGTCCTTATATGTGTATATATTTTCCAAATTGACTACCATTTTGGATCCTGATCAGCAGTGTTTGAGAGTTCTGGTTGGTTCTACATCCTTGACAACACTTGGTCATATTAGTCTTTTTAAAATTCCCTAATGACGAGTGTGGTGGTTAAGTTTGTGTGTCAACTTGGCTAGGCCTGGTTGAGTGGCTGGGCAGCTGGTGGTAGTTATTCCCTATGATGAGACTGGCAATCAACTCCATGGTGGGATCTACCACAAGCAGCTGAGTAGCTGCCTTTGGGTATGTGGTCTGCTTCCCATATATAAGCAGCAGCTTTGGGAATGCTCTCTAGCTTATGGCACACTTGGACTCTGCATGTAGCCATGTCGTTGTTCAGCAGCCTGCCATGCTCTGCCAACCTTGGGACTTACAATGGACTTAATGGCCTGCTGTGTTTTGGAAACATTGGGACTGTGCCTTTTTATTTGTCAGCCTTGGGTTTTTCAGCCTCAGCAGCTATCAGCTGTCTAAGTGAAGAAATGCCTCTAGCTCCAGTGGGCCGAGAGCTGGAGGGAGAGCTGAAGCCCAAGGCTGAGGGGCTTTCACCCAGCCCCTAGAGCCTGGCACTTTGAACTTGGACTTAAAGTCTCCAAGTTGTAAGAGAGTAAACTCCTGTTTGTTAAAGGCATCCCATTTGTGGTATATTCTTGTCAGAGCAGCACTAGGTAACCAGAACGACTAGTGATTCTGGGCACCTTTTCACGTGCTTATTGGCCATTCTTCTTTTATTGTAAAGTGTCTGTTCAAATCTGTCTATCTTTTAAAAATTATATTGTAGAGACTTTAGAATAAAATTTTGCCCTAAATCTAAGAGACACTTTTCATTACTAGATGGCTTTTAACCCCATGATGGTTTGAAACAAGATAAGAGGATAGAGTGTGATAGAGATGGGAGAACTATTTTAATAGGTAGTTAGGAATGGCCTCTCTAAAGAAGTGACATTTGAACATAAAATGAATGAAGTGAGAGAGAGAGAACCTTGTGAATAGCTGGGGAAAGAACAACCCAAACAGAAAGAACATTCAGTGCAAAAGCCCTGAGGTCATAGTGGGATTCATAAAAATGGAATTACTGTATATCAAAAGGCTACTAAATTTCAATATTTAAATTTCCAGTCAATTCAAAATATTTACTAAAGACCTGTTAAAAGCCAGGCAACAGGTTGTGTTTTGCGTGTATTATTTATTTTTCACAATGGACCATGAGTTCCATGAGGACAGGAACTATGTCTATTTCAGTCACTTCTGTAGACTCAGATCTACATAGGAAGCACTCATAAAAAGTCTGTTAAATGAATAAATTAATGAAATAAGCAAGTATTTCTGATTATTCGCATATGATAGACTGGAAACCAAGGCTTAAAGAAGCCATATAACTTACTAAAGTTCACCTAACTAGGAGATTCAAATCCTGGTCCACATGGCCACACAGTTCAGATTTTTACACACCTTCAAGCTACTGTGGACTCTTTCTCACAGTTGGGAAAGTGAAGTTCAGAGTAAAAAAAAAAAAAAAAAAAAAAATTAATGGTAGAAATTGAAGTAGAATTAACGGTGCTCTGTTTTAATTCTAAAAATAAAACCAGTCAGCTCCAGGCTCCAGGCTGCCGTTTTGGCCACCAGACATTTCCAGCACATTGAGTGGCTTCCAAAGATTTGAGATGGAAGGAATACCAGCAGTTTAAGGAAAAGGTGTAAATTTAGTTTGATCCAACACTTCAAGCCCTCAAGGCAATCAGGGGCTAGAAGAAATCACCCTTGGGCTCCCCTGGCCTTGTGGTCACTGAGGGAGCGGAAGCTGCCGAGCTGGCGGGACTGTCCTGCCTTGAGTTGTTTGTGTTCTCTCACTAGCTGCAATGCCCAAGCCTTTGAGTCCTGACATCAACAAATGCTGCTGTTGTTATATATAAGCAACCAAATTAATGTGGGTGGAAAAATCCAAGCTTAGTGATTTGGGCAAATACGTTGATCTGTCACGTGGCCAGTGGTGGCGGTAAATCACTCTCTATTTGCCTTCCTCTATGCATGGGGGTCAGGAGCTCTGGTAGCATAGTGGCTAAGACACTTGCCTGCTAACCAGAAGGCTGGTAGTTCAAACCCACCAGCCACTTCTCGGAAGGAAGATGGGGCAATACACTTCTGTAGTGATACTGCCTCGGAAACCCAAGGAAGGGTCACTATGAGTCGAAATCGACTTGACGGCAGTGAGTTTGTGAGTGATGCATGGGGCTGAGAACAGCCATGGGCAAGCTGCTTCAGCAGAAGAGCAACCTACATTGATGGGTTGTGACCAGCCCCAAGGAAGAACATTTTGCAAAGTGTATTTTGTTTGTTGATAGTACTGTCTGGAAGTCCTTTGATACCACCTCCAACGATCATAATCACCTCTTTTATTCTACTCTAGTCCATGTCTTTGAAAAATGTTCCTGTTACCCATGCTATAAATTATGAAAAATAAAGTCATTATGAAGAAGTTTAGTGTTTATTTTTTACTTCTTATGACAATAAGTAGGAGCTCTGGTAGCATAGTACGTAAGGTACTTGACTGCTAACTAGAAGGCTGGCGGTTCAAACCCGCCAGCCACTCCTCAGAAGGAAGGTTGGGCAATCTACTTCCATAGTTGTACTGCCTCGGCAACCCAAAGAGGGGTTGCTATGAGCCAGGGCCGACTCGACAGCACACAACAGCAACAACAACAATGACAATAAGTAGTTTTTGTGTCTTCACCATGAATAAAAAGTTACCAGACAAAAGAGCCATTCCCCCGAAAAGTAGCCTATGCTACCATGGACATAACCACAGTATTCCCATTCTACAGATGGGAAAGTGAGATGTGTAGAAGTTAAAGCATTTCCTTGAGGTCCCCACAGTTACTAAGTGGCAAAATCAAACAAAACTACAGTCTTGGGGGTTGCAGCCCAGTGTTCTTGACACTACAGCAAATTAATTACCTGTTTGTTTAACTCCCAACTTACAAGCATGTATGACATTTTAGATAAAACTTAATTCCGGAATGTGTCCCTCAAGAAACTAGGTCTGTTGGGTCTGGGAACATGGACCTCCCCACAGTCTAGTGAGCAGAGATAGAAAAGAGAAAAATCATAATGTGGTATAGTAATTTCTAAAGTAGTGTATCTTGATTGGCCAGAGAAGTGAAGGATGTCAGAAAAGGGTTCTATTGGAGGCTTGAAGTAAATCTTAAAGATTAAGTTAGAGACAACCAAGTAGAGAAGGCAGTTTGAAGCAGGGGACTGGTGCACTCAGATGTTCATCTTTCAAAGCTCACTGTGGCAGCAGGAAAGGTCCTTGGGTGGTGTAACCTAAAGAGTGGCAGTTTGAACCCACCCAGTGGCACCATGGAAGAAAGGCCTGGTGATCTGCTTCAAGAAAGATTACAGACAAGAAACCCTATGGAGTAGTTAGTTGTACTGTGTAACATAATGGGATCTCCATCTATGATTTGGAATCAACTTGACAGCAACAGGTTTGGTTTTTGGTCTGGCAGCAGCAGGAGAATAAATTGGGGAGATACGGAGTGGGAGACCAGTGAGGGAGGAGGTATTTTCAAGAATCCAGGTAAGAAATCATAGAATTGGCTAAGATAGTAGGAATGGAGAAGAGGCATCAAGTTCAAGAGATGTTTGAGAAATTATTAACTGGAAACTCTGAGGTCATGAGAGGAGTGGTCATCATCTAGGACGCTTTTAGTTGCCAGTAACAGAAACCTGACTTGAACTGACTTAAACTATAAGGGATATATTGGTTCACATAATAGGAAGGAAGAGGACTGGCTGAGCCAGGGGCTAAACCATGTCTTCAAGGACCGGGGTTGTCTATTCCTCTGCTCTGCCATCTGCAGTGTTAACTTCGTCCTCAGGCCGGCTTCCCTTGTGGTGTAGGAGGCAACCATCAGCAATCACAGCTGCATGTTTGCTTGTTTATATCCAGTAAAAGAAAGTAGGTAACTTTCACTGGCTCCAATTGGGTCAGATACCCATTCCTGAAGCATCCCTGCGGCCAGGGGAATGTCATGTTCCGACTGAACTGGGAAAGGCTTCCTGAACTGTTAAGGGCGGATGGATTACCAAGATTGACTCTACAAAAAAAGGCTCACCCCTGGAACTAGGGTCAGTCTTTATTCTAAATAGTCTGGTACGGTGGTAAAAGACTATTGGGAAGTTGTATCCATTAGAATGGTTTTCAGCTGCAAGAACAGAAAACCCTGAATTAAACCAGTTTAAACACAACAGTCAATTCATTTTCTCACATGACAAGAACACCTGAAGCAGGGCAGCTGCAGAATTGGTTAATTCAGCAGCTCAATGGTATCATCAAGAGCCAGGTTTTCCCACTTTGCACCTTCGTAGGTGTATAAATTTTACCTACAAGCTGCCTCTCCTACAGGTTGTAAGACAGTTATGGCTGCCAAATTCCATGAGAACGTCCAAAGGAACAAGACATGGTCTCTTCCAGTGTCTCTCTTGTAGAAGCAAGAGAAGCTTTCTCAGAAGCCTCCATCAGACCCACCCTCACATCTCTTTGCCAGAACTGTAGTCACCTATCTACGATCAAGCCAGGCACTGGCAAGAGGAATGGAACCACCTTGATTACCTTAGATGAATCAGGACCCTTCCCTGGGGCTGAGGATGGCACTCAGTTCCCTGAAGCATGTGGTCATACAGGGTGTGAATGCAGCATGTCTGACAAAAGAGTCCTGATTGGAAGGAGCAATGGAGAATGAACAGGTGTTGGGTAGGCAACCACCATTTCTTCAGAGGTTGACTAAGAGCAACCTCCAGGTTGGCTGGCTAGGCAGAGGTAGCATTGTTAACTGAGATAGTGGACTTAAGGGAGAGATGGTGAGCTCACTTTTGGACTTGCTGGATATGAGATGCTTATGGGCTAGCCAAGAAGAGAAGTCCAGAAGGCAGCTATATGTAAGGTCTGACCCTACCCTTCTTCTCAAAACCCCCTCTTACTCTTGCTCGGACTCCTTTGTTGGTGCTTTTCCCCTCTGTCCCTTGGATGTTGGAGTTCCTGAGCTTCTGTTCTAGGTCCTCTGCTTTCTTTACTCTGCACATTCCCTCTCAAAAAAACTTACTGCCATCAAGTTGGGTCCAATTCATAGCAACCCCTGCTTGGGTTTCTGAGGAGGTATCACTACAGAAGTAGATTGCCCAATCTTCCATCCAAGGGGTGGCTAGTGGGTTTGAACCACCAGTCTTCTGGTTAACAGTCAAATGCCTTAGGCACTATGTTACTAGAGCTCCCACATTCCCTCTAGGTGATCTCATCCTCTCTGAAGGCTTCAATCACCCAAATTAATGGTGCCAGCCTACCATACTCTTCTGAGTTTCAGGCTTCATATCTAACCACCCACTAGGCATCTCAACTTGGACTTTAGTCACTGTCTTACCCATTCACCACTCTCTTCCCCTGCTCTGCTATATTTGTTGAAGGAGGTTAGGTTTCTCAAGCTAGAGATATGCAAGACTGCATTATTGTTCCCAATCGTCACTCCCCTCCTTGTAAGAGAAGTATGCATCCTTGCTCATTGCAGGGATTATTGCCAAGTACCTGACAGGTGAGTATACTTCTCCACTCCCTTGATCCTGGACCTCATTATATGACTTGCTTTGACCAATGGAAAGTGAACAGAAGCTGTCAATACCAACCCTGTCCAGAAACTTTAGGAGCCATTGTGGTTCAGCCATTTCTCCTCTCTTCTTCCATGAGATCATGGTAGGAGCTGCCCCTTCTATCAACTTCGTGGGTAATAATGTTGAGCAGAGTCAAAGCCAGCCTATAGCCCTGGCATATAATGTGAAAAAGAAATGGATGTTATAAGATTTTTGGAAAGAGAGTTGTCTAGTACAGTAACATTGTTTACTCAAACCCACTGCCATCGAGTTGGATCCAACTCATAGTGACCCCTCCTTGGGTTTCTGAGGCGATAACACTACAGAAGTAGATTGCCCAACCTTCCTTCCATGGAGTAGCTGGTGGCTTTGAACCACCAACCTTGTCAAATGCCTTAGGCACTACGCCACCAGTTTAGAAAAAGCTAATAGAGTAACTGGTACCAGGAGTAGAATCCCGATCTAAAATGTATGTCTGTGGCTTTGGGGCCTAGTGGTGGACGGCAAGGAAACTGTAGTCTCTTGTCACTTGAAAAGCAGATAATGTACCAAATAGCTTGTAATTTTAGGCAAAAAGTTTGGGAAACAGATTGCCACTAGAGTGTCTCTGTTGTTTTTAGCTGCATATGACAGTACTATGAGAGAGGAAAGAACTGCTGCTTTTATAAGCAGGGTTGGAAAGGAAAAGAGGATCCTGAAGTTCCAGGCCAGCAGGGCTGAGAGATGTAACCCTTTCTCATCTCCAAACAGTAAAGGATATTGTTTTGAGTAACAAAGGTTAAGTCTCAAATTAAAGCTAAGCTTTGGGACAGAAACCAGATCAAGGGCATGTCCAGTGGCTCCCAGGTAAATCCTTTGTTGGATAAAATGGCTTAAAAGAAATAGAGTAGCCATGGATAAGTGCAAGTTACTTTCACCATCTTTCCTGGAGAGAAAGAGATATGCCCTAAAAAGAATTATAGGTGTGGCTACTGGCGCATGAAGCTGACTAGAGTCAAAGAGACACAATACTATCCAAGTTTTAAAAAGAGTTGTGCAGTCAAGATATACTGAGGTTAAGGAAGACTGTGACTGGTAGAGACTTAACCTTTGGACTCCCTGAGATTCTGCAGGCAGAAAGGAGACTGAGAGAGGGGTTACAGCCCCAAGGAGGGTATATTTTCCAGATGTGGCCAAGAAGGATAATGGAAAAGAAAATACATACCTTCTAAGGATTAAGCCATAGCCATGAAGAACAAAAATAGGGGAACTACTCCCAGGGAGCTGAATTGGGATCTAATTAAGGAATGCTTCCCATACCCAGCAGGAGTTTGGAATTGTAAGAAGCAGTAATGGTTCTTTACCTCCCATTCCTTCCCTTTTTAAATGGGAGTGTTTATTCCAATGTTTATTATGTCCTTGTTCAACCATCACCTATTGGGTATAGATGTGAGGTAGAAGGGAGGATACCTTTTAATGGGGTTTATTTTTAAGTTCAAAAGTCAATGAATCAAGAGGAGCCATTTCTGGATACAACGTAGAGACTCTTATGAGATACTAAACTTTGACCTGAAGTCATGATTCATTGAAACTCTTTGGGGAGGGAGTAAGTGTATTTCGCATGCAAAAAGGGGAGAAATGAATGTTTATGATCAAGAAGGTAGTAAAGGGTGTTATTATTCCCAATTATTTGCTTCTTTCTCTGTCTGGGAGCTATGGTGGTGTAGTGCCTAAGGCATTTGACTGCTAATCAAAAGGCTGGCAGTTCAAACCCACCAGCCACTCCTTGGAAGGAAGATTGGGCAATCTACTTCCATAGTGATACTGCCTCGGAAACCCAAGGAGGGGTCACTATGAGTCGGAGCCGAATCCATGGCAGTGAGTTTGGGGTTTTTTTTTTTTTTTTTTTGGTTCTCTGAGAATTATACATCTCTACCCATGCTGAGCAATTCCTGGGTGGGCAAATGGTTAACACACTTAGCTACCAGCCAAAAAGCGGGAGGCTAAGTCTACCCAGAGGCACCTCAGAAGAAAGCCTGGTGTTCTACTTCTGAAAACTTAGCCATTGTGCCCTATGGAGCCCAACCTACTCCGGCACGTGGGGTCATCATGAGTCAGAATCAATTCACTGGCAACTAACTGGTTTTGTTTTTTCTTTTGTCACCCAAGTCCAGGCACCCCCATAATCTCCATCATCTCTCACCCTGCCTCTAGTGTTGTTAAACCTCATTCCAGCACCCAAGGTGCTAAAAGAAACTTTTTTTTTTTTTTTTTTTTTTGAGTCTGGTGTCCCCAATACTATTGTCCTGATCCGTTGGCTCTATCCCCACGATGTCTTTTTAATAGCAATTCTGATTGTGTCACTTTCCCGCTAAAAAATGTTCTTAGGCCTTTTATTGCTCTTAGGAGAAATCACAAACACCATATTGTGGTTTCTAAGGCTTTCCACTATCTCACCTTGACCATTTCTCTAGTTTCATCTTTTACTAATCTCTTTCTGGCTTCTACCTTGTCCCCATTGTAATTAGCCATTGAAGGCTGTCTTCCCTCCAGACTACAAATTCTGTGAAGGCCTGGACCAAGTCTTTCTTATTCAGTGCTACAGTTTTTTTGATCACCTAGCACAGAGCATAGGAACTCTGGTAGCATAATGCCTAAGGCATTTGACTGCTAACCAGAAGACTGGTGGTTCAAACCAACCAACCACTCCTCAGAAGGAAGGTTGGGCAACCTACTTCCGTAGTGATACCTGCTCAACCCAAGGAGGGGTCGCTATGAGTCAAGTTCGACTCAATGGCAGTGAGTTTTGTGAGCACAGAGCATGACTACAATAACTATTAAATAAAACTTAGTTGTAGATTTGAGAGTTTATAACCCCACTGCCACCAAGTCAATTCGACTCACAGTAACCCCATAAGACAAAGTAGAACTGCCCCAATAGGATTTCCAAGGCTGTAAATCATTATGGAAGAAGACTGCCTCACCTCTCTTCCGTGAAGCAGCTGGTGGTTTCAAACTGCTAACCTTTTGGTTAGCAGCTGGATGCTTTAACCACTGTGCCATCAGAGCTTCTAGAGTTTATGTTGTTGTTGTTGTTATGTGCC
>NW_006921657.1:7368752-7405529 GCF_000298275.1 Orycteropus afer afer
TCCAACTCCACAGCAGTGGGTTTGTTTTTTTTTTTAGGGATGTTGCTGTTGTTAGCTGCTGTGAGGTGAACCATCAACTCATGGCGATCCCACGTACAATGACACGAGATGCTGCCTGGTCTTGTACCATCCCCCTCGTCAGCTGCAGACCAGACTGTTGTGATCCACAGGGTTTTCACTGGCTGCTTTTTGAAGGTAGATTGCCAGGCCTTTCTTCCTAGTTTGTCTTAGTCTGGAAGCTCTGCTGAAACCTGTTCAGCATAACTGACAGAAGGATGGTGGCTGTGCATGAGGTACATTGGCTGGAATCCACCAGGATCTCCCACAACGAAGGTGAGAATTCTATCAATGAACCACCATTGCCCTGTACTCTTAAAAAAAAAAAAACAACACTGTGGTTGGGCCATTTTTCCAACTTATAGCGACCTCTCCTTGTGTTTCTGAGGTGGTATCTCTACAGAAGTAGATTGCCCAATTTTCTTTCCAAGGAGTGACTGGTGGGTGTGAACCACCAGCCTTCTGGTTAGCAGTCAAATGCCTTAGGCACTTCACCACCAGCCCTTTGATCTAGGGATTGTTATTGTGAGTTGCTGTAGAGTTCATTCTGACTCATGGAGACCCCACAGGTGCACAGGGTTTCCAAGGCTGTGACCTTTCAGAAGCATGTCGCCAGGAGTATCTTCCGAGGGGCCTCTGAGTGAGTTCAAACCGCCAACATTTTGGCTAGTAGTCAAGTGCTTAACTGTTTGAGCCACCCACGGATTCTTAGGGATAATGTACCTATATACACAGAGAACATGAGACGTTAGAAAGATGATTAATGAACAGGGAGATAAAGAGACCCATGGGGTCACCATGAATAGGAGTTGACTCAACGGAACTGGTTTAGATGAAGAGAAGTTTAAGGAAAGAATGAGAAATGAGTGGCCGGAGAAGTAAGAGGAATGTCAGAAGAGAATGTAGTCACAAGTCAAAGGAAATTAGATATACCCAACAGTACTGACCACCGCAGTGCCACTGTATTTGGTTCCAGAGTAATAAAGATAACCTCTAGAACATCTGGGCTCCTCCCTTGCCAAATCAGTGTACTTAAGAAAGTTTTTTCCCTTCCTTTTTTTCATCAATTCCTCTCTCCATTGGCCCAGCAAATACACACAAACATCTACTCTGAGGCCAGGTATGGTGGTAGGCCCCACAGAGACATGATGAATAGAACAAGGTCCACCTGGACTTGAAGGGCTCACCGCCCTTGCCTGCAAGGGAAAGTTACAAAGCACTTACTCATGCGCAATCCAAGCCAGGACAGAGTGTTTGATTGGAGCTGGCACTGATTAGCGCTCCAAACACATTCAATAAAACACAAGTCCAGAGGTCAGTAGGCTTGATTGTCTTGCTCTGAGCTGGCAGGAGGCAAAAGGGAAAGTGTATGTGGCACATTATTGCATCATTTCTGTCTGATCATGAGTCAGTTAGAGATGAGTTTCTGGGTTTTCCCAAGAAAACTGGTCTGTCTGCTCAAAGGCAGAAAATGGATAAAGCAGTCCAATTAAAAGCCCACTATCACCCACTCACTGCCATCTACTCAATTCCAATTCATTACAACCCTATAGGACAGAGTAGAATTGCCCCCATAGGGCTTCCAAGGTTGTAAACTTTATGGAAGTAGACTGCTACATCCTCTCTTTCAAAGTGGCTAGTGGGTTCGAACCAATGACCTCTTGGTTAGCAGAGCTAACCTCCAGGGCTCTCTCAATCAATAGCACATCTCCTTAAAACAAAACGGAACTCTCTGGACTTCTATTCATTCTGCAGATTCCTTTAACTTTCAGGCCTACATGACATTGTATCACTGACTTAACTATTGCTCCACTATTTGTTGTTTCTGCCTTGTGTTGCAACAACAGAAAAGCAGTGTAGTGTAGTGGTCAAAAGGTCAGTGAGTCCCAGCCTTCTGAAAATTAATGGACATGTCAATGGTCTTGGGAGTCTGGGTGGAGACAGAGGGAGGGATGCTCTTCCTAAGTATTTAGAAAATTATCTTACTAAGTTTTCATTTAGGAGCTCTGGTGGTGTAGTGCATAAGGCATTTGACTGCTAACCAGACCACGAGCCACTCTTTGGAAGGAAGGTTGGGCAATCTACTTCTGTAGAGATACTGTCTCAGAAACCCAAGGAGGGGTTGCTATGAATCAGAATTGACTCAATGGCAGTGAGGTTTTTTGTTCGTTTGTTTGTTTTCATTTAATACAGAAATCCTCTCATTTTATATAATGTACACTGGGTGTTTGTTTTTCTTTTTTTTTTTAACAAAACAAAACCACAAGAGTATAAATCAAAATGTCCTTGAGGCCAATTATCTTTAATGCTCTAGAAAAACAAGATTATTTAAGGAAGCCCTCATCAAAATTTTTTTTAAATAAAACTAATCATTCTTTGAAAAGTGAGTATCATTGTCTAGTTTATAATAAGAAGTCCCTGGGTGTCACAAATGGTTTGTTTATACTTGACCACTCGGAAGGAAGATGGGGCAATCTACTTCCGTGGTGATACTGCCTTGGAAACCCAAGGAAGGGTCGCTATGAGTCAGGTCCGAATTGACGGCACATAACAACAACAACAACAACAATACTAACATCAAGTCGGCAGTACAAACTCACCCAGAGGCACTGAGGAAGAAAGGCCTGGTGATCTGCCTCCATAAAGTTTACAGCAAAGGAAAACTTACGGAGTCATTCTACTCTGTAACCATGGCTTGCCATGAGTTGGAATCAACCCTATGGGAATGGGTTTAATTTATTATAACTAGGATTTGGAAATATATTTTTTCTTAACACAAGATTGCCTAAGTAAGTGATATAAATGTCTACCCACAGTCTCAATCAGACTTCAGCTTTTGGGATCTGGCCTGACATTGTATAACAGAAGTAGAAAAATAAGCCCCAAAGAGCCTATCCCTGAGAGCAATGTCCTCAAGGGACTCTGAGCTCATGTCTGGACCTTCCCAATGCTTCCTTCTGAAGTCCCTGGTGACATGGAGCAGCTAGGCCAGGAGAGGACAGAGTAATTCTCCCTCACTGGGGACGGTGTCAGTAACTAGTTATACTTTCTGAGCACTTACAATGTGCCAGGCACTGTTGCAAGCCTGGCAAGTTTCAACTCGTGCAAGGAATCGGTGTTTAACTCCCAAGTTCTGCACCAGGCATTTGTTGTTGTTGTTGTTGTTATGTGCCGTCGAGTCAGCCCTGACTCATAGCAACCCCTCCTTGGGTTTCCGAGGCAGTATCACTACGGAAGTAGGATTGCCCAACCTTCCTTCCGAGGAGTGGCTGGTGGGTTTGAACCGCCAGCCGTCTGGTTAGCAGGCAAGTGTCTTAGCCACTATGCTACCAGAGCTCCCTGCACCAGGCATTTAGAGAGTATCAATACAGTTTATCATCCCAACAACCTCATGAAATAGTTACTATTATCTCCATTTTCCAGATGAAAAACTGGGATTGGTTAAATGTACCATGCCTAATATTACACACTGGAAAGTGGAGATGCTGTCAGTCTAAGTTCTGCAGGCAGCCATTACCAAACCAAACTCACTGCCATCCACTGAATTCTCACTCAGAGCAACTCTACAGGACAGAGTAGAACTGTCCTTAGGGTTTCCAACGCTGCAAATCTTTACCAACCGAAGTAGACTGTCACCTCTCCCCCCCCCCCCCCCCCCCCCCCTCATCCCGCAGAGTGGCTAGTGGGTTCAAACTGCTGGCTTTCTGCTTAGCAGCCCAGCGCTTTAAAAATTACTGCCATCAGGACTCCTTGGCAATTATTATGGGGTCACTAAAACTAACTCTGCTAAAACGGGTCAAAAAAATACTCTAAGACCGCAAGAAGGGCCTGTCTGGTGGGGGAAGCAGGTGACTCATAAGTGCCTTTTGAGATAAGGAACTTCTCTGCTGGAAGGGGTGTGTGAGAGTCAAAGGTGAGTTTTGTGTGTGTGTGTGTGTGTGTGTGTGTGTGTGTAGCTATGGTCTACCAGGTCATTCAAGCTGAGAACTTACTTGAGCGCAACGTTCCCTTGTCTGAGCCCTAAAGCCCATGGACTGGACAGAAGAAGAATAGAGCAAGAGCCAGCTACCAGCCACGTGGCCCAACCTCAGAGCCACACGGGTTGTCCGCGGAGGCGGGGCGGAACCGGGCGAGGCTGGGACGCGAACGCTCAGGGCAGGCGTAGTGCGCCTGCGCACGGAGTGGGCCGGGCAGGGGTAGGTTGGGAACGCGGGCGCGAGCCTCGTTAAAGGCCGCTCCCCGCCCGGCTTGTCCCGCCAGTCCTCGCAGTGCGCAGGCGCGGAGCTTTCTGTCAGCGAGCCCCGCGTGCGGGCTCAGGTCTGTTTAGCAGCGGCGGCAGGTCATCTCCGGCACCATGAGTCGCTTCAGCAGCGAGGAGCGCGCCGCGCCCTTCACCCTCGAGTACCGAGTCTTCCTCAGTGAGTATCTGCGGCCCGCGCCCCTTCCCCGCACGCCGGTCCATTCATTCCCGGGCCTCGCCTCCCTCCCCGGCGCGCGCGCGGCCCGCAGTCTGCCTCTTGTCCCCGGCCGGGCCGGGCCGGGCTCCCCCGCCCCGAGCCGAACCAGCCCTTACGTTTCACATTTCCCGCTTGCAGACGAGGCAGAATGGGTCTGCCTCGGCCATCCATCTCTGCTGAAGAGAAGTATTCCCCTTTCATATGCTGGCTGGACTAGCCTGGGCCAGGGTAGTTATGCAGGTGTCCGGTTGGGTCGGTGTCTCATAGGAAAAGGAAACCACTGAGTCACTCTAGAAAGGTGACTGGAGGTAAAGTAATCTCTGTAAGAGGATTGCAGAGTTTGGGGGAGCAGGGGTGGGGCAGTGATTTTCTTAAGACAATACCTCCTGCAGAGCTCAGATTGTGGGCAAGGAGCGGCATGAAGTCCAATCCCCGGTTCTGCAGATGGTGAAACCTAAGTCCCAGTCAAGGACTCTTGGTGGAGGGCTGGATCCATTACCCTCCGACGTCAGGGGTAAAGCTCCTGATTCTCATGCGTGCTTTCCCGTAACACTGATGCTGGGAGTGCTCCTATTGAAACAGAAAGCTGTTCCCATGTTAAACCAATGACATCAGTCTGAGAAGAATGAGTAAGAAAGTGCCAAGTTTTTACCATTGTGTTGGCATTTGAGGGGTAGTGTCCCGAGTCCTGCACCTAGTACCGAGGGGCTTGTAGTCTGAGGACACTCGGCTCTCCTGGACACACCACCTTTTTGCATTGTAGGTGGAGGAAACCTACCTTGGGTTTATCTTTATCTTTTACCCTCCAAGATACAAAGAGTTGATTACTGGTGATAACGAAGGTGTTTAAAAATGTGTCACCAAAGGCGTTCTATTTAACTTTTACACGATTTTATTGTGGAAGGAAATAGGCAGATGCAGCAAACTCTTGAGTCCATGTATGGGAAGGGGTAGAAAGGGAGGAATAGGGAGACTGAAAGAATGAACAAAAAAAGCTTCTAGCAAAAAGCTTGATGTGGGAGGAAAAGGAAAGTGAAGCCTAGAATTTCCACATCTAGCTGAAGATTAAACTACCAGGTAAATTCCAGGAAGGGTGGGACTTTCATTTCATTTTTCAGAATGAAGCTGCAAGGGGAGTGCAGGAACTTTTGACTATTAATTCACTGGACTATTTTTCTGGAGTTAAGTGTTGGCTCCAGAATTTCTCAATAGAAGGGGCTTAGAGAGGTGACTCTGGTTTGAAGTTGTGGGGTAATTGTCTTCAAACTATATTTGCAGAGCAAATAATTTTACTTAGATTTTTTTAAACATAACAATATATTTTTTACTAAGATTACATACTGACAGCGACCATTTGAAAATCAAAATTGATTCTGAACGCCCTTTAAGGAGTTGGAGATGCTCATTGTTCAACTTTCCCTGCTATAGTCTGGTTTTGAAGTCAGAAGGAACTCGATGTGGATTTGATCCATAGATTTCCTAAAGAATAGTGAGGAAGTTTTAAACTTACTTTTTGGATATGGTAGTTAGGTTTCTAGAATAAAAATTACCTATGAAAGTGTTGTTGCAACATGAGTATCTTTCAGAAAAACCATAGTCTAGGATGGTTGTCTTCCTGGGACATCACTTAAAGCAACAATTTATAATTTAGCATGTTAGTCCCCTCCTTTCTCCCTAAGTATTTCATAATAGTTCCATAAATTGCTAACTGGCATAAGATTGCGAAAAGGGTATGGTGGCAGCTTCTTCTGACCTCCTGTAATGTCACAAAGGGTAGAGAGACTCACCATCAGCAGCCCAAGGCTTAATCCTATGAGGCAGAGGTCAGACGTGCCATCACCCTGTAACCTTTTTGCCAGTTCTGACACCATTTGTCCTTCCCAGGTCACTCTACTTCTCTCCTGGGTTCAATAATTCCTTGCAGTGGCTCTACAGAACTCGCACAATACTCATTATGGGGTTTATTAGGGAAATAGTAACAGGTTACAATTCAGATTCAGGAATGCTCAGGATCCAGTTCTTCATTCGAGACAGCTTCTTCTCAGCCATGCCACAGGCATGCTTTTCTTTGGCCCTCAGTCTCTTGGTTCGGCTGCCTCTGCTGTCACTGTCTCTGCCATCTCTCTGTGAAGGAGGTCCAGCACAGGGATCTCGGGTCCAAGGACACGCTTCACTCCTGCTTCTTCTCTATTGATGGCAGTGAGATCCCCCTTTTCTGCCTCTGGGATGGCTCATTTTAAACCTTGCGAGGTGGCAGAACTGACCAATCCTCACGTTAGAGTTCTAGACACCTTATTTCCATGGTCCTACCCCCACTGTGGTGCCCAGGTACCTTATTTACACTGTTTTGTTTCTTTTTTCCTCTCTCAGTTTGAACAGTGCTTTTATTTCGCTGGGTTTTTACAATAACCTTGTGAGGTGGGGTGTTAATATATTACTATGTATCAAGGGTCCCAGAACAGGTAATAGTTTCATCCCACCTTGGGGAACCTGAAGTGGAAAACAACCAAAAAAAAAAACCAAACTCACTGCTGTTGAGTCGGATCCGACTCATAGCGACCCCACCTTGGTTTTCCAAGGCAGTATCACTGCGGAAGTAAATTGCCCAACCTTCCTTCTGAGGAGTGGCTGGTGGGAGGGTACCATTAATTGTAGCCCTGATAGATCTCCTGGAAGTTGAGGAAAAGTTAGACTGGAACTAATGGTGGGTCCTCAAAACCAAATCATGATGATAAAAAGAATGGAAAAGGAAAGCCATTTGCAGTTTCCCAGGGAGGCCCTTGGGTGGGTAAAGCAGATAGTGAAATGCCTGAGCTCTGTCCTAGGGCTTGGATTGCTTTTCTGAGGGATGGGATCCTTCAGATGGGTGGTATTATTTCTTTCTTTTTTTTTTAAATTGTGCTTTGGGTGCATATTTACAAAGCAGATTTGTTTTACATTCAACGGTTCATGCACATTTGATTTCATGGCCCCTAATACAATCCCTAACCATAAAAACTCTCCTCCCCTCTCCTCCTTGTGACTAGTGCCCTCCCTATGCCCTTCTTACCTATGCATTCCTGTCTGTCCAGCTTTCCCTCTATGTGAATGCTACTCCTCAGATGTCTCATGGTTAATTGATCTAAGGGGTACATCTCCCTGGAGTAGGCTTATTTACATTGTTAACAAGCTATCCAATCCCCTTGGTGGACCACAAGTACCTCACATTTACGTAGTCCCACCAGTCAACTGGGGGTAGTCACAAAGACCTTGCTAGAAGAAATAATTCACTGCACTGCAAAGATTAATCCAAAACAATTTGGTTGCCTTCAGTGTATCAGGCACTGCTAGGCTTTGGGGATACAAAGGTATGTAAGTCAGTCTCTGCCCTCTTTATAGGAGCTCTGGTGGCGTAGTGCCCAAGGCATTTGATTGCTTACCAGAAGGCTGGCGGTTCAAACCCAAGAGCCACTACTCGTAAGGAAGACTGGGCTATCTACTTCCGTAGAGATACTGCCTTGAAAACCCAAGGAGGGGTTGCTCTGAATCGGGACCAACTTGACGGCAGCAAATGTGGTTTGGTTTTTTTTGTGTTTTATAGGTGTAAATACTTGTGAGATGCCTAAGGAATACATAGGATGAAAACCCAACCCAGTCTTGAAAGAGGGTCAAGAAATGTGAAGTATGCAACCAGTATAAAACCTGGTTAGGTTTTTCTGGTGTGAAAGTAAAATCTTGGTATAAAAAAATGTATTTCATGTACCTGGAAATGTAGTTAACTACAGTAATAACCTTTTCTTTCTAATTTATTTTACAGAAAATGAAAAAGGAGAATACATATCTCCATTTCATGATATTCCAATTTATGCGGATAAGGTAAGGAATTCTTGTCTTTCGAACAGTCTCTTAGATTAGTTTCACTTAATGGGTTTTTTAATATGTATCTTAACAACTGTTTTGAAAGCCTCATTTGTGCTATGAGTTAAAAGTATGGTGATTAAATAAGAAGTCAGTCTTAAAGCCAGATTATTCAGTTAAAAAAGCAACTATAAATTGGGAAAGGAGTTGAGAATGGAAGCAAAATGTTTTTACATTTCCTGGTTCAACAAAAAAATAAAAAGTCACGTTAGTCTTTATGTGTTTTTGGAACTAAAATCTTAGACTTCATTAAAAACCAAAAACCAGGGTTCCTTATTTAGTGATTTTAAAATAAACCATGCAGCTGCACAAAATTTGGACTATAGGGTATTTATTAAACCGTAAAAACAAACTAGATTATTCAATGAGTACAGGAGAATTCTGTACTTTGGCCTGGTAGAGTTAAGATCTGAAAACAGATTGCCAGGCCTTTCTTCCAAGGTACCTCTGGGTGGACTCTAACCTCCAGCTGTTTGGTTAGCAAGCCGTGCACTTTAACCATTCTCACCACCATAGGCTCCAAAGGTAAGCCCACAGACTTCTAAAAAATGATGTCTGTTATTATATATACACCAGTGAGCTGAAGAACCTAACTTTTGTAATGAGCAAATGTGTTACAAAAAGCCCTGGTGGTGCAGTGGTTAAAGCGCTGAGCTGCTAACCAAAAGATTGGTAATTTGAACCCCCAGCTGTCCTGTGAGCTAAAGATATGGCAGTCTGCTTTCATAAGATTTACAATCTTGGAAACACTGGAGGCATTTCTACTCTGTCCTGTAGAGTCCCTATGTAACTCAATGGCAGTGGGTTTGGTTGGTCTGGAAGTTTATTACAAGTCGATAGTCTACAACTATATATAGGCATACCTCGTTTTATGAGGTATGATATATTACACTCCACAGATAATACATTTTTTACAAAGGTTTGTGACAACCCTGAGTCCAGTAAGTCTATTGGCACTATTTTTCCAACAGCATGTGCTCACTTTGTGTCTTGCACATGTTGGTAATTTTCACAGTATTTTAAACTTTTGCATAATACTGTTGTACACTTAATATATTATAGTATAAACATAACTTTTGTGTACATTGGGAAACTAAAAAAATCATGGGACTCACTTTATTGTGATGTTTAATTTATTGTGGTGATCTGGAAGTGAATCCACAATATCTCTGAGGTATACCTGTATGCCGAAATATTTGTGATCTTTGGTTGGTAGGATTGCTAGTAACTATTCTTTTTTATTTTCTTTTTGTGCCTTTTTATATTTTCTAATCTTTTTATAGAGAGCATGCATAATTTATGCAGCTTTAAATAGTTCTTTAGAAAAAGCACACAACTTTTTAAAAGCCTCCTTCCCAAAGGGAGAAGTTTGTCCTATATTTAGTAACTGACACAAAAAAACAGGTCTCATTCTTTTTTACATACTTAAATAATTGTTTCATTCAGTCAGGAAGCCTGATTCACGGTGTGTGCAAAGTTTTTCCAGTTGTAAAAGCTACATGCGTTTTTCACCTTTCTTAGCTAGATGCTGGTACATAATACATGTGAACATCACATCCCACTGCATGTCTAGGATGGTATTAAAGATAAAATTTTATCCTTGCATGTGCTGAGTCTTACGGTATTTCTGAGCATGGCTATCAGATAAAAAAAAAAAAAAAAAAAACACCCCTTCAGTTATTGACTATCTTGCTATCCAACATTTTGGATTTATGAAACTAGTAAAAAATCTGTAGGACTGTATTGTGCATTAATGATGTACATCTGGTAAAAAAAATGTCGAGGTTCAAGATGAGAGTAATGCTGGCTGTAATGGTTAAGGTTTATTTGTCAACTTGGCTGGGCCATCATTCTCAGTGGTTTGGCAGTTACTATGTAATGATATGTGGTTCAAACCCACCAGCCATTCCTCAGAAGGAAGGTTGGGCAATCTGCTTCAGTAGTGATTCTGCCTTGGAAACCCAAGGAGGGGTTGTTATGAGTCGGATCCAACTCGATAGCAGTGAGTGAGTGATGTAATGATGTAGTTGTCCTCCATTTTGTAATCTGATATGGTCATCCTCCCATCTTCACATAATGCTGATTTTTACATAATGCCCTGGTCTTTGGAACCTAACTGTGTTGATAAGTGAGGAGTGGGTATAGACAAATCCTTGCACTTCTATCAGGACGTTTGCTGCAGTTCTGTACTGACACTTGGATGTTGGCAGAATATCTGTCTAGCCTGTCTGTTGCTTCAGAGGAGCCTGTCTGAGCTGGGCTCCAACTGGAGGCAGTGGAGCAAACAGTCCAAGGCCAATTATGTGGCACAATTACAGGAGGGACTTCTAATTGGTGTGTGTACTCTTGTGGGATTCTTGAAGTTGCATTTACTCAGAAACTCTAATTTGTTACATGATTTCCTGGGAGTTGATATGAACTGCAGGATCCTCCCCTCCCCTTGAATTGCTATCATTTGGTTGGTTTGAATTGTCTGTTGTAAATACTACAGTATGTGTATCAAAGTACTTTACAGTAACATCTCAGACCATTTTGATAATAAAGATGTCTAAAATGATGATCCTGAGTTTATTGATAATACCTTGGCATGCCAAACCCAAAACCAATCCCCCTGCCATCAAGTCGATTCCAACTCATAGCAACCCTATAGGACAGACTAGAACTGCCCCATAGGGTTTCTAAGGCTGTAAATCTTTAGAGAGGCAGACTGCCTCTTTCTCCCAAGGAGGAGCTGGTAGGTTCAAACTGTCGACCTTTTGTTTAGTAGTAGACTAATGCTTTAACCACTACACCACCAGAGCTCTTCCTTGACACACAGATATGCTAAAAAAAGAAAACATTTTCTTGACATATAAATATTTCGGGGGCTTCACAAGTGATTGGACGATATTCTAGCCAAGGACCAGAATGATGATAGCAGTGTGGTACCTAATCTTATTGTTGCTCCATGTTGCCCCAAAATAGGAAACAGATTATGTGTTGTATAAAAGTTCTCACTGAAATTTCTCTGCGACACTGTGAAGTCTTCTATGAATTCATTTTTGTCTATAATCTGGGATTACTCAGAGGAAGACTTTGCCTTTCTATGCTCTGTGCTGGCTTTGAGTCCCTGAGTAGTGCAGATGGTTAACGTGCTCGGCTGCTAACTGAAAGCTTGCTGGTTTGAGCCTACTCTGAGGTGCCTGGGGAGAAAGGACTAGTCATCTACTTCTGAGAAATCAGCCATTGAACACCTCATGGAGCACGGTTCTGCTCTGACGTGCATGAGGTCGCCATGAGTTGGAATCAACTTGACAGCAGTAGGCAACTGGTGCTGCCTCTGAAGTACAGGCTATGGAGACAGCTGTGGATTTCACCAATAGGATTTCACCACTTCTGATCCTGAGAGGCAGGAAAGAGTTCTTTTGTATTTAAGGAAGTTTGGTTTGTACAAAACACAAATAAGGGAGTGGTACATAGAAATTATTTTGGATGATAGCCTAGATAAAAGATCTGATTAATTCAGTTGGTTACAGAGGAGTGTGATTATATATATATATATATATAATTCCAGTATGATTAAGTTTACACAAATACATTTTTGGGTGTATGGCCATAGACTTTATCCCTAATGTAGTCCAGCTTTTGAGGAATGGTAATGAGAGAATGTCATTATCAAATGAGAATGCACCTTTAACACCACTCATTTCACTGTACTTAGAAAAAATGTGCAGGAGCTTCTGTTCTCCTCCATGTTAGGACTTTTCAATATGGACAACATTTGTTTTGGTATCTGTTGTTAGGCAATACATCAACCAGATGTAGAAGTTCTTGTGACCCAGATATCCTGCGTGGATTACTTCCAAATCCATTGGGTACGAGATGGCAAAAGCAAGCATTTACTGGTTTTGTTTTTAATTGTACAGATCACCTTTTTTCTAGGTCTATTTGGGACCAAATAAAGAAGCAGCTATAGCTCAGACATTCTTCTGACACAGCTGCTGAGATCCCAGAAATTTAAAAAATCTGGAACATGGTCAACATAAACAGTGTTGTGAAACACTGGGTAGATTAAAGCTTTATCCAGTTCTTAAAGTGCTCAACTATCATGATAGGATGTTTTCATTGAGAAGTTTGATATTTTTCTATTCCAAATCTGAAATGTTCATGTTAAAAACTAGTTGACAATGTAGGCTTCTATGTGTTTTACTAACAGACTGTTGGGAGCATATATAAATGTGAACTTGTGTTTCTTTTTTCTCCTAAAAGAAAGTTAAGTTTCTAATCAAACAGGCCGATATTCCAGAAATATAACAGAATATTTTCTGCAGCTGTGTATCATTCATTATTCTTAACTTTTTTAGATATCTCACTGTCCCTGAATCTTTTAGAAAAGATATTACTCAAGTGGGTGCTCTTCAGATCACTTACTTCTATACAGGGTTTGTTTTGTTTTGTTTTGAATTTTCTATTTCTTTTTACAGACAGTTCAGTAAATTTTTTTTAATAAAATCACAGAATCAATAATGTAAACACTGTCATCCCCAGTTTTATAAGTATATAGATAGAATGGTTGTGTTTTCTGGGTGTTTTGTCTACCTTTTGGTTTGTGCTTTCCAAACCAGAGTTAGAATTGGGAACACGGATTTTTTTAAAAACGGTAACAATAGAAGATAATGTTGTGATGATTAAATATGCATGTAATGTGCAGCCACAATGCCTGGCTTATAGTAAAGTCACAATACACAATAACCGAGAAATTAAAAATAGGATAATGTTGACCACAATACCTAGTTATTTCTGAAGCCTTTCAAAGCCGTTTTATAGAGTAAGGATCACTGACCTAGGATTAAGAAATTTTAGTCCAAGTTTGTCACTAACCGGCTTTGTGACATCAGCAAGTTACTGAGTTGAGCACTGTTGGTCTTCGTGGGTGTTTTTTTTAACTTCTTGCTTTATGTCTAATCTCTAGATGAATTTAGGAGAAAATCCTTTCTACCACCACTGCTTTTCTCCAAATTTTATTACAAAACAGAAAAGTGAAAGAAAGAGATGGTGGAAATAGAGGATTTTTTTTTTTTTTTAATTCCTTCTATGTCTGGTATTTATTTGTTTTCTCAATTTGAAATTGAAAGAAATTAAAAATGAAATTGAAAATAACTTAAGCGTCTAGATAATTCTGCGGTACAGTACATTATGTTCACTGGCTTCAGGTCCCATGTTGGAAACAGATTACAAGTCAAAAGCCATTTATAAATCTCCCAACAAAAATACATTTACTGTACTACTAAGATTCAGATTTACTTAGATCCATAACCAATGCCCAAGGAAGCAGCAGTCAAGAAATCAAATGACATACTGCATTGGGTAAATCTACTGCAAAAGACCTCTTTAAAATATTAAAGAGCAAAGATGTTACTTTTGACAACTAAGATGTGCCTGACCCAAGCCATGGTGTTTTCAATAGCTTCATATGCATCTGAGAGCTGGAGAGTGAGTAAAGAAAACTGAAGAAGAATTGATGTATTTGAATTGTGGTGTTGGCGAAGAATTTTGAATATACTATGACTACCAGAAGAATGAACAAATCTGTCTTGGAAGAAGTACAGCCAGAACGCTCCTTAGAAGCAAGAATGGCCAGACTTTGTCTCTTATACTTTGGGCATGCTTTCAGGAGGGTCCAGTCCCTGGAGAAACACATCATGCTTGGTAAAGTAGGTGGTCAGCAAAAAAGAGGAAGACCCCCAACCCATTGGCTGCAAAGTGGGCTCAAGCATAGTGGGGATTGTTGAGGTTGGTGCAGCACTGGTTAGTGTTTCGTTCTGTTATGTGTAGGACTGGTAAGAGTCAAAACCGACTAGATACTACCTAACAACAACAACAACAGATTCAGAGATGGAATGTATTTAAATTAAAAGTATGTTTCCTATATATGTGTTTAACTATGGTAGTAATAGTAGCTTACCAGAAGCCATAGCCTATTCATTAGTAAATGACTTGTTAAACTACTGACTTTATCCACAAGCACACTAACCAGTTGGAAATGAGACCTGTCATCACTGTGCTACTATAATATCCCTAGTTAATTGGTAACATTACAAGCCTACACTAAAATATAGGTCACATTTCTTCTATATCTCAAACAACTTTTTGATTCATGGAATACTATCATTTATATTCATTAAGTTTCCAATTTCCTTAGGATCTAGACTTCTTTAACACTAACATTCTTGACTAGCTGATGAAATGATTAGAAATCTGGGAAGTGAGACTGACTATTAAATCAGAGCTGAAGCTATACATGCTTCCCTCTAGGGTTACTAACCTTCTCTGACACTATCAATGGGGAGGTGAAAGCTTTGATGCAAGAGCAAGGATTTAAAATCCAAGGCATGTAGAAGTGAAGAACAGATTTGAAAAGTTCTAACCATGGGGATAAACTCAAAAACCTCACTGCTGTCAAGTCAGATTCGACTCATAGTGACCCCTTCTTGGGTTTCCGAGGCGGTATCACTACAGAGGTAGATTGCCCCATCTTCCTTCCGAGGAGTGGCTGGTGGGTTTGAACTGCCAGCCTTCTGGTTAGCAGTCAAAGGCCTTAGGCACTACACTACCAGAGCTGCTCACCATGGGGATAATAAAGACAATAAATCCAGGGTTGAACAAAGTAACAGTTGAAACCGGTGGAGATTCAAAAAAGAAAGTATAAGTTTGTAATTGAACCTAACTCATTGCCATTGAGTCAATTTCGACTCATAGCGACCTCCATTGGGTTTCCAAGGCTGTAAATCTTTACAGAAGCAGACTGCCTCCTCTTTCTTCTGCAGAGCAGCTGATGGGTTTGAACCATGGATCTTTTGGTTAGCAGCCAAATGCCTTAACCGCTATACTACCAGAGCTCCTTGAGTTTGTAAATGAGTGGTATTAAATTTCTCAGTATTTTTAAATGCATCAACATTAGAAGTATTAGAATGCATAATATTTTAATAGGAAAATAGCAATGAAGACATTGGTTGAATTTTTCATGTCACTTACCCTGAAAATCCTAAATACCACTGTTCACCTAGTGGCAACTCTCTGAACTGTAGCCATAGTTTCTTGGAAGAATGTCCTCAAATGTTTTTTCCTTTAATAAACTCTCCTTTAGTAGTAGTAGTTGTTGTTGTTGTTGTTATGTGCCATCGAGTCAGACCTGACTCATAGTGACTCCTCCTTTGGTTTCTGAGGCAGTATCACTACAGAAGTAGATTGCCTAACCTTCCTTCCAAAGAGTGGCTGGTGGGTTTGAACTGCCAGCCTTCTGGTTAGCAGTCAAGTGCCTTAGGTACTATGCTACCAGAGCTCCTTTTCTTTAGTAGTAACTCCTGCTAAAAAAAAAGTCTGAGAAAACTCCTTTTTTTTACATCAAAATATTTAAAAACATCCTCCCTTATGATAACTCATGGGAAAAAAATTGTTTTGGTTACATAGTGCCGTTCTAACAGTAATACCACAAATGGGATGGCTTTAACAAACAGGAGTTTATTCTTACAATATTTGGAGGCTAGAAGTCCAAGTTCCAAGTGCCAGGCTCTAGGGTTGTGTGAAGACCCCTCCACCTTGGGCTTCAGCTCTGCCTCTTGCTCCCGGCTCACTGAAGCTAGAGGCCTCTCTCTTCACTCAGGCTGCCACTAGCTGCTGAGGCTAACAAGCCCAAGGTCGACAAATAAAATGGCACAGCTCTGATGTTACCAAACCACATAGCAGGCCATTGATTCAAGTCCACTGAAAGTCCCCAGATGAGCAGAGTATGGCAGGCTGCTGAACAACAACTCAGCTACATGCAGGGTTCAAATGCGCCATAAGCTAGAGACCATTCCCAAAGCTGCTGCTTATATATGGGAAGCAGACCACATCCATAAAGTAGCTACTCAGCTGCTTGTGGTAGGTCCCACCATGGAACTGATTGCCAGTGCTCATCATGGGGAATAACTACCACCAGCTGCCCAGCCACTCAACCAGGCCCAGCCAAGTTGACACACAACCTTAACTACCACAAAAATGCTGATAAAAGCTACTATAAATTCATTGCTTTTTTAAAAAGTACAACAATTTGGAAGTGTGCTACGGTGCGGTGTGGTACTCACTGGCTTTGAGTCAGATCCGACTCAGCAACCCCACCTTGAGTTTCCCAGGCGGTATTACTTAGGAGCTCTGGTAGCATAGTGCCTAAGGCACTTGACTGCTAACCAGAAGGCTTCTGTAGTGATACTGCCTCCGAAACCCAAGGAGGGGTCGTTATGCTTTGGGTCCGACTCCACGGCAAATAACAACAAGTACTACGGAAGTAGATTGCACAACCTTCCTTCCGAGGTGTGGCTGGTGGGTTTGAACTGCCAGCCTTCTGGTTTGCAGTCAAATACCTTAGGCACTATGCCACCAGAGCTCCCTGAAAATGTGCTAAATACCCATTTTATATATAAGTGACTCCCCTATATTTGAATGCAGGTTGTAGCCTGAAGCTGACAAGCAAGACCTACCTGGTTTGGAAGTCCAACTCTTAAGGAGTTAAAAGAACTTTTAATTTGTTCAGTGTTAGGCTTCAGTGCCTAGAAAAAGTGTGTGGCACAAAGTGGGTGGTGCTCAACAGATACTTGTTGAAAAACGGAATGAATTGGCTCTGTAGTCAGTAGCTGGGTAACCAAGTAACTAGCTGGTTACTACTGTCAATCATTTCTGACTCATGGGGACCCTATATGTGTCAGAGTGAAACTGTGAAACTGTATCTTCATTTTTGGAAATAAATTGATTCACGAGGCCTTTTTCTTCCATGGCATCTCTGGGTGGGCTCGAACCTCCAGCCTTTCAGTCAGCAGCTGCATGCTTTAACTGTCTGCATGGACTCCGCCTGCAGGATACTCTGCTGTTTGTGGCCTAATTTTAATTTCTAAATACCAGATGTTTTCTTCCCTCTAATTTTTTTTCTTCCCATTAGTTACATAGGTTTTTAATAATTAGGTAATGTTGTAAGGATCTACACATATTTATCATTTAATTCCATCAACGTGTTCCAAGTAGTTTCCAAACTATTTGCCTTTTTTTTAAGCAATGTATTCATGTGGGGATATTTTTTCCCACAGTTTTGTCTTCTCAGTGTAAATGATACTTTGATTCTCATTGGACTGTGAGACCATTTACTTAGATGTAGTAACAGCGCCATCTTGTGAACCTTAGGGTATTACAGCTGAAAATTTTTAAAGCCCTGACTTGTTCTTGTATCATAGACATATACATCTTTCATTTTAGTTCTTGAAAACTTATAGTGAGTAGAATGATATTTAATCAGATGTTGGTCTGAGGTTTCCTACACATTTTTCCTACACATGAACATTTTCTAAACCATCCAGTTATTACTTTATAGGGATATTAGGTGCCTTGGTGTCAGTTCTAACTCATAGCGACCCTATGTGTAGCAGAACAAGCAGAACAAAGCACTGCCTGGTCCTGTGCTATCCTCACAATTATTACTGTGTTTGAGCCCATTGTTGCAGCCACTGACTGTGGCAATTCCTCTCATTGAGGTCTTACTCTTTTTCACTGACTTTTAACTTACCAAGCATGATATCCTTCTTCAGTGAATGGTTCCTTCTGACCACATTACCAAAATAGGTGAGAAGTATGGCCATTCTCGCTTCCAAGAAGCATTCCAGCTGCACTTCTTCCGGGACAGATTATCTCATTCTTCTGGCAGTACATGGTATTGTCAGTATCCTTTGCCAACATCACAGTTCAAAGGCATCAACTCTTCTTCAGCTTTTCCTATTCATTGCTTAGCTTTCACGTGCATATGAGGCAATTGAAAATACTGTGGCTTGGGTCAGCGCACCTTAGGCCTCAAAGTGACATCTTTACTTTTTAACACTTTAAAAAGGTCTTCTGTAGCAGATTTGCCCAATGTAATACATCATTTCATTTAGTCCTGACTTTAAATAATACTCCCATTCTTTGTCTTTTTGTTGTTGTTATTGCATCAAGTAGGCATCAGGAGACTTGGAGGAGAAATTCATCAAATGCTTTAGTTTCTCTTGGGTTGACCAAGCACTTAGATAAGTGACAAAAGTTTTATACTCTTGACTCAAGCTGAGTGGCTTTCCTGCTTGGTTAAAAGTAGCAGCAACATAATTATTGGCTTGAATCCTTTGTCTTACTCTCTTGCAACTTATCAGTCCCTGTTTTTTGATGGAAAATAGAGATAATTCTAAAAAGTTATATACCAAACCAAAAACCCACTGCCATTGAGTTGATTCTGACTCATAGTGACCCCCTTTGGGTTTCCAAGGCAGTAAATCTTTATGGAAGTAGATTACCCCATCTTCCTTCTGCAAAGTAGCTGGTAGATTTAAACCATCAAGCTTCTGGTTAGCAGTCAAATGTCTTAGGAACTGCACCATCAGAGATCCTTAAGAAGTTATGTAGCTAAGTGATTTTCGTTTAAAATCAACTTTTTAAAATATATTTTTTATAAAGGCGTAATTGCATATTTAGCTTCATCTGTGCCCTTTGTAGAAGGCTGTACATGGAAAAACTGTATTTAAAGTTTTATTCCTTGGTAAAAATTATATTCTGACTGTATTTAAAACCCAATTTTCATTAGAGAACCTATCTGAAGTTATTATTTTACTCCAGTGTGCAGAATGAGATGACATAATGTAACTTTTTCATTGTTTTTAAGCAGTAAGCATCTGGGAATTTTTCCCAATGCTCTATCATCCGCTTTAAAGTAATTAATGTAAGTTGTAAACATATTACAACAGTACTGCCATTGTGTAAAATAGTTTTGGAGCATATGTTCTTTTGTCTTCAGTGTTAAACTTTCTATCTTTTTTTAGGAGGATACGATTTTTAAAAGTTGCCAAATCTGGAGAATTATGTGGGTAATTTGGGCTGATTAATTTTGTTTGAGGCTAAAACTAAAGTATGACAAAGTAATTAGGCAGATTTGGTTGTCTTTTAAATGGTCTCTGACGTAGAAGCTTCAAAACCCTTCTGAGTAATTGTAGTATCACTCAATGAATAGCCTTAGTGATGATTATTTGGAAAAAGGCCTTCCTTTGAGGTACAAGTTCTGCTTTCTTAAAAACAAATGACTTTCCTTTATGGAAGCATTCTTTCCACCACCACCTCAAATATTTTATTATGAAAATCTTAAAGCATGCAGAGAAGTTTAAAGGATTGTACAGTGAACATCTATATACCCACCACCTAGGTTCTATAACTGAATTTGTTTTATTATATATCTCCCCAGCTATCAATCTATCTTAATTTTTGACACATTCTATTGAAAGTCCATTCACTTTAAAGATCTGTCAAAAATTTGGTACAATGAACTGTTCAAGCTTTGAAAGAAATAGAGTGTGTTCACTGACATAAGGGAGCAAATGAGCTTCTGTGACCATCTCACCTTCTCTCTGTTTTTTCAGGATGTGTTCCACATGGTGGTTGAAGTACCACGTTGGTCTAATGCAAAAATGGAGGTAATATTTTGCCTTATGTTGATAGTTAGACCGAGCATATCAGTTTTGCTCTGGCCACACTGATTTGAACATCTGCACTCCAAGGCTTTCCTCTGTTTAGTCCTAATCTGTTTTCCGGTTATATTTCCCATTACCTACCTGACTGTCTGCGCTCTGTGCTGCAGCTACACTCAACCATTTACTTTTTGTAAATATGCTGCAGGCTTTCCTTCTTCACATCTTTGCTTCTGACATTCACAGAGCCTAGGATGTCACCTTTTCCTCCTGTCTTACTCTCTCCCACTTAGTTACTGGCTTAGTCACCCCAGCCACCAAGAATGCATTGGAATTTCTGTTGCATTTCGTTAATTGTTCCTAATGACACCTAACACATTTGGCTTTTTGTTGTAGACATTTATTACATGTTTTCTATCAATTAAGCCTTTTGACATAACCACATTTTGTATGTAATACACAATATTTGAATATTTTTAAATGCTTTAAAGAAAAGCTGAAGTTGGATAAGACTTGTTTTGCCCTTTTACTAAAATCTTGGTACTTCTCATTTCTCAAATGGTAGGATTTATCCCAGCTAATTTTGGTTTTTGCTTTGTGGAATTGATAAATTTTATTTTTCCCTTCTTGATAGTTCCTGTATATCTCCAAGTAAGCTTTCCACTTGATGGCTGATTGTAGAGTAACTTTTTTTGCTTTTTTTAATTGTGATTTGAGTAAAAGTTTACAGAGCAAATTCACATCTACCTAATGTAAATGTTCAGCTTATATACCTATTTTTTATTTGGCTGGAAGGCACAGGTATGTGTTCAATTCCAGACCTGAAGGGCAGTTAGGGGCCATAATCTCAGGTGTTCCACCAGGTTCTATCAGACCAGCAAACCTGGTCTTTTTTTTTTTTTTTTTAAATGATTTTGAGTTTTTTCACATTGTTCTCCCACTCTATCCAGGATCTCCTACATGGAGCCCCCTCCAAGTAGTTGATAGTGGTAGCCTGGCACCATCTAGTTCTTCTGGTCTCATAGTTGTATAGGCTGAGATTGCATGGTGGACCAGTCACTTGGACTAATTGTTTCCATGTCTCTTTGGTTTTCTTCATTCTTCTTTGCTCTGGATGAGGAGAGACCCATCATTGCATCTAGATGGCCACTTGCAAGCTTTTAAGATCCCAGTTGCTACTTGCCAAAGTAGGATGTGGAACAATGTTTTTGGTAAACAAAACCAATTATGCCAATTGAGCTTGATGTCGTCCTCTGTGACCATGGTCCTAACCCCACAGGTCCAACTACTCACTCCCTCTGGGTAGCTGACTGTGGCCAAGAAGTGGTTGTAGAACCATGTCCCTTTACACATACACTTGTAGAAACGTTGTCTGCCAACCCTGTATATGGTCATGGGCACACTCCCCCCTGCATAGACATACTTAATATTTCAACCTGTCCACCCATCTATCCACCCATAGATCAGTGTTTGCCTTCACTGAAAACACAGTACTATAAGCGAAAAAGGGTTCATCTTTGTTGTCTGTACCTCCCATGTACTTCTGTCTTCCTCTTCCTCGATTCCACTGTAGAGTAACTTTTAAATTATAATCTAAAATTTATAATTTTTGATTCTAATTATAAAAAGTTGGGAGTAAAATATATCTTAAAGTGGAATTAGAGGCCATACATACCATAATTCAGTTCCTCAAATTCTTATCTAAATAGTATTGCACAGCCAAATATACAACAATTTGCAATTTTTAATTTCAGATTGCTACAAAGGACCCTTTAAACCCAATTAAACAAGATGTGAAAAAAGGAAAACTCCGTTATGTTGCAAATTTGTTCCCTTATAAAGGATACATCTGGAACTATGGTGCCATCCCGCAGGTATGTTTCCATGCAGTTGCTGATAATGGGCTTTTTAGCTTACTAAAAATTAACTTACTGCACTTGGTAAAGAGATCGAAACACCTTCAGAAAGTTTTATGAAATACTTATTTTTCTGTGTGGACTGATTATAAGCTATATACCATCTTTCTTTACAGATTGAGTCTATTAAATAGAGAGAGACAGGATAGAGTAGTAGTTCAAAGCACTGCTCTTTGCACCACGCAGAGCAGGGTTCAAATCCCAGGTCTGCCATTTTCTAGCTGCCATATCTTGCCTCAGTTTCCTCTTCCCTGAGACAGAGATATTAAAAGCTTTTAGCTCATGTGGTTATTGTGAGGAGTGAAGCACCTAGTAGTATCTGGCACATGTAAGTTCTCATAGCTGTTGACTTTTATGTTTAGAATCTGGATTCCTTTTTTAAGCCAGGTTCTTTGTTGTTTGGAATAATGATGAGATTCTGTTTTTCAAAGTAGTCCACCTTTTGAGGAGAGGGGATGTCTTCCTTGTTTGCCAGCTTTTCCCCATTACAGTATCAGTGTTGGAATGAAAAATCCTAGGGTGTCTGTTAGGAGTAAATGAGATTCTGGTTTGACTAGGCTAATGCTGTGATGCTTAAGATTTTCACATGAAATATTCCATTGAGATTTCCCCTGCTGATTCTGAGAAATAATTTGTTTTTATTATCCATTAAGTCTGTTAAACAGAATCCACTGTGAAACAATCTGTATGTTACTAGAATATAGGTCAAACTTGTTAGGTAATCACAAAGTCTTTGCATTAATTACAGCACTTTTAACTGGTATTTAACTGTTGTGTTATTATGCCTGGAAGTATTGTCCCTTTGGAAAAACATTGTTGAAATACTTATTTTTCTGTGGGTTGGATTCATTGTGTTTTTAATGTTGGCTTTGTTAGAGCCAGTCTTCCTTTATCTCTCTTTTTGCCTTTATTCCAGCTGAGTAGACAAACAAATCCAAGTAGTTCTGGTTGAGGGGGAAAAGAACCAAAGCAACATTTTAAACTTGACTTCCTGACATGCAGGAGCTGTCAGTTCTTTTGTTCCAGATACTCCTTAAGGATTCTATCTTGCAATTTAGCAAGGAAAGAAAGCTAGCTATTTAAAGCTCCAGTAAATCCTGATTAAACTTTTCATTGTTGATGTCTAGTCAAAGTGATGACACGTTTATCCTTAGAAAACTTAATTTTCATTTTTACTTTTTTTTATTATTATTTTTCCTTTCTTTCATTTTACTATTTCTACTTTGGAAATTTATTTTGAAGAAAATCTAGTTAGAATGTAATAAGTACCTCCGTGAGTTAATCAACAGTTTTCTTCTAACCTATTTTTAAATTATAAATATTTTGATCTGTATTTCTTTGTGATTACATGTTGGTTATTAGGTGATGGTGTTTTGCTTTGTTTTGATTAGAACCATTGTCAGATTTAAAGCTTCAAAAGACATCTCACAAAATAGGAGAAAACATTTGCACATTACCTGTTTGATATGTCTAATATACACAATATATAAAGAGCGCCTACAACTTAACAACTAAAAGAGAGACAATGAGCGAGGCATTTGAATAGACATTTTTCCAAAGAACATATACGAATGGCCAGTAAGCACACAAAAAGATGCTTAGTCATGAGAGAAATGCAAATCAAAACCGTAATGAGATACACTTCACTCCTTTTAGGATAGTTATAAAAAAATAGAACAGAACAAGTGTTAAAGAGGATGTGGAGAAACTGGAACCCTTGTGCATTGCTAGTGAGGAATGTAAAGTGGTACAGCTGCTGTGGAAGACAGTTCCTCAAATACTTAAACATAGAATTACCATTTGACCCATTACTTCCACTCCTGTGTATCTACCCCCAAAAAATTGAAAGCAGTGTTCAGATAGATACTTGTACATGAATATTCATAGCAGCATTATTCATAATAGCCAAAAGGTGAAAACAACCCAAGTGCTCATGAACAGATGAATGAATAAACAATGTGATATATACATAAAGTGGAGTATTACTCAGCCATGAAAAGGAAAGACTTATATATACTACAACACAGATGAACCTTGAATTATACAACTAAAAATTGTTGATGGGAATAATATATGGTAAATATATTTACTCCTATAAAAAAATTTGTATATGCAAAATAGGGGTTCCAGAATTTGATTGTAATTATTGTGTGTAGTTAAGATTCTTAGATGTGAATGAGGAGTTTTTACAGAAAGACTCATGGGGTATTATCTTTTAATGTTAACATAATACCTTTGTCAGTAAGAATGGTATACTCTAACCATTATTTTTTTAGACCTGGGAAGACCCAGGACACAATGACAGACACACTGGCTGTTGTGGTGACAATGACCCAATTGATGTGTGTGAAATTGGAAGCAAGGTAATGAAATCTGAAATTATTTTTCTTCACTGTTGAGGTTATTTTCATGAAATATATAGCATCTATACTTTCATAAATATCGTGAATAAAATACATGAATATTAGTGAAAATAATGGTATCTTTTTGGGTGGTAAAGTGTTTCATTTCATTTTTAGCATTTTAGCATTTGTATGTTATAATTTAAACCTAGTCTAGAAAAAAATTATCTGTATATATGAATGGACTTATATGTAGAAGTAGACATGTTGTGTATTACTTTGAAAGATAGAATTAGTCAGTAGGTTGAAGGGTACCAAGAAACAAATTTCATCTCGGTACAAGGCAAAACTTATCTAATGATTTGGAGTGATCAATGAATTAACTCACACCAAATAGCCCCAAGAACTGGAGGTTTGTGGTTGTTGCTGTTGTTAGGTGCCATCAAGTCGGCTCTGATTCATAGTGACCCCATGTACAACAGAATGAAATACTGCCCAGTCCTGCACCATCCTCACAGACCTTGCTATACTTGAGCTGTCGTTGTAGCCACTGTGTCAATCCATCTTGTTGAGTGTCTTCTTCTTTCTCATGACCCTCTACCAAGCGTGACATCCTTCTCCAGGGGCTGATCCCTTCTGACAACATGACCAAAGTAGGTAAGATGAAGTCTGGCTATTCTTGCTTCCAAGGAGTATTCCAGCTACACTTCTTCCAGGACAGATTTGTTCTTCATGTGGCTTGGCATCTTTCTTTCCCCAACTCTTTAGCTTGCTTGTTTAATCTCTTGTGTCTCAAAAGAGATTGACTCAAGATAGACCCTACACTAATTATGCCTCGTTGACACAAAGACAGCCCATTCCCAAATGGAATTATAATCGCAGACATAGGGGTTAGGAGAGACAATTCAATCCATAACATACATCCTTTGGTCCCAAAAAAAGTCATGTCCTTGCCACATATGAAACACATTTATCCCATCATAGTGTCCCAAAAGTCTAATATCAACTCCAAGTCCAAAATCTCATTTTCTAAATCATCTAAGTGAAGTATAGGTGAGAGAGAATTTAGGCATATTCCATCCTCAGGCAAAATTCCTCTTCATCTTCGAACCTATGAAATCTAGATTGTAAATGATCTGTTTCTAAAATACAATGGTGAGACAGGTAAAAGGTAGACATTTTCATTGCAAATGGGAGAAATTGGAAGGAAAGAAGGGATAACAGGCACCAAGCAAGTCCAAAATCCAGCGAACAATTTACATTAACTCTGAAGACTTGAAAATAATCTTCTCTTCTCTGAGACCATCTAGACCATCAGACTCTTAAGTACTGGCCATGCTCTCTGGATTCTAGGTGGAGGCCCGTCAGCCCTGAGCTTCTGCTCTGCCTTCCAGGCCACTGGGATGACAACTCTGCTCCCTCAGTTTTGGGTGGCCTCATTCTCATAGTCCATCTGAGTCTTTTGGGCATGGCAGCCCTGCCCCCTCATTTTTGGGCAGCAGCCCCCATCTTCTTGACCAAAGTGAATGGTAGCCCCACAGTCTAGTACTGAGTGGGTGAAGATCTCTTTGAAACCTAGGAGACTGTGGCCCCGCCCTTTGAGACCAAAGCTTCTCATGCTTCTTCCAGCAGTTCTGCTAATCTCTGAGCCACTCCAGGGATAGTTCTTTTGTTTTCTTGGAAGACAGCAGATGTAGATCCTTTGGCCTGTTTCCTACCTGTACAATTCGAAGAGGTAGACAATATTCTCTCCTTTCTTTCTTTCTCTCTCCCCTTCAGTCCAAGCTGGTGGATTTCCTGCTATGGTAGTTGGTTTGATCCATCAGTCACAGGCTTAATCTCATTAACAAAAGATTGGGTAGCCACATTCTTGGTGGAAATTGTAGGACAACAGAATTTTCCAAATCTTTAAGTTCTGTTTTATTTTGCACTGTCCTTCTCTTACTTCTCACATTTTACTATGAGCAGCAACAAGAAACTATGTGGCCTCCTTTAAGATCTTGCTCAGAAATCTCATCTGCCAGATATCCACGTTCATCAGTTTTACCTTTCACTAAATATTTGAACATAATTCAGTCATGTTCTTTTATCTCTGCATAAAAAGCATCACCACTGTCCAATCATGTTCATCTTTTTCTTTTACAGCCTCACCAGAAGCACACTTAACATCCATATTTCTAGCAACGTTCTCTAACACCATATGTATTTCTAAGGTGATAGAGACTTGCACTATAGACCTCCTCACTTCCTTCTCAGTCCTCACCAGAATTATCTTTGACGTCCATAATTCTACCAACAGTCTCTTCAAAGCAAACTGGGCTTTTACTATTAGATATCTTAAAACTCCTCCCATTACCCAATTCTACCCATTACCCAATTCCAAAACCACTTACACATTTGAGGTATCTATTACAGCACTACCTCCACTTCTCAGTACCAAATTTCTGTCTTAGTTCTCTAGTACTGCTATAACAGAAATACCACAAGTGAGTGGCTTTATCAAGCAGAAATTTATTTTCTCACATTTTAGGAGGCTAGAAGTCCAAATTCTGGGTGCTGGCTCTTGGGGAAAGCTTTCTCTCTGCCAGCTCTAGAGAAGGAAGGTCCTCATCTCTTTGAGCTACTCCTCCTAGGCAGTCTTCATGTGGCTCGGCGTCTCTCTTCCCCCATCTCTACTTTCACTCGCTTGTTTAATCTCTTTTATATCTCAAAAGAGATTGACTCAATACACTACACTAATCTTGCCTCATTAACATAACAAAAACAACCCATTCCCAAATGGGATTATAACTACAGGCATAAAGGTTAGGATTTACAATAATATTTTGGGGGGACACAATTCAATCCATAATAATGTATTTGAAACAAATTATAGAGGATTATTCTTTGGCACAGTGGTAATGTGAAACATATTAATTACTCAGAATTATGTTAGTGGTTTTCTTATGACCTGTAAATAATAAGTTATACCTCTTTTCCACCATATCAAAGTTGATTATAGATTTACTTGTTTAACTTATTTGCTTCAAGTAGCAATGTAAGGCAAGTTTGCAGATGCTTGGCAACTTCCTTAATTCTTGTTAACCATGAAGTAATACTTTTCTTTCAGATTTCTTTCTTTACTGTAGTTATTGACTTGTCTTGGCTTTTATTGACTTGACTTGCCTTGGTTGTTGTTACTGACTCTCAGGTATGTGCAAGAGGTGAAATAATTCGTGTGAAAGTTTTGGGCATACTGGCCATGATTGATGAAGGGGAGACGGACTGGAAAGTCATTGCTATAAATATGGATGATCCTGATGCAGCCAATTATAATGGTAAGAAATTTTTTTTTTTTTTTTTTTAAGAGTCTAAATCTACTTCTGTAGTGATACTGCCTTGGAAACCCAAGGAGGGGTTGTCGACGGCACATAAGAACAACAACAAAATTTTTATACCTAATTCTTTTTTTTTTTTTTTTTTTTTTAATTGTGCTTTGGGTGCAGATTTACAAAGCAGACTTGTTTTAAATTCAACAGTTCATGCACATTTGATTTCATGACTCCGATTACAATCCCCAACCATAAAAAACTCTCCTCCCCTCTCCTCTCTGTGACCACCCCCTCCCTGTGCCCTTCTTACCTATGCATTCCTGTCTGTCCAGCATTCCCTCTATGTGAATGCTCCCCCTCTGATGGCTCATGGTTGATTGGTGTATTTCTCTAGGGTAGGTGGGTGCATCTGCCTGGCATAGGTGTTCTGCTTGTAGGTCTTTCTACTGTTGGACTGAGAGATAATCCATGGAAGTGAGTCCATTTCCAGGGTAACCCAGGGTCATAGTCTCAGGGGTTCCACCAGTCTCCATCCAACCAGTAATTCTGGTCATGTTTGTGTTTTTTAATTTTGCAATTAACTGATTATTGTTTTCCTTCATTCTAGAGAAGAACATTTCTAATAGTTCTGGTTTAGTTTTCTCCTTTCTTTCCTCATACGCTAGCACTCTTTTGCCTGCTTTCTCTTTTTTATTGAGATGGAATTCATATACCATAAAACTCACTGTTTTAAAGTGTATAAGTCAGTGGTGTTTTTTAGTATTTTCATCAAGTTGTACAACCCTCATCATTATCTAATTCCAGAACATTTTCACTACCCCTGCCAAAAAAGCCCCATATCCAGTAGCCATCACACCGGCTGCCCCACCACACACACATACACACACACACACACACACAGCCCAGGCCCTGGTAACCAACCTACTTTCTGTCTTTATGGATTTATCTCTTGTGAATGTTTGCTGTAAGTAGAACCATACAATATTTTTGCTCTTTTGTGTCTGGCTTTTTTCAGTTATCATAATGTTTGCCAAGTTCATCCATGTTGTAGTATGTATTAGAACTTATTTTTCTTTTTTAGCTGAGTACTATTCCATTAGAAGCTCTGGTGGCACAGTGCCTAAGGTATTTGACTGCTAACCAGAAGGTTGGTGGTTCAAACCCACCAGCCACTCCATGGAAGGAAGATGGGGCAATCTTCTTCCATAAAGATTTACCACCTTGGAAACCCAGTGAGGGTCACCGTCAGCTGGAATCGATTCCATGGCAGTAGGTTTGGTTTGGTTTTAATATTCCATTACTTGGATAATACTACACTTTGTTCATCCATTCGTCTGTTGATGGATACTTGAGTTGCTTCCACTTTTGGGCTATTATGAATAAAGCTGCTGTGAACATTTGTGTGTAAGTATCTGTTTGGACACCTCTTTTCAGTTTTCTTGGGTTTATACCTAGGAGTGGATTTGCTGAGTCACATGGTAACTCTGTTTAACCTTTTGAGGAAACAATTAACTGTTTTCTACAGTGGCTGCGCTATTTATATTACCACCAGCAGTGGATGAGATTTCCAATTTCCTGTTTCTGTTACTCAGTTTCTGTTTGATAATAGCCATCCATATGGATTGTGGTTTTGATTTTATCTCCCGAACGATTAATAATGTTGAGCATCTTTTCATGTTCTTATTGGCAATTTAATTACCCTTTTCGGAGAAATGTCTATTCAAGTCCTTTGCCCATTTTTTATTTGAGTTATTATTCTTTTTATTGTTGGTTTGTGAGAATTCTTTTTGTATTCTAGATAGTAGACCTTTATTAGATCCATGATTTGCAAATATTTTCTCCCATTCCGAGGGTTGTCTTTTCACTGTCTTGATGGTATTCTTGATACACAGAAGTTTTAAATTTTGACTAAGAGTTTCCTAGTTTCAGTTCTTATATTTAGATCTTCGATCCATTTTGAGTTAATTTCTGTATGTGGTCTGAGGAAAGGGCCCAGGCTTATTCTTTTGCACATGGACACCCAGTTGTTCCAGCACCATTTCTCGTGGAGACAGTTCTTTCTCCACTGAACTGTCTTGATGCCCTTATTGAAAATAAGTTGACTGTAAATCTGTAGGTTAGTTGCTGAATTTTGATTGTCTGAAGTCTTTTCTGAAAAAGAAATATTTATATTTTAAAACTCTGCCTGATTTATCTCGACTACTTTTATATTAGGAACTCTGGTGGTGTAGTGCCTAAGGCATTTTGTTGCTAACCAGAAGGCTGGCTGTTCAAACTCACCAGGCACTCTTCGGCAGGAAGATCGGGCAATCTACTTCTGTAGAGATACTGCCTCGGAAACCCAAGGAGGGGTCGCTATGAGTCAGATCTGACTTGACAGCAGTGATATGTTTGGTTTGACTTTTACATTAACCTTAGCTCTATTTAATGAGCTAATTCATTTATCTCAATATTGAATTAGTTTTCTCTTATCTGTCCAATAAGATACACTGAGTCCCTGAGTGGTGTAAATGGTTAACATGCTTGCTAGCTAACTGAAATGTTGCAGGGTTGTGTCTATTCAGAGGCACTGTCTTAGTTCTCTAGTGCTACGATAACAGAAATACAAGTGGGTGGTCCAAATTCAGGGTACCAGCCCTAGGGGAAGACTTTTCTCCCTCTAGAGGGAGGACCTTGTCTCTTTGACCTTCTGCTCTTGAATGATCTTCATGTGGCTTGCTTTCTCTCTTCCCCTACTTTTGCTTGCCTCACTCTCCTTTTATCTCTCATAAGAGATTTGCATAAGATACCCTAAATAACCCCACCTCATTAACATAACAGAAAATTCTTTCCCAAATGGGGTTATAACCACTGGCATAGAAGTTAGGATTTACAACACATACTTTGGGGGACACAATTCAATCCATAACATTACACCCTTTGGCCCCCATGAATTCATGTCCTTGCTGTATATAAAACACATTCATCCCATTGTTTCATTTCAAAAGTCTTAAATCAGCTCAAGTCCAAATTCTCATCTTCTGAATCATCTAAATCAAGTATGGGTGAGACTTCAGAAGTGTTCTATCCTGGGGCAGAATTCCTCTTCATCTGAGAGCCTGTGGAATCTAGATTACAGTTGATCTGTTTCTAGCATATGGTGGTGGAACAGGCATAAGGTAGACATTTCCACTATAAATAGGAGAATTGGAGGGAAGAAGGGATGACAGGCACTATGGAAGTCCAGAACCCAGCAGAACAGTTTACATTGGCTCTCATAACTTGAAGATAATCCTCTGTTCTTTGGGACGACCTGGGCAATGACCCTGCCCTCCATACTCTGAGTATTGGCCACACTTTCTGGCTCCTAGTTGGAGGACTCTTGGCCCTGGGTGTTAGCTTCATCTTCCAGGCCCACTGTGAGCAACTTAGTTCCCTTGGCTTTGGTCAGCCCCATTCTCCTAGTCTATCTGAGTGATGATCCTACCCCTTTAGCCCCAAAAGGCCCTGTACTTTTGCCCCTTAGGCATGGCAATCTTGTCCCCTCTGCTTTGTGTGGTGGTCCCGTCCCCCTGACACGCCTTATTGGCAGCCCCACACTCCAGAGCTCTGGTGGCTTAGTGCCTAAGGCATTTGACTGCTAACCAGAAAGCTGGCGGTTCAAACCCACCAGCCACTCCTCAGAAGGAAGACTGGACAATCTAATTCTGTAGAGATACCCCCTCAGAAACCCAAAGAGGGGTCACTATGAGTCGGAATCAGCTCAACAGCAGGGAGTATGTATATGTATACACTCCAGAAACAAGTTCGCAAAGATCTGACTCTTTGAAACCTAGGAGGCTGTGGCCCTACCCTTTGAGATCCTGGAGACCTAAGTCCTACCCTTTGAAACTGAGAAGGCCCTGCTTCCTGTGCTCCTTCCAACAGTTCTGCTGATCTCTGACCTGCTCCAGGGATGGCCATTTTCTTTTCTTGGAGGACAACCGATATAGTCCTCTGGCCTGTTTCCTGCCTGTACAGTTCCAAGAGGCAGACAGTTTTCTTTCTTTTCATCTGGTCTTTGATTCCCTTCAGTCTAAGCTGATGGTTTTCTGCTGTGGTAGTTGGTTAGAGTCATCACTCGTAGGCTTAATCTTTACTAAAAGATTGTGTAGCCACGTGCTTGGTGAAAATTACAAGACAAGTGTCCTTAGTTTATACAACAGAATTTTCTAAATCCTTAAGGTTTGTTTCATTTTGTACTGTTCATTTTTAAGTCCTTATCATCATCTCATATTTTACTATGAGGAGCAAGGAGAAACCACATGAACCCCTTAAGATCTTGCTTAGAAACCTCATCAGTCAGATAGGCAAGTTCATCACTTATAAGTTCTACCTTCCACCAAGCATTTGAACATAATTCAGACAAGTTCTTCGTCACTGCATTAAAAACATGACCCTTCCTCCATTGTCTAATCATGTTCATCTTTTTTCTTTTACAGCCTCACCAGAAGCACGTTTAACGTCCACATTTCTAGCAACCTTCTCTTACTGGTACCATATGTATTCTCTAAGATGATAGAGACTTTCTCTATAGCTCTCCTCACTTCCTTTTCAGTTTTCACCAGAATTGTCTGTGGCGTCCATTATTGTAGCAACAGTCTCTTCAAGGCAATCTAGGCTTTTACTGTTCTCTTCCAGCTTCCACCCATTACCCAATTCCAAAACCACTTACACATTTTAAGTATCTGTTAGAATAGCACCCCACTCTTCTGGTACCAAATTCTTAGTGATCTAGTGCTGAGATAACAAGAAATCCCACAGGTAGGTGGCTTTACCAAACAGAAGTTTATTTTCTCACAGTTCAGGAAGCTAGAAGTCCAGATTCTGGGGCTAGTTCTAGGAGTAGGCTTTCTCTCTCTGCTGGCTCTAGAGAAAGGTCCTTATCTCTTGGAGCTACTCCTTCTGGGCAGTCTTAATGTGGCTTGACATCTCTCTTCCCCATCTCTGCTTGCTTCTCTCTCCTTTTATCTCTTGTAAGAGATTGACTCATGACACCCTACACTAATCCTGCCTCGTTAACTTTACAGAAAACTCATTCCCAAATAACCACTGGCATAAACCAAACTCAAGCTCACTGCCATTGAGTCAATTCTGACTCATAGCGACCCCCATTGGGTTTCCAATGCAGTAACTCTTTATGGAAGTCGATTGCCCAGTCTTCCTTCCAATGAGTGGCTGCTGGGTTTGAACCACCAGCCTTCTTGTTAGCAGTCAGATGCCTCAGGCACTGCACCACCAGAGCTCCTTAACCACTGGCATACTCACTAACTCACTGCCATCTAGTCGATTTTGACTCACAGCGACCCCTCCTTGGGTTTCCGAGGCAGTATCACTACGGAAGTAGATTGCCCCATCTTCCTTCTGAGGAGTGGCATAGAGGGTAGGATTTACAACACATATTTTTTGGGGGACACAAATCAATCTGTAGCAGGTACCAAGCAAGCCTGGCAATCTAATTCTAAAAACTCAGCCTTTGAAAACCCTATGGAGAACAGTTCACTCTGACATACATGGGGTCACTATGAATCAGAGACAGCCTGATGTCAACTGTTTCTCGGTTTTTTGTTTTTTGTTTTTGTTTTTTTTTAATATTTCCTGGTTGATTTAGCAAGCTTTCCAGACTTAGTGGTACTATGGTAACAAACCAAAACTAAACTCACTGCCAATGAGTCAAGTCCAACTCGTAGTGACCCCTCTTGGGTTTCCAAGGTGGTAAATCTTTATGGAAGTAGATTGCCCCATCTTCCTTCCACAGAGTGCCTGTTGGGTTTGAAACCACCAACTGAATGCTTGATAATCTTTAACAATGGAGATTATAAATTGGATTTAAGCAAAATTACATTATAAAATATAAATATACTTCTACTGTTCAATGTATTCCTCTTTCTAGTAACACTTATCCTGATTGACTTTTTAGCACTTAGATCTTCTGTTAGCATGCATTGAGCCTGGATTTGGTCATTTAAAAGTCACTTTGAGGACATCAAGCGTAGTCACTGTTGATGCTCTACAGAAACTTTAAAATGGTTTTTAGCAGGACACTTCTATTGGCTTTGCCGCATATAAATACATGCACCCATCAACCATCCCAAAATATAAAGCACTGTGATATAGAATGCCTATGCTGTTGATCAAGAAAAGTCTAGTCACATTTAGTTTGTATGAATAGCTATCAGCCTAACCCTTTTTCCTTGTCTTCTTTTGGTTTGTAATTAGGCTGTGATACTCTGAAATACAGTCTTAACCCGTCTTTTTTAATATCTTCTGCTCTTCTCATAGACGTTATCTACACTTGCCAAACTAGTTTTTATTACATAGCCACCCGTAATTTCTCCCTTCTTTTGTCTAAGAGCAGTTAGGATTCTACTGATTGTTCCCTTGGTATTTAACGTCAGCACTTTTCTGAGTCCTGGGCGATACAGATGGGTAAAGTGCTCAGCTGCTAACCAAAAGGTTGAGGATTCGAGTCTATGTAGAGGCACCTGAGAAGCAAGGCCGAGCGAGATCTCTGAAAAATCAACCATGGAGCTCTGGAGGTCTGCTTCGACACATACTGGGTCACCATGAGTCAAAATAGACTCAACAACAACTGGTGACTTTATTCTAAGATACTAGAGGATTTCTTTTTAAAGTGTAAATATGTTCTCTTTTCAACAAAGAGGTTAGCTCCAATAATATCTTAACACTTTTTTTGATGAACTATCCCATAGCTTTCTCACAATAGGTACTTATATATATATATATATATATATATATATATATATATATATATAAAATGTACTTGATATTTTTTAATGCACTTTACAATCTGCTTATTCTCAGATATTAATGATGTCAAACGTCTGAAGCCTGGGTACCTAGAAGCTACTGTGGACTGGTTTAGAAGGTACAAGGTTCCTGATGGAAAACCAGAGAACCAGTTTGCTTTCAATGCAGAATTTAAAGACAAGGTAATGCATATCATTTATATCTGTAGCTTTATACCTGTTTGTATTCATACATATAATTTAGCAATATTGTTACCAGCTAAAGACTATATGATCTATAAACAAGTGTCTAGAGATATTTATTTATTTAAATGTTCTTTTTCATTTTTGACCCAAGGAAGTGATTCAGAGGGATGAAATATCAGGCTTTGGGAAATGCAGATGATGGGAAAATGTTAACAAGAGTAAAAACACTTTTCAATAGTTGTAAGCATTATCTCTTCAAATTATAGGATTTTGCAGTTGATATTATTAAAAGCACCCATGACCATTGGAAAGCATTGGTGACTAAGAAAATCGATGGGAAAGGTATTAGTTGGTAAGTGTTCTCTGCATGTTTCACACGTGAAGCAGACCAACTTGCTCCAAAAGGTATAATGACCAGAAGACACTGTCCCATTACAGCCCTTCAGAACAGGGATAACGGCTCTGTTAGTCAATGCTCAAGTGAGTGGGAAGATAAAATCCATACACAAACAACTGAAAACTACCCATAACATCTTCTCTGAGGGAGTACAGTCTAAAACTGCAATGGAAATATAACAGGGGATGACTCCAAGGCGGGTTGCTGTCCAGCACACATAGAATCTAATCTCTGGACATCAGCCTTTGAGAATGAAAAAATAGATTTTATTTATGTAGTGTTACGTAAGGAGTCAGGAGGAATTCTCCTCAAATCTGACTTCCCATAGTAAGTGTCAGTTGCAACTTTATGGGGTTTAAAAGGGGAGATCTAATGCATAGGGATTTTTAGGGTGGTGCAAGTACACATGCAGCAGTCATATATTGCGTGTTCTGAAAATGGCCTTAGCATGATCGGTGGGGGAGTTTTCACACAGGATATGTCACTAGGTCATTTTAGGATAAGGCTGGAGTCTTCTTCAAACCTGGTAGGAACCAATGTACTCTTGTCACCTGCTTGCAACTGCTGTTTTATTTTTAAAGGCATTTTATTATTATTATTTATTTTGATTTTGATTTGGGTGAAAATTTACAGAGCAAATTCACTTTCCATACAGCAGTTCACATACACTTTGTCTCATGACATTGACTACAATTTACCACAATGCAACAGCTCCCCTCCGACTTCCTCCCAATAGTTACCTCTTCCCTGTGGCCATCTCTCCTACCTCTTCTTTGTGTCCATCCCTCCATGCACTCTTGCCCCCTGAGCTGTCTCCTTGTGCATAAACAGCCCTTCTTTCTCTCATGATTGTTCTCTCCAAGGAGTGTATCTACCTCAGGTAAATGTTCAGCTCATATGCCTGTCTATTGTTTGGCTGGAAGCCACAGGTCTGCGTTCAATTCCAGACCTGAAGGGCAGCTAGGGGCCATAGTCTCAATGGTTCCACCAGGCTCTATTGGGCCAGCAAAGCTGTTCCCTGCTTTTTTTTTTTTTTCCAAATGATTTTCAGTTTTGTTCCACATTGTTCTCCCTTTCTATCAAAGATCTTTTTCCAAGTGGTTGACAGTAATAGCCAGGCACCATCTAGTTTTTCTGGTCTCATAGTTGTATAGGCTGCAGATTGGATGGTGTACCAGTTGCTAGGACTAATTGTTTCCATGAATTTTGGTTTTCTTCATTCTTGGCTCTGGATGAGGAGAGACCCATCGTTGCATCTAGATGGCAGCTTGCTAGCTTTTAAGATCCTAGTCGCTACTCACCACAGTAGGAGGTGGAACAATGTTTTGTGTAGTACGTTATGCCAACTGAGCTTGATGTCCTCTGTGACTATGGTCCCGAGCCCACAGGTTCAACTACTCGGTCCCTCTGGGTAGCTGGCTGTGACCAAGAAGTGACTACAACCTTGCCTTTGTCAGCCCCATTATACACCTGGGAATTCAGATCATACACATAAAATTATTGTCTGCCAACCCTATACATGTTCTTGGGTGCACTCTCCACTTCATAGACATACCTAATATTTCAGCCTGTCCACCCATCTATCCACTCTGTGTTTTCCTTCACTGACCATGCTGTACTGTATGCACAAAAGGGTTCATCTTTGTTGTCTGTACTTCCCACATACCTCTCTATGTCTTTCTCTTCCTCAATGCCACTATATTGATCACTCACATTTGATACATTGCCCTTCTCTTCACCCAAATCAGTACTTATCTCTACCTATCTAACAGTGTTTCCTACCCTCCCTTCCTACCCCTAGTAACCAACAAAGAAAATGACCTTCCATAGATAAACGTTTCCTTGACTGTTACAATAACGGACTAAATACAATATTTGTCCTTTTGTGATTGTCTTATTTCACTCAGCATAATGTCCTCCAAGTTCATCCACGTTATGCG
>NW_006921657.1:7407653-7414250 GCF_000298275.1 Orycteropus afer afer
ATTGATATGATCATGTGGTTCTTCTCCTTTGTTTTATTTATGTGATGGATGACATTGATTGTTTTTCTAATGTTGAACCATCCTTGGAGAAAATTCTTAAGAGAATTGTTTTTTTGTTATTGTGACTCATGATTGACTCCATTTGTTTTATTGAACAGCATGAATACAACAGTGTCTCAGAGCCCCTTCAAGTGTGACCCCGATGCTGCCAAAGCCATTGTGGATGCTGTACGTAAAAGTTTCCTTTTTAAAAAAATACCTGATGGCTGAAAAAGTGTACTAAGTATGGAGAAAAGTATTTCTTTTAGCAAGTATTTGAATTCTTCCTAGATGCCTATAACTGTGTGAAGTCTTGAAATTTTGACATTTCAGGGGAGAAGCTGAGGAGTGGTTGTAGTCAGCCATAAGTTGGACGGATAGCAATGTAGTACAATTTGTAAAAATTGGAGTGATTCCAGAATGTACTGAGTAACCCAAGCGTCTGTGTACCTTGTGTAAGCCATTTTCTGAAAAAGAATGAATGGGAATTTACTTGCACTGATTATAGCAAGGACCGCGGAACTTACCACATTTTTGGTCCACTGTAGATGTGGTTTATAATATCTCACTAGAAAAAATTTCTTGTGATATAATAAACCATACATCAAAGAAATAATTTGGTTTGTTACTATTTCTAATGATCTGATTTAGGTTAGCCAAAATTATTCTCATTTATAATATTCAATAAGAAAACTAAAGAAAATGAAAACTCACCTTTCACTGCCTTATATATGAGAGGGTAGAAGGAAAAAGGACAATTTAACAATAAAACCCTTATATTTAGTTTTATCTTTATGTGTGAATCCTAACACTTAACATTGTGATGAATAAGAAAAATAAGAAGCCATTGGTTAGGTCAGCCAGTGGTCAGCTCTCTTAACTTCTCTATGAGAACATTTGGTTCACATTTCAAATTTATGTATATATAAGCTCACTGTCATTAAGTCGATTCCAACTCATAGCAACCCTTTAGGACAGAGAAAAGCTGTCCCATAGGGTTCCAAAGGCTATAAATCTTTATGGAAACAGACTGCCTCTTCTCTCTTCCATGGAGTGGCTGGTGGGTTTGAATTGCTGACCTTTTGGTTAGCAACCAAATGCCTTAGCCACTGCACCACCAGAGCACCTTTATGACTCATGCCGACCCCTCCTTGGGTTTCCGAGGAGGTATCCCTATGAAAGTAGATTGCCCAGTTTTCCTTCCAAGGAGTGCCTGGTGGGTTTGAACCATCAGCCTTCTGGTAGCAGTCAAATGCCTTAGGCACTACGCCACCAGAGCTCCCTGAATATATATATATATGTGTGTGTGTGTGTGTGTGTGTGTGTGTGTATTTTTTTAAGAAAGAGGAAAAATAATTTTTTGCATATTTAATGATTATATATATTCATAATTCAAGGTAGTTATATATGCATAAAGTTGCTTTTCTTTGTTTCTTTAAAAACCCTTCATTTTTAGTACTTATTCTCCTGTGTGTCATTAAAAGCCAGGAGGCTTTGTCAGTTTCTCTTAGCAGTGGAACAAACCTTGTATAGTTCCTATATATTATAAATTCTTCTAAAGACAAAAAAGTGTGGTTGTTGTTGTTGTTAAGTGCCGTCGAGTCGTTTCTGACTCATAGCGACCCCATGCACAGCAGAACGAAACACTGCCCGATCCCGCGCCAGCCCCACAAACCCTGCTATACTTGAGCCCATCATCGCAGCCACCGTGTCAATCCATCTCGTTGAAGGCCTCCTCCTCTTTCGTCGACCTTCCACCCTACCAAGCATGACATCCTTCTCCAGGGAATGGTCCCTTCTTACAACATGACCAAAATAGGTGAGATGAAGTCTGGCCATTCTTGCTTCCAAGGAGCATTCTGGCTGCACTTCCTCCAGGACAGATCTGTTAGTTCTTTTAGCAGTCCATGGTACTTTCAGCATTCTCCACCAGCACCACAACTCAAAAGCATCAACTCTTCTTCGGTCTTCCTTATTCATTGTCCAGCTCTCACATGCATACGAGGCGATTGGAAATATCATGGCTTGTGTCAGGCGCACCTTAGTCCTCAAGGAGATATCCTTGCTCCTCAGCACTTGAAACAGTTCCTTCGCAGTTGACTTCCCCAGTGCTACACGTCGTCTAATGTCCTGACTGCTGCTTCTGTTGGCATCGATTGTAGAACCAAGCAACGTGAATTCTTTGACAACCTCAATCTTCTCTCCATTTATTGTGATGCTGCTCATTGGTCCAGTTGTGAGGATTTTTGTTTTCTTTATATTGAGATGTAATCCATACTGCAGATTGTATTCTTCAACCTTCATCAGTAGGTGCCTTAAGTCATCCTCACTTTCAGCAAGCAAAGTTGTATCGTCTGCATATCTTAGGTTGTTAATGATTCTTCCTCCAATCCTGATACCACGTTTTTCTTCATATAGTCCAGCTTCTCGGATTATTTGCTCAGCATATAGATTGAATAAGTGTGGAGAAAGGATATAACCCTGACACACTCCCTTCTTGATTTTAAACCATGTAGTGTCCCCTTGTTCTGTTCGAACGACAGCCTCCTGGTCAAGGTACAGATTCCTCATGAGTACAATCAAGTGCTCAGGAATTCCCATTCTTCTCAATGTTATCCATAATTTGTCATGATCCACACAATCAAATGCCTTTGCATAGTCAATAAAACACAAGTAAACCTCTTTCTGGTATTCTTTGCCTTGAGCCAAGATCCATCTGACAACAGCTATGATATCCCTTGTTCCATGTCCTCTTCTGAATCCGGCTTGCACCTCTGGAAGTTCTCTGTCAATATACTGCTGCAAACGTTTCTGAATTAATAAAAGAATTAATAAATTCTTTTAAAGAAAAAAAAATAGAGCTTGAAAATTGGTATCATATTCTTTTCAGATTCTTTTTAATTTTCGTGTCTGTATACTTTTTAGCTTATTTTCCTCTGGGATTAGACTAATACATTTTCATATTTTATTTTAGTTACCACCACCTTGTGAATCTGCCTGCACAATACCAACGGATGGTAAGATCTACATTTCAGTAAAATGACATGACAAATTGTGTATGTGTGGGTAAAAACACCCACACATACATACATGCATACATATACCTGCATACCACATACATATGATATGCAGAGGGAAGGAAGGGGAGAAGAGAACACTTGCTGGAGTTCATAGTGTGTGTGAGAGGCTGCTACACACCAATGTTATTGCCACCCTCTATCAGAACAGTTTTCGAACTTCAACCGGCTGTATCACTCTGAGTTCCTGTAGGTGCCTGGTGATGCTGTAGGGGGCCTCTGAGTGGGCTGGCCTTTGCATCCCCATTTGACACTGCTGCTTCCCTTTCTGTTTCTTCTTTTATGTGTTAGAATTCTCTGTAAGGTTCTTCTACGCAAAAAGTTTCTACCACTTAAAAAACAAGTTTGAAAAGCACACTTCTGTAGGATTTGCATCAAGAATAGGAGAGCCCAAAGGAAAACACTATGACAAATGACCTGTTTTTTGCCACAGAGAAACTTTGTGTGTATGTGTGCATATATTAAAGTCATCTGTATTAGGATCCATTAAAGCAAGTACATTTTTATTGCTTAATTGATTGTTACGTATTGGGAGTAATTTTGATTCCTGTCAGGAATTCTAATTTGTTTTTCTTTTCTCTGAATACAGTGGATAAATGGTTCCATCACCAGAAAAACTAATGAAATTTCTCTGGAATACAAGCTGATGTTGCTCCATTCTTTTCATCTGGAAGTCTTAGATGCATAAATAGTAGTTTTTCAAAGCTTTAAGTTGATATAACTAATCTAAAGCAAGTTCTGTTCTGACCCATCACATATATTGAGAATGTTGTCCGTTTAAAGACATTTTTCATTTCTCAGCTAACTTAGTAGATGCTTATGTATCAAAACAGTTGTTGTAATTTGGAAAACTTAGTAGTCATTTATGAATAGATGTGTAAGATAATAAGCACATTGAATGTTATGTGTACCATGTGTTAGGAAATAAAATTATTTTGCTGCAACTCTGTTTAGGATATTTTTATTTTATTGACATTACCAAGCAGCCATGGGTATCTTTTGGTGTTTGATTTCTGTCAATGACCTTAAAATTCAGTTGTACAATTATTAGACAAAAACTGACTGCTTGTTTTTAGGAACATAAGGATAAAATGTCTTTTACTTATTTGTTGTTGTTACGTGCCACCGAGTCAGACTCGACTCATAGCTACCCCTCTTGAGTTTCTGAGGCGGTATCACTACAGAAGTAGATTGCTCAACCTTCCTTCCAAGGAGTGGCTGGTGGGTTTGAACTGCCAGCCTTCTGGTTAACAGTCAAGTGCCTTAGGCACTACACAAGTCTTAATGTTGTTATTACTGTTAAGTGCTGCTGAGTTGATTCAGATTTATAGAACCCTGTAAGACAGAGTAAAACTTCCCATAGGGTTTCCTAGGCTTTAATCTTTATAGGAGCAGATTGCCAGGTCTTTTCTCCCATGGATAGGTTTGAACCACTCACCTTTTGGTTAGCAGCCAAGCACTTAACCATTGCACCAGCAGGGTTCCTTCCATAGTCTTGATACTATGCTTTATTCCCTAGTTCCTGACAACGCACTGTACAGCAAAACCTTTTTTAAATTTAGATCATATTCATAGCAAGCACAAACTTGCTTACCTTTTGAAGTGATACAGTTACTGTTTTTTTGTGTTTTTTTTTTCACTTCTGTAATCAATTATTTGGGTCCTTAAGTCACTCACATTACATTCTGAGTTATTAACTAGAATAGCTTTGTGATTAAGTTCATGGGCTTTGTTGTTGAACAGACCTACATTTGAATCTCAGCCTAACTACTTACTAGCCCTATAATCTTAGGTTATTTACCAACCACTGTAAACCTAAATTCCTTCAACTATGAAACAGACATGTAATGACAAGTAGTAAGCATTCTGATCTTTTTTTTAATTGAAATTTTTATTGATAATGATGGATTCATACGCAGTTATAATAAGTACTATGGAGAAACTCCTTGTACCCTTTGCCTAGTTTCCCCAATGGTAACATTTTATAAAACTAGCTTATCACTTCCAGACACTGACATTGATATAGTTCACCAATCTTACACTGATTTCCCCAGTGGTATTTGCACTGCATCATCCTCCTCTACAAGCTCCTTGATAGACAGCTGCCCCTCCTCCGTTAAAGCAAGGAAATGTATAATGCACTCCAGAAGAAGCTTTACGAGTGTGGAGGGCTGCTTCATCCATGATCCTGGATAAAAGTTACCTATGTAGTGAAACCACAGTAATCCCAAACTCTGGACCATAGCCATTCAACATATAGTTACTGAGATGCAGCTCTGTGTTACACACTGTGCCAGGTACTGGAGATATTGTCGTGAGCAAGACAAAGTGATACTTAATAGTCCGTTAGGTTATATGCAACAATCTCTAAAATCTCAGTGACTTCAAAGTGCACTTAAAAGTGTACTGGAGTTGGAAATTTTGCTTATCAGGAATGAACTAGAGAAATGTTGAGTTACTATTGTAAACTTTAGAATATGTCCTGGAAAAATGTGGATTCCATCTTTGTTCTGCTCTTTTTACTTTTTGTTTGAATTACCATTACTGATAACAAACCACCCCAAACTATGGCATAAAGCAACAACCTTTTTACCATAGCTACGCGTTCTGTGGGCTGGAAATTCAGGACGGGGATTGCTAAGATTGTTTATCTCTGCTTCACAATGTCTGGGACCTCTCCTGGAAAGACTTGGAGCTTGGCAACATGGGTCAGAGATTGTCTGACGCCTGCTAACTCATATGTCTGGTAGTTGACACTAGCTGTTGGCTAAGACCTCAGTTGTAGCTATTGCCTGGAACATCTATATGTGATCTTCCCACCTAGGTACTTGGATTGTCGCCACTCCACTCCACCCCCTGCCCCAGTGTGGTAACTGGGGTCCAAGAACTAATGTCCCAAATGAACCAGGCAGAAGCTGTCTTGCCTCTTAGAAGCTAGTTCTGGAAGTCACACAGCATCACTTCTGCCACAATTATTCAAGGGGAGGGAATATAGACCCTACTTCTTGATGGGAAAAGTGTCAAGTCGTTGCAAAAAAGGGCATGGGGTCGGGCTTCTGGCAAGATGGCGGACTAGGCAGAAGGATTGCAAAGACCCTCTTCAACAAAGAAAAGGGAAACCAATTAACACAGACACAGAAGATAATCTTGGACCCCTGAGCCTTGAAGGGAAGGATACAGAATTGGACTAAACCCTAACTAGCAGAAGAATTTGCGTGAAAATACCAAAAAAAAAAAGGAGACATACGGAGCTGCCGTCTGACAGCGAACTGAGTGACCCTGACAGTACAGGCGGCTCGGAGATTCCCGACTGCTGGTAGCATCTAAGAATTAACCTAAAAATCACACTGCTGACCAGGGACTGCATGGACTGTGCACAGTGACTGGGGAACAAACGGAGAAAGTGAAGACAAAGGCGGGCTGAGCTGTGGACTTTTGCCAGTCCGGAGGGCATCGCCATTTTGTAGGTTTAAAAAGCGGC
>NW_006921657.1:7419895-7430579 GCF_000298275.1 Orycteropus afer afer
GATGGACACTGGGAGGAGGTAACTATGGGGAGGAAGTGGGAGGGGAGCTGTTGCATTGTAAATTTTGGTCAATGACATGAGACAAAGTATATTATGTGAACTGCTGTATGAAAAGTGAATTTACTCTGTAAATCTTCACCCAAATCAAAATAAAAAAATAAATAATAAAAAATTGAAAAAAAAAAAGGGCATGGGGGCAGCATCCTCTGGTCTCCTGGAACTTCATAAGGGGGAGAATCATCATCCCAAGGCTGATTCCTATGAGGCAGAGATCGGACACACCACCACCCTCCTACCTTTTTTTTTTTTTTACCAATTCTGACACCAACCATCCCTTCCACAGCACCCTCTACTTCTCTGCTGGGTTTGCAATGAATGGTCACACAGAACTCACAGACAATACTCACAATTATGGGTTTTATCTGGTAGCATAGTGGATAAGCCATTTGGCTGCTAACCAGAAGGTCAGAAGTTCAAACTCACCAGCCGCTCCATGGAAGGAAGATGGGGGGATCTACTTCCATAAAGATTTACAGCCTCAGAAGGCCAATGGGGGTTGTTATGAGTTGGAATCAACTCGATGGCAGGGAATAACAGGTTATAATTGAGGTTCAGGAATGCTCAGGATACAATTCTTCGATCAGGACAACCTCCCCAATCCATGCCCACAGGCATGCCTCTTTCTGGTTCTCAACCTCTTGGCCTGGCCTATGCCCTTCTTGGGCAAGTGCTGCAACACTCTTTTAGCTCTTCCTATAGGTGCATTCCACCCCCCAGCAAGCCTCCCGCCGAAAGGCACTTGCTTTTATGCTCCGTGGGCTGGCAAGCCCACTGCTCTGTCTCCATCTCATGTTGGTCTCTTGGTTCTGCTGCTGCTATCTCAGCACAGGGATCTCAGGTCCAAGGATGCACTCCACCCAGTTTCTTTTTCTTTTTTTATTGTGATTTGGGGGAAAGTTTACAGAGCAAATTCACTTTCCATATAGCAGCTCACATACACTTTGTCTCATGACATTGAATGCAGTTTCCCACAATGCAACAGCTCCCCTCCCACTTCCTCCCCATAGTTCCCTCTTCCCTGTGTCCTTCCCTCCCATGCATTCCTGCCCCCTGAGTGTCTCCCTATGTATACACAGCCCTTCTGTTCTCCCATGATTGATCTCTCCAAGGAGTGTATCTACCTAATATAAATGTTCAGCTCATATGCCTGTTTTTTGTTTGGCTGGAAGCCACAGGAGTGGGTTCAATTCCAGACCTGAAGGGCAGCTAGAGGCCATAGTCTCAGTGGTTTCGTCAGGCTCTATCAGACCAGCAACCATGGTCCCTTTTTTTTTTTTTTTTTTTAAATGATTTTGAGTTTTGTTCCACATTGTTCTCCCACTCTATCCAGGATCTCCTACATAGATCCTCCTCTGAGTGGTTGACAGTGGTAGCCGGGCACCATCTAGTTCTTCTGGTCTCATAGTCCTATAGGGTGAGGATCACATGGTGTACCAGTCACTTGGACTAATTGTTCCCATGTGTGGTAATTCAGTTTGTGTGTCAACTTGGCTGGGCTTGGTTGAGTGTCTGGGCAGCTGGTGGTAGTTATTCCCCACGATGAGACTGGCAATCAGCTCCATGGTGGGATCTACCACAAGCAGCTCAGTAGCTGCCTTTGGGATATGGTCTGCTTCCTGTATTTAAGGAGAAGCTTTGAGAATAGTCTCTAGCCTATGGCACGCTTGGACCCTGCATGTAGTCGTGTCATTGCTCAGCAGGCTGCTATGCTCTGCCGACCTTGGGACTTAGAATGGACTTAAGTTAATGGCCTGCTGTGTGGTTTGGTAACATCGGGACTGTGCCTTTTTACTTGTCAACCTTGGGGGCTTCTCAACCTCAGCAGCCAGCAGCTGTCTGAGTGAAGAAATGCCTCTAGCTCCAGTGGGCCGAGAGCAGGAGGCAGAGCTGGACCCCAAGGTTGAGGGGCTTTTACCCAGCCCTTATAGCCTGGCACTTTGAACTTGGACTTAAGCCCTCCAAACTGTAAGAATAAACTCCTGTTTGTTAAGGCCATCCCATTTGTGGTATATTCTTGTCAGAGCGGCACTAGTTAACCAGAACACCATGCATCTTTGGTTTTCTTCATTCTTCTTTGCTCTGGATGAGGAGAGACCCATCGTGGCATTTAGATGGTCACTTGCAAGCTTTTAAGATCCCTGTCACTACTTGCCAAAGTAGGATGTGGAACAATATTTTTGTGTAGTATGTTATGGCAATTGAGTTTGATGTTCCTTGCGACTATGGTCCTAAGCCCACAGGTCCAACTACTCGTTCCCTCTGGGTAGCTAACTGTGGCCAAGAAATGACTATAACCTTGTCCCTTGTCAGCTCCACTATATACCTGGGAATTCTTATAGAACATACCAATACACTTGTAGAAACATTGTCTGTGTAATAGTTCACCCTGTCTATCCACCCGTATATCAATGTTTGCCTTCACTGACAGTGCAGTACTATATGTGCAAAAGGGTTCAACTTTGTTGTCTGTACCTCCCATGCACCTCTTATGTCTTCCTCTTCCTCAATGCCACCATGTTGATCACTCACATTTAGTACATTGCCCTTCTATTGTCTCTACCTATAACAATGTTCCCTTCCCTCCCCTCCCACCTCTGGTGACCAGCAAAGAAAATTTCCTTCCACATATAAACCTTTCCTTGACTTTTTACAGTAATGGACTAATACAGTATTTGTACTTCTGTGATTTACTTACTTCACTCAGCATAATCTCCTCCAAGTTCATCCACGTTATGCGATGTTTTGGAGATTCTACGTTATTCTTTAGGGTTGCATAGTATTTCATTGTGTGTGTGTTCCATAGTTTGGTTATCCATTCTTCTGTTGATGGGCACTTAGGTTGTTTCCATCTCCACACAGTTTCTTCTTTTTTGGTGGTACTGTGATTCCCCCTTTTCTGCCTCTAAGATGGCTCATTTTAAGCCTGGCAAGATGGTAAAACTGACCAATCTGCACTTTAGGGTTCCATATACCTCATTTGCATAGTTCCACCCACTCATCTGGTGGAAGTCACAAAAACCATAGCTAGAAGAGCCATATTAAGTAATTCACTGCACCACAGTTGTAAGAAGTTGTAGGGTAAGAGGTATCACAACTGTGCTCAGAAACAGTCTGAAAAACTTTTCATCAACAACTTCCCTTGGAATAAAGGAAACACTTAGTGAAAATGCCCAGGTACTTTGATGTGTTATTTAATACACAGATAAGTAATCTTATATTCTTTAATGAGGAGAAAAAAAGACGAGATTATAAGTAACTTGCCCAAGATCACTCAGAAAGTGATGGAGCCAGGACTCAAGCCCAGGTCATCTGACTTTGAGACCAGAGGTTTTTCCATATTTTGTATTATTTCTTGTCTTCACAGTCTTCATTAATCAATATTGAATATTCCATGAAGCTGATGTCCCATTGTCTGTTCAGCTATTCCCTTTTGTTAACTTCTGTTGTTTCTAACATTTTAGCTCTTTGGTATTTTTGGCTTAGCTTTTTCTTTGGAATTATTTTCTAAGGATACATTTCTGGGGTAGATTGCAGGGTCGTGGGATGTAGATATTCCTGTCCTGTTATACTGGGATTTTGTTTACTGCAGAGGTTTGGCCAGGTCTCCATGCAGCATATGATTCTATTTTTTCCCATGGGTGTGCAAGTCTAACAGACTGAACTATATAACCCTGGGCAAGTTATTTAACCCATCTGAGCTTTAGTTTTCCCATCTGTAAATTGGTGAGCTCTTGTAGCGTATTGCCTAAGGCACTTGACTGCTAACCAGAGGCTGGCAGTTCAAACCCACCAGCCACTCCTCGGAAGGAAGAGGGGGCAATCTACTTCCGTAGTGATACTGCCTTGGAAACCCAAGCAAGGGGTCGCTATGAGTCGGGTCTGACTCGACGGCACATAACAACAAAACGACAAATTGGTGATAATACCATCATCGTGTGATTGGTGTGAGAATTACATAAGGAGATGTATGTGAAGGACCTAAGCCCGTGCCATTGTCACAGTCGGTGCCAATGAGTGCTGGTTGTTTATAGTTGTAATCACAATACAGAGTATGATCCACACCATTCTCAGATAAGGAAACCTGAAGCCTCAGCTCAGTTGTGTAAAGGGTCCAAATGAAAATGTGAGTTGGAAATTCAAAACTCATTTCATTTTTTTTTTTTTTATTTTATTGTAATTTGGGTGACAGTTTACAGAGCAAATTCACTTTCCATGTAACATGAGTTTTGTTCCACATTGTTCTGCCACTCTGTCCAGGATCTCCTACATAATCCCCCTCCAAATGGTTGACAGTGGTAGCTGGGCACCACGTAGTTCTTCTGGTCTCATAGTCATATAGGTTGAGGATTGCAATTAGTCCCTTGGACTAATTGATTCCATGCATCTTCGGTTTTCTTCATTCTTCTTTGCTCTGGACAAGGAGAGACCCATTGTTGCATCTAGATGGCCACTTGCAAGTTTTTGAGACTAATCGCTGCTCACCAAAGTAGGATGTGGAACAATATTTTCATATAGTATGTCAAAACTCATTTCCATCACCACTGAACCTAGACCTGCAAGTGGTACAGCTCTACTAGCAATTATTTTCTATCTGATAAGCAGTTTCACTCTGTGGGGGCTGAAACTGTGCTTTTGCACATACTGTTCTTGACATGTAGAAAAAGTGACACCTACTGCTTTCTGGGAGTCTCCTGGCAGGAGAGGATTTGCTCTGACATTGACTAGAATGCTGTGGAAACTGCTTCATGGTGGAAAAGTATTTATGTAAGAGTTAACTCTTTGTGGAGGACACTATGCTGAGTGAAATAAGTCAATCACAGAAGGACAAATATTGTATTAGTTCACTATTGTAAAAAGTCAAGGAAAGGTTATACATGGGAAAAAACTTTCCTTGTTGGCTACAAGGGATGGGAGGGGAGAGAGGGAAGGAAAAATTCCTAAATATAAATATATATGTAGGAGCTCTGGTAGCATAGTGCCTAAGGCACTTGACTGCTAACCAGAAGGCTGGAGGTTCACACCCACCAGCCACTCCTTGGAAGGAAGGCTGGGCAATCTACTACCATAGTGATACTGCCTCGGAAACCCAATGAGGGGTCGTTATAAGTTGGGGTCGACTCACCTGCACGTAACAACAACAACAGCATGTATATAGAAACCAAAGATCATTGGTGGTCACCAGGAGGAGAGGGCAGGTGGGGAAAGGGGGAAGCTTTGGTTTGCAGGGCATTGGGTTTATGCTAATGGTGGTGGAATATTTTGGAAAAGGATAGCAATAATGATGGTACCACATGAAAAATGTCATCAATGTCTTTGAGCTGTAAATGTGGAAGTTGTTATGTTGGCAAATGTCTTGTTATGAATATCTTATTGTTTGTTTTCACTACAATGAAAATAAAAAAAATTAAAAATAAAAAGTTAACCCTTTGAATCTATACCACACAATTGTCTTTGTTGATCTTCGGGATCTTTTCCTTAGTTATTACACAAGCTTTCAAAGAATAGAAAATGCTCACCAGGAATAAGATGAAGCAATGAAAAGCGCAAGGTTTTGTGGCAATCTGAATTATAAAAGGAGCAAATTTGGAAATGTCTATTAGAATGCTAAGTTCATATTTAAGTCCTTGACTCAGCAATTCTACTCCAAGAATTCATTCCACAGAATAGTCGAGTAAGCACACAGTGAATGGCAACCTTAATGTCCTGTAGAGAAATGGTTAAATACATTAATGATCCCACGCAGCAGTCACGGAGGTCATTGTATGGGCGGATATGGAAAAGCTGTTCAAAACAGCTAAGTGAAAAGAGAAAACTGACATACTTCAGAGCAGGAGTCAGCAAACTATGGCCTGCAGGTCAAGTCCAGCCCACAGCCTGTTTCATAAATACAATTCTATTGGAACACAGCTACACTCATTCATTTACAAATGTCTGTGGCTTACAGAAGAATTGAATAGTCAGGACAGAGATCATATGGTCCAGAAAGCCAAAAATATTTACTATTTGACCCTTTGCAGGAGAAGTTTGCCAGGCCCTCCTCTATCATATGATCCTATTTGTAAGTTTTACAAAGAATAGGAGAAAAGAGATATATTCATGGATATGCTCATAAACCAAACTCAAGCTCATTGCCATTGAGTCTATTCTGACTCACAGCAGCCCCTATTGGGTTTCCGAGGCTATAAATCTTCCATCTTCCTTCCACGGAGCGGCTGGTGGGTTTGAACCGCAGACCTGCTAGTTAGCAGCCCAACTGCCTTATCCACTTCGCCACCAGAGCTCCTTGGACATGCTTATAAGGACACACAAAGTTTCTGGGGGGTGGGAGGGACTGTTTATCATGCTTACCTCTGGGAACTGGGAATGTGGAATTAAGCAAGGAAGAGGGGTCCAAGGAGTTCCCTTCCACTCTACAAACATCTGTGTTCTTTGAATTTTTTTTCCTCAAAGCATGTATAACTTATTCTAATTTTTTCTTTCTTTCTTTTTCTTTTTTTTTTTTTAAGAAAAGCAGATGAACTAGGAGAAGAATACCAGTGGATAGTGCTCACTCAGCCTAGCAGTGGAAGAAGCATTCCCAGTCCAAGGCAGACTCTTGCCAAGTGGTCCCTGGACTACCTACACTGAATCACCTGAGAGAGTTGTTAAAGAGGGTCCCTATGTGCTAACTAAAAGGTTAGAGGTTCAAGTCCACCAATAGGCCCCTCAGAAGAAAGGCATGATGGTTTACTTCTGAAAATTCAGCCATTGAAAACTCTATGGAGCACAATTCCACTCTGCCATTCACAGGGTCACCATGAGCTGGGGTTGACTCAATGGCAACTGGTTTATTGGTATTTAAAAAAAAACATATGTATATACACCTACTGAATTAGAACTGGGAAAGCCAGGCCCTGGAATCTCATGGTCAGTAGTTTCCCAGGTGATTCTAAAGCCCCCCAATGTTTGAAAACACAACTTCATAAATTTCAGAGATCGGCAGATGTTTTCTCAGCAGGTCTTAATTCAACCCAGCAAAGATAACAGCCACAGGCACAACCACAATAATCGCTCCCACTTACGAGCACTTCCTAAATGTCATGCCCAGTGCTATGGGCTTTATGTGCTTGAACTGGTTTCATTCATTAGCAACACTGAGCTAAGTGTTCCTATGAGGTATGTAGGTCTGGGAAGGTTAAGGAAACTGCCTGAGGTCTCTGAGCACATAGTATGTCCCAGGCCCTGTTCTAGGGGTTGGGAATGCAGACGGTAGAGACACTCTCCCAGTCCCACAGGATGCCCCACAGTTACAAATTCATCTCTTTTTCCTGCTGCTCACCTGGCAAGCCACTTGATGCTGTTTAACTTTGTGAGCTGGTCTCAAGGGACCAACCAGCTGGATCACTGTTATGAAGTGAATTGTCTCTCTCTAAAATATGTGTTCAATTTCTGGCCCTGTGGATGTGATCTTGTCAGGAAATAAGCTTTTATTTTGTTGTGTTAATGAGGACATACCAGTATATGCGCCTCCAACCTCCAACTTCTGAGTTATAAGAAGAGTGTATGTAACACAAGCACTGGGGGAAGAGACATGAGGATTGTCTACAAGCCAAGGAACCAAGGAATGTCTCAGGCTACTGAAAAGGAAGGAATTGATAAACCAAGACCTTGATTTAGGAGCTCTGGGGGCACTGTGGTTAAGGCATTGGACTGCTAACCAAAAGATTGGCAGTTCAAACCCACCAACTGCTCTGCGGGGAAAAACATGAGGCAGGCAGTCTGCTTCTATAAAGATTTATGGCCTTGAAGACCCTGTGGGATCTACTATGAATAGGAATTGAATAAATGGCAGTTGGTTTGGTGTTGGTTTAGACCTTGATTTGGACTTTTAATGTCCAGAACTGTGAGAGTAAATATCTGTTCCTTAAAGCCACCCCCTTATGGTATATTTGTATACAGCAGTATTAGGTCACTGACACTTACATCAAGCAAGCTGTATCCCCTTCTCTGGCCACAGTTTCCACACCTGCACAATGAGGAGTTTGAACCAGTTCTCTTCCAGCTCCAACATTCCAGCCATGTCTAGTTTTAAATAGCCTTATCACACTTGGCCTAGTATAGATGCTCCAATGTGAAAATGCTGCTCCTTGCTGTTACTTCTATGTATCCAAAGCCATCCTCATCTGGGCCTGTCCTCCTGTTCTTTTCTGTTGCAGCAGCTGGAGTTGCTGTCCCTCATTCCTGCTTCAAGTCTATTTCCCTAGCACTGTTGTCTCTCCTCCCAGATCACTGAAATCGATCATGAGTGTAAAACTTGTATCCCTGAGTGGTCTCACAGGCAGGGTCATGTCACAGTACCTAGCCCAGAGGAGAAATTAAGTAAGCATATTCTGATCGATTCTGGAAAGACTTTTCAAGTAGTCAGGAACATAACTGCTTTTTGTTGCACTCAAGTTGATAGAGAAAGCAGCCTGGAGACTGCCTGCTTCCACAAAGAAGATCTGAGTGGCAGTCACAGTAGAAGAGTATGTGGCTTTCCTTCACCCCATGGGTGAACAGCCTGTGCCGATGGCACTAAAGCTGCAGGGTAGACACTGTGGAAGACTCTGGGGCTTCAATTTTACTGGATAGTGAATAAGGTTAGTCATAGGTTAAAAGACACAGGAATATTATGGCTTGAATGCTAGTTTTCCATGAATTCTGAAGAGAAAACATGCTATTTCAGGGCAATTAGCTAGTTGTGGCTACCTTCTTTGGGCTATTATAAAGGAGCTCTGGTGGCACTGTGGTTAAGGCGTTGGGCTGTTCACCCAAAGGTTGGCAGTTTGAACTCACCAGCTGCTCTGCAGGCAAAAGATAAGACAGTCTCTCGTGAAGATTTACAGCCTTGGAAACCTTAAGAGGGAGTTCTACTCCATTCTGTAGGGTTGCTACGAGTTGGAATTGACTTGATGGCAGTGGGTTTCTCAGGGCTATGCCACCAGACCCCTGGATTAAAAGATGACTCTCTTCTGCTCTTAGGGTAAATTTGGAGGCAGTGTTCACCAGGCCCTGTGGCAAAGAGCTCTGTGTGGTGAGTCACAGACTTGAGTTCTGGTCTGTGTGACACATGGCAGGTCCTTTCATCTCTCTGGGCCTCAGTTTGCTCATTTTGTAAAACAAGGTAAAGAGTTTCTACCCTGAGCTTACATTTTAACATGGAGATGTTGCATTTCTATGATTCCGATAAAGTCCATTTCATCCTCTGCGACTAAAGGGACAAGACAGGCGATCGGGAGCAGATAATATGGTCAATCCACATTTATATGATTGTGAAATTGCAAATGAAGGGGAAGGGTATAAAAAAAAAGGTCATGACCTTTGCTATGTCAGGATATGGTCATAGCTTCTCTCAGAGGATGTGGCATGACAAGTTGGAACCTGAGGTGCAAACTCATTGAGATGATGTGTTCTGCTTTGGCTTCTCCTTCCTACTTCCTGCCATGGAGATAGTATTCTTCTTTCTCTGTATGAATCTGAATGACAGAAAGATACAGGGTGACGTAGGAAGTCATGAAGTGACAGGAAGTAGAACAAGCTCCCAGGTTGAGGAGGGCACTCTGAGGACTCCGTTTAATGCTTGGGCTTTCCCCTGCACGGCAAAGTGTGTAGTCCCTTCAAGTAGGAAGTTACCAAAGAACCTGCTGGACGCAGTTGAGTGTGGAAGAGTAACATAGATCTCCCTTCTTTTTGAAAAAAATCCCTTTCCTGAAAAAAAAAAAAAAAAAAAAGAGAAGAAGAAGAAGAGGGAAGCAGAAGGCCAAAAGATTACCCAAAAGCAGATGGATCTGTTTTCTTTGGACTTCAAAGCTTGACAGGAATGCTATGTGCCAGAAACTGTTAGAATGCCTTGGGATTCAGCCAGGAAGAAGACAGTGAACTTTTATTCCTTCTGTATGTAAGAAAGAGAAATGCAGACACACTAGAGATTTCAAAGAATAGTAGATAAGCTTCTTGTTTTGTATGGGGGGACATGTCATAGTTAAGGTGTCATGTATTTCCCATTGTTTTATTTATTTATTTACATTTTGAAAATATTTTTTTAAAACAATTTGTAATCATGATTTGGGTGAAAGTCTACAGAGAAAATTCATTTTCCATACAATACATATACTCTATCCAAGATCTCTTCCATCAATCCCCCTCCAAGTGGTTGACAGTGGTAGCTGAGCACCATCTAGTTCTTCTGGTCTCGTGGTCATACAGGCTGAGGATCACATGGTCCAATCCCTTGGACTGATTGTTTCCATGCATTTTTGGTTTTCTTCATTCTTCTTTGCTCAGGATGAGGAGAGACCCATTGTTGTATTTAGATGGCTGTTTGCAAGCTTTTAAGACCCCAGTCCCTACTTAACAAAGTAGGACATAAAAAAATGTTTTTGTGCAGCATGTTATGCTAGTTGAGCTTGATGTCCCCTGGGACCACAGTCCTGAGCCCACAGGTCCAGTGACTCATTCCCTCAGGGTGCTTGGCTGTAGCTAAGAAGCTATCACTTTGCCTCATTAGCTCTATCACATATATGGACATTCTTATAGCATATGTTAGCAGCGCTAGCAGCATACTGCTAAGGCACTTGACTGCTAACCAGAAGGCTGGCGGTTCAAA
>NW_006921657.1:7430914-7432650 GCF_000298275.1 Orycteropus afer afer
GTCGGGTCCGACTCGACGGCACATAACAACACAACAACAACAAACCTATGTATCCACCTGTAAATTAATGTCTGTTATTACTGATTAAAAAAAACAAAACAAAACTCATTGCCATAGAGTCAGATTTGACTCATAGTGACCCCTCCTTGGGTTTCTGAGGAGGTATCACTACAGAAGTAGATTGCCCAACCTTCCTTTTGAGGAGTGGCTGGTGGGTTTGAACCACCAGCCTTCTGGTTAGCAGTCAAATGCCTTACGCCCTACGCCACCAGAGCTCCTGTTATTACTGATAACGCAGTATTATGTGTGTAATAATGTTTATACTTGTTGTCTGTACCTCTTGTGTACCTCTCTGTCTTCCTCTTCTTTAGTGTTACTGTGATGGTCACTCACTTTAGGTATATGGCCTTTCCCTTCACCCAAATCAATACTTGTCTCTTACCTATCTTATGCTTTATTTATCTTTACATTATACAAGTATTAATATTAAAATTTCAAAAAATACAGATCAAATTCATGTTGTCTGCTGTCAGTCCCACTCTCCTCTCCCAATCCCTTCTTAGAGATTAATCAGTGTTATCAGTTTGGCATGAATCTCTCTGGATTTTTCTCTATGCCTCTCTCTATATATATATTTGGATATATATAAATATACAATTTAGTTTATTTATTTTTTTAATGCATGGGATTATACTGTCTATACGTTTTGGAGATCTCCTCATGTTGTTACTGATCTAAAGTCCCTGGGTGGTGCAAATGGTTCACGCACTCAGTTGCTAACCTAGAGGTCAGAGGGTTGAGCCTACCCAGAGGTGCCGTGGAAGACAATCCTGGGAATCCACTTTGAAAATATCACCGTTGAAAACTCTGTGGGGCACAGTTTCACGCTGACATATGTGTTGGAACGAATTCAATGGCAACTGCAGGGAAAAAAAAAAAAAAGATAATACAGAAGTATTATTGAACACATTCTCTCTCTCTCTTTTTTTTTTTTAATTGTGATTTGGGTGAAAGTTTACAGAGCAAATTCACTTTCCATACAGCAGTTCACACACACGTTGTCTCATGACATTGACTACAATTTACCCCAATGCAACAGTTCCCATCCCACTTCCTCCCGATAGTTACCTCTTCTCTGTGTCCATCCCTCCATGCATTCCTGCCCCCCTGAGCTGTCTCCCTGTGCATAAACAGCCCTTCTTTCTCCCATGATTGTTGTCTCCAAGGAGGAGTGTATCTACCTCAGGTACACGTTCAACTCTTATGCCTGTCTTTTGTTTGGCTGGAAGCCACAGGTGTGCGTTCAATTTCAGACCTGAAGGGACCATAGTCTCAGTAATTCCACCAGGCTCTATCAGACCAGCAAACCTGGTCCCCCCCTTTTTTTTTCCAAATGATTTTGAGTTTTGTTCCACATTGTATTGAACACATTCTTAATCCACTCCATGTGACATGTTTTCTAGGTAGCTGGGATGTTGGGTAAAAATTGGAGAATAAAAGGATGAGAGACATGAATTAATTAATCTCAAAATGCAAATTCTTCTATTGTTTCCTAGGGGCAAATAGTTATGATACCAAAATATCAACCAAAATATCAAACTAATACTTTTTTGCTGCTGGAGTTTGTTGAGAATTCTGGTTCAAGACTCTACTAAGTCTGGCCAGCCATCACATAATAATGGGCAATTCAGCAAATCTTCTACCACTGAGGTGGTTTTTTTTTTTTTTTTTTTTTT
>NW_006921657.1:7433010-7434438 GCF_000298275.1 Orycteropus afer afer
GAAGGAAGATGGGACAATCTACTTCTGTAAAGATTATAGTCTCAGAAACCCAGTGGGGATCACTATGAGTGGGAATCAACTTGATAGCAATGAGTTTTTTGAGTGACAGCTTTATTATTGTTGCATCCTCAGTGCTTCCTGAGATGGCTGGGGGTCTCATCTGATGCTTTTCAATTAGGAATTATTATTAACTTAATTTCATCATTATCAATGCAGCATGTTGTGGGTGTTGCGTTAACCTTGTAATGCAATGTTACATCCTTGGATGAGCTGTTCTCTGGGCCTGTAATCCTTCCAATGACTAGACTTTAAAGACATGTAGGCATTGTGCTGAAAATATGAATCCTCCAGAACCCTAAGCCCAAAGGGCATTTTGTTACTATTGCCAATTTTTTTTCCCCTAGATAGTGGGGTGTGGGTTTGGAGTGGCTGAGGGAGACTAGGAAGTGAGTGAAGTGGTTTGGAATAGCTAAAGGAGACAAACTTGTCTGTTAGTTTGTCATACTGTGGTGGCTTGCATGTTGCTGTGAGGTTACAGGCTATGCCACTGGTATTTCAAATGCCAGCAGGGTTACCCATGGTGGCTAGGTCTCAGCGGAGCTTCCTAAGACAGACTCAGAAGAAAAAAGAGGCCATCCACTTCTCAAAGAATTGGGCAGTGAAAACCTTATGAGTAGCAGTGAAACACTGCCTGGTATATTACTGGAAAACTTTATGAACAGCCCTGAAACATTATCTGATATAGTGCCAGAAAATGAGCCCTCAGGTTGAAAGGCACTCAAAATATGACTGGGGAAGAACTGCCTCCTCAGAGTAATGATGTGGATGGTGTAAAGCTTTCGGGATCTTCATATGCTGATGCGGCATGACTCAACATGAGAAGAAACAGCTGCAAACATCCATTAATAATTGGAACACGGAACGTACAAAGTACGAATCTGGGAAAAATTAGAAGTTGTCAAAAATGAAATGGAACACATAAAAATCAATATCCTAGGCATTAGTGAGCTGAAATGAACTGGTTTTGGCCATTTTTGAATCAGACTATCATATGATCTACTACGCTGGGAATGATAAATTGAAGAGGAATGGCATGGCATTCATCATCACAAAGAATTTATAAAGACCTATCCTCAAGTACAATGCTGTTTAACTAAAAACTCACTGCCATCGAGTCAGATCTGACTCATAGCGACCCCCCTTGGGTTTCTGAGGCAGTATCACTATGGAAGTAGATTGACCAATCTTCCTTCTGAGGATTAGCTGGTGGATTTGAACCACCAGCTTTCTGGTAAGCAGTCAAATGCCTTAGGCACTACACCACCAGGGCTGTCAGTGATCAGATAATATCCATACACCTACAAGGAAGACCAATTACTACTACTATTATTCAAATTTACCCACCAACCACCAAAGCCAAAGATAAGG
>NW_006921657.1:7434778-7440256 GCF_000298275.1 Orycteropus afer afer
ATCTAGAACATCATCCATGAAGAAAGCAAAAGGTCATTAAAAAGACAGGAAAGGAAGAAAAGACCAAAATGGATGTCAGAAGAGACTTTGAAACTTTCCCTTGAATGGAGAGTAGCTAAAGGAAATGGAAGAAATGATAAGACAAAAGAGCTGAAAAGAAGATTTCAAAGAGCAGCTCGAGAAGACAAAGTCAATTATTATCATGAAATGTGCAAAGACCTGGAGTTAGAAAACAAAAGGGAAGAACATACTCAGAATTTCTCAAGCTGAAAGAACTGAAGAAAAAACTTTAAGCCTCGAGTTGCAATATTGAAAGATTCAATGGACAGTATATTGAATGATGTAGGAAACATCAAAAGAAGATGGAAAGAATGCACAGAGTCACTGTACCAAAAAGAATTGGTCGATGTTCACCCTTTTCAGCAAGTGGCATATGATCAAGAACCAATGGTACTGAAGGAAGAAGTTGAATCTGCACTGAAGGAACTGGTGAAAAACAAGACTCCAGGAATTGATGGAATACTCATTGAGATGTTTTAACAAATGGATGCCATGCTGGAGGCACTCACTTGACTATGCCAAGAAATTGGGAAGACAGCCACTTGGCCAACTGACTGGAAAAGATCCACATTTGTACCCATTCCAAAGAAAGGTGATTCCATGGAATGTGGAAATATTGAACAATATCATTAATATCACATGCAAGTAACATCTTACTGAAGATAATTCAAAAATGGTTGCAGCAGTATATTGACAGAGAACTTCCAGAAATGCAAACTGGATTCAGAAGAGGATGTGGAACGAGGGATATCACTGCTGATGTCAGATGGATCTTGGCCAAAAGCAAAGAATACCAGAAAGATGTTTACTTGTGTTTTATTAACTGTGTAAAGGCATTCAATTGTGGATCATAACAAATTATGGATAACACTGAGAATAATGGGAATTCCAGAACACTTAACTGTGCTCATGAGGAACCTGTACATAGACCAGGAGGTTGTTGTTTGAACAGAACAAGGGGATACTGCATGCTTTAAAATCAGGAAGGGAGTATGTCAAGGTTTTATCCTTTCACCATACTTATTCAATCTATATGCTAAGCAGATAATCCAAGAAGCTGGACTATAAGAAGAACGCAGCATCAGGATTGGAGGAAGACTCATTAACAACCTGTAATATGCAGACAACACAACTTTGCTTGCTGAAAGTGTGAATGACTTAAAGCACCTACTGATGAAGATTAAAGACTGGTCTACAGTATGGATTACACCTCAACATAAAGAAAACAAAAATCCTCACAAATGGACCAATTAGCAGCATCACAATAAATGGAGAAAAGATTGAAGTTGTCAAAGATTTCATATTACTTAGTTCTACAATCAACAGCAATGGAAGCAGCAGTCAAGACATCAGACGACGTATTGCATTGGGCAAATCTGCTGCAAAAGACCTCTTTCAAGTGCTAAAGAGCAAAGATGTCTCTTAGAAGACTAAAGTGCCCCTTACCCAAGCCATGGTATCTTCAGTCACCTCTTATGCATGTGAGAGCTGGACAATGAATATGGAAGACCTAAGAATAGTTGGTGCTTTTGAGTTGTGGTGTTGGAGGAGAATACTGAGAATACTGTGGACTGCTAAAAGAACTAACAAATTTGTCCTGGAAGAAGTGCAGCTGGAATGCTCCTTGGAAGCAAGAATGGCCAGATTTTGTCTCACTTACTTTGGTCATGTTGTCAGAAGGGACCATTCTCTGGAGAAGGGTATCATGCTTGGTAAAGTGGAGGGTCGATGAAGAAGGGGAAGGCCCTCAACGAGATGGATTGACACAGCGGCTGCAACAATGGGCTCAGGTATAGCAAAGATCTTGGAGCTGGCACAGGACCAGGCAGTGTTTCATTCTGTTGTACATAAGGTACATCTACTCGATGACCTGTAACAACAATACAGATAGTGGGAAGAAGGGGGGTAGGTTAGCCTCTGTGACCTTCACCCTGCTTAAGAAGGCCAGTTTGAGTCACTGCTGTACCTAGGCAGGAGGAAGATTGTTTTAGTCTGCTTTACCCAGGAGTAGGGTCTAAGATAGTTCCTAGGATGTAGGACTTTCAACTTTTAAGTCATATAGTTCTGGGCAAATCAGGATGAATTAGTCACATACCTTGAACCCTAGAGGCCAGCTTGGCCCTAACCAATTAAAAAAGGGATGTTTTTCTGGAAAAACATCTCTGTGGACTAAATACCAATTGCTGCTGTGGTCTGTGAGGGAGGAAGACTATATGTTGTGTAAGAAGGAAGGACTTCCCAACATGAAAGGAAGGGAGGCATACTGCGTTCCTACTATGTGCCAGGCACTATATTTGTTCTCCACAAACACTTGAATTTGGTGAGGTAGTACTATGATTCATTTGAGTACCATGATTATGCCCAATGGTAATCCAAGGAGATCTTAGTGTGAAAGATAAGGGAAATTTGTAGAGGATGTGGAAGTAGGTCAGACTGAGGTACAGTAAGAGAACAAGAAAGACCACCTGGGCAGAAGAGTAGCTTAGGTTTTAGGTGAAATGATCTAGATTGGGGTTCTGGCTCTAACATGTCCCATTGTGTGACCTTGGGCAAGTCCCACTCAAACCCCACCCCACCCTCCATCCCTGTGGGCAGCTGATGACTGTCAATGAGAATTTTGGCCTGAATAATCTTAAGGTCTCCTTCCGATGCCCTATCACCAAGTCCCAGGGGAGGAGAATGAGGAATTCCAGAAAGTATCAGTGTGGCTGCAGAGCCCCTTTGCTGGTTTTAGCACTGATGCGGGAGCATGGGGAGACAGTCACAGGCCACAGGAGAGAAGCCAGCATCCCTGGTTTTCTCAGGTTGGGCCTTTCTGAGGTCAGAGAGAGGTAGGATACTTCCAATTCTTGATAATCCTGATACTTGTGGCATTGAAGACTTGCCAAAACAGGGTCATAAAAACCATGGGACACTAAATATTTTAAATGTTTAACACCAAACTCACTGCCATTGATTCGGATCCGATTCATGGCGACCCCTCCTTGAGCTTCTGAGGCAGTATCACTACAGAAGTAGATTGCCTAACCTTCCTTCCAAGGAGTGGCTAGTGGGTGTGAACCACCAGTCTTCTGGATAGCAGTCAAATGCCTTAGGCACTACGACACCAGAGCTCCCTTTAAATGTTTACATTTAAATATTTTTATGTTTGCACTTAACAAATGAATGCATTTAACATATGCATTTTTAAAAATTCAGAACCATGAATTATGCTAGTCACAGCATAATTACTGGACTTAGAACAACATATTAACCAGGTAGGACAGGCAGTGTGGCCTGGGCTTGGGAGATAGGTTTAAAATTAGACAATACAGTGTTCTGGTTACCTAGTGCCGCTCTGACAAGATATACCACAAATGGGATGGCCTTAACAAACAGGAGTTTATTCTTACAATTTGGAGGCTTTAAGTCCAAGTTCAAAGTGCCAGGCTCTAGGGGCTGGGTGAAGGCCCCTCAACCTTGGGGTCCAGCTCTGCCTCCTGCTCCCGGCCCACTGGAGCTAGAGGCTTTTCTTCACTTAGCTTCTGGCTGCTGAGGCTGAGAAGCCCCAGGGTTGACAAGTAAAAAGGCACAGTCCCGATGTTACCAAACCACATGGCAGGCCATTAACTTAAGTCCATCGTAAGTCCCAAGGTCAGCAGAACATGGCAGGCTGCTGAGCAATGACAAGGCTACACGCAGAGTCCAAGCGTGCCATAGGCTCGAGACCATGCCCAAGGCTTCTCCTTAAATACAGGAGGCAGACCACATCCCAAAGGCAGCTACTCCGCTGCTTGTGGTAGATCCCACCATGGAGTTGATTGCCAGTCTCATCATGAAGAGTAACTACCACCAGCTGCCTAGCCACTCAACCAGGCCTAGCCAAGTTGACTCACAAACACAACTACCACACACAGCTTCTTCTTTTAATCCTGTTTGTCCCACTAAGATTGGCAGGTGTGGTCATGATGGTTAATTTTATGTGTCAACTAGTCTAAGCTGATTCCCAGTGGTTTGACCAAATTCTAAACTAGCTGTTGTTCCATAACATGATATGATGTAATGCAATGCAATCACTTTCTATCTAACCTAATCACTTTCTATCTAATCTAATGTAAGAAATCAATCAGTTGAAAGGGGAGTTGCCTTAGGGTGCACTCTGCCTTCAGACTAAACAAATATTTTGGTACAACTTGCTCTCTCAACTCTGTACTTTTCTCATCTCTTGCCATACGAATATTGGGATTCAAGTGTGCAGAAGTGTCCAGCCTGCAGCCTGACCTGCCTAGAAATGCCCTGTCAGTATATTGCAGCAATCGTTTTTTAATTATATTCAGCAAAATTTTACTTGTGTGTGATATTAATGACTCTCACTGGTTCTGTTTTTCTAGAGAACGCTAAGATAGTGGTGCATCTATCTCATTTCATTCCTCTGCCAGCTCACTCTCGTCTCCAAATAGCCTTTTCTTTCTTTCTATTCTCCACATTAAATTGTATATCATACAATATAAAGTATTATAATGAAATTTGCAAAGACCTGGAGTTAGAAAAACAAAAGGGAAGAACCTGCTTGGCATTTCTCAAGCTGAAAGAATTGAAGAAAAAATTCAGACCTTGAATTGCGATACTGAAGGATTCTATGGACAAAATATTGAATGATGCAGGAAGCATCAGAAGAAGAGGGAAAGAATATACAGTCACTGTACCAAAAAGAATTGGTCAATGTTCAACCATTTCAGGAGGTAGCACATGATCAAGAATGGATGATATTGAAGGGAGAAATCCATGCTGCACTGAAGGCATGGCAAGAAACAAGGCTCTAGGAACTGATGGAATATCCACTGAGATGTTTCAACAAACAGATGCAATGCTGGTGGCACTTACTTGTTTGTGCCAAGAAATTTGGAAGACAGCCGCCTGGCCAATCGGAATGGTCTCTTCTGACAACATGACCAAGTATGAGAGATGAAATCTGGCCATTCTCATTTCTCAGGAGCATTCTGGCTACACTTCTTGCAGAATAGATTTGTTAGTTCTTCTGGCAGTCCATGGTACTTTCAGTATTAGTCCATTGTATTTTCAGTATTCTTTGTCAACAACTCAAAAGTTTCCACTCTTCTTCAGTCTTTCTTATTCATTGTCCAAGTTTCACATGCATATGAGGCTACTGAAAATACCATGGCTTGGGTTAAGTGCACCTTAGTCTTCTAAGAGACATCTTTGCTCTTCAGCACTTGACAGAGGTCTTTTGCAGCAGATTTGCCCAGTGCAATGTTGTTGTTGTGGTTACGTGCCGTCAAGTCATCTGCAACTCATAGTGACCCTTCTTTGGGTTTCCAAGGCAGTATCACTATGGAAGTAGATTGCATAACCTTCCTTCCAAGAAGTGGCTCATGGGTTTGAATCGCCACCCTTCTGGTTAGCAGTCAAATGCCTTAG
>NW_006921657.1:7443654-7468521 GCF_000298275.1 Orycteropus afer afer
AGGTTTTTTCACTAGTTGGTGCCTAATCCACTTCTATTCCTTTCAAAGCTTAGGGTTCCAGGATTATCTTCTGTATCTCTGTCAATTGGTTTTTCTTTTCTTTGTTGAAGAGGGTCTGTGTCGCTTGTCTGCCTATTCCTCCATCTTACCAGAAGTCCGACATCTGATTTCTTGACTGCTACTTCCGTTGGTGTTGATTGTGGATCCGAGTAATAGGAAATCTTTGACAATTTCAATCTTTTTTCCATTTGTTGTAATGCTGCTTATTGGTTCATTTGTGAGGATTTTCGTTTTCTATTTAGGTGTAATCCATACTGCAGACAGTAGTCTTTAATCTTCATCAGTAAGTGCTTCAAGTTGTCTTCATTTTCAGCTAAGAACGTTGTGTTGTCTGCATATTGCAGGTTGTTAATGAGTCTTCCCCCAATCCTGATGACGTGTTCTTCTTCATATAGTTCAGCTTCTCAGATTATTTGCTCAGCATATAATCAGATTGAATAAGTATGGTGAAAGGATACAACCTTGACATATACCCTTCCTGATTTTAATAGTATCCCTTGTTCTGTTCAAACGACAGCCTTCTGGTCTATGTACAGGTTCCTCATGAGCACAATTAAGTGTTCTGGAATTCCTATTTTCTCAATGTTATCCATAATTTGTTATGATCCACAAAGTCAAATGCTTTTACACAGTTAATAAAACACAAGTAAACATTTTTCTGGTATTCTTTGCTTTCAGCTAAGATCCACCTGGCATCAGCAATGATATCCCTCATTCCATGTCTTCTTCTGAATCCAGCTTGCATTTCTGGAAGTGCCCTGTCAGTATATTGCTGCAATCATTTTTGAATTATCTTCAGCAAAATTTTACTTGCATGTGATATTAATGATATTGATTGATAATTTAAAGATTACAGTCATGGAAACCCTATGGGGCAGTTTTCACTATCCTATAGGGTCACTAGGAGCTCTGGTAGCATAGTGCCAGAAGGCTAGCGATTCAAACTTACCAGCCACTCCTTGGAAGGAAGGTTCAAACTTATCAGCCACTCCTTGGAAGGAGGGGTCGCTATGAGTCTGGACGGCACATAACAACAACAACATAGGGTCACTAGGAGCTGTCATAGCATAGTGCCTAAGGCATTTGACTGCTAAGCAGAAGGCTGGCAGTTCAAACCCACCGGCCACTCCTTGGAAGGAAGGTTCAAACTTATCAGCCACTCCTTGGAAGGAGGGGTCGCTATGAGTCTGGACGGCACATAACAACAACAACATAGGGTCACTAGGAGCTGTCATAGCATAGTGCCTAAGGCATTTGACTGCTAAGCAGAAGGCTGGCAGTTCAAACCCACCGGCCACTCCTTGGAAGGAAGGTTGGGCAATTTACTTCTGTAGTGATACCGCCTCAGAAACCCAAGGAGGGGTTTCTATGAGTCAGATATGACTGTACGGCAGTGGGTTTTTTTTTGTTTTCATAGGGTCACTATGAGTCTGAATTGACTTTACGGTAACAAATTAGGTTTTGGTTTGATAATATGTTTTAATATCTGATAGTGCTAGTTCCCTCCTCCTTACTCTTCTTTTTCAGAACTTGTTTCCTGGCTAGTCTTGTTTATATCTTCACATGAATTTTAGGACAAAAAACCCCCCAAATCCACTGACATTGATTCCAACTCATTGTGATCCCCATTGGTTTCCCAGGCAGTAGATCTTTACAGAAGTTGATTGCCACATCTTTCTTCCAGGGAGTGGCTGGTGGGTTTGAACCTCCAGCCCTCTAGTTAGCAATCAAATGCCCTAGGCACTGCACCACTAAAGCTCTTTTAACACACACATGACCTATTCTTATTAATACTTTTGTTGGGGCTCATTATATTAAATTTATAATTTTGTTATGTTAAATTTACTTAGAATTGAGATCTTTATGATACTGATTTTTCTATCCAAAAACATCATTCATCTTTCCATTCTTATCTATGAAATGTGTGTAATAATAATACCAATCTCATAGAGCTGTCCTCAGGATTAACTATGGAAATGCATGTAAAGTACAGCATTGTTGTTGTTGTTATGTGCCGTCGAGTCGGCCCCGACTCATAGCGACCCCTCCTTGGGTTTCCGAGGCAGTATCACTACGGAAGTAGGATTGCCCAACTTTCCTTCCGAGTAGTGAGTGGCTGGTGGGTTTGAACCGCCAGCCGTCTGGTTAGCAGGCAAATGACTTAGCCACTATGCAGTGAGGCCAACATTTTGCTTTGCTACTTCCTAGGTCTATAACTCTGGCCTTCGTTACTATCTGAACTTCAGCTCTCTCATGTGTAAAATAGGGATAATAATAGTACCTGCTTCATAGGACTGTGATGAGGGTTAAATGGATGAGGCATGCCAAGTATTTAATTTAGTGCACTGTCTGGAACATAAATATAGTTGTTCTTCCGAAAACTGGTTATCACAGGGAAAATGTGACTGAAAGCAAAAAAGTGGTGGGATCTACCTTAGATCCAGGAGCTCTGGTAGCATAGGGCCTAAGGCCCTTGACTGCTAACAAGAAGATTGGCGGTTCAAACCCACCAGCCACTCCCTGGAAAGAAGATGGGGCAATCTACTTCCGTAGTGATACTGCCTGGGAAACCCAAGGAGGGGTCTCTGAGTCGGGTCCGACTTGACCGCACATAACAACAATACCTTAGATCGAGGACTCCAAGGTCATCACTGGTAATTTTCCCCATACTTCTGGGGAGGCAATTGGATTTGAACTGGCGATCCTAGGCATCAAAGGCAATCGAGGGATGGCAGGATCCCGCCCCCACTCTATGGGCCCGGGAGTTGCCACGTCTCGTGCATGCAGGAGGAGGCGGGGTCAACTCAAGGCTGGCCCCCGCGCGTTTCGTCACGCCTTAGGCCCGCCCCTCCGCGGCCGAAGTCTCTGGTAGGGCTGCACCGAGGTTGCAGAGTGTCTTGACGTCTGTGAAGGGGCGGGAGTAAGCACGAACCCGGAAGTCCCGAGGGAGGGGATATTACGTACATCCGGCAAGTAGCTGGCGGTCTCGGTTATTGCTGGTCTGTGTGCTCTGAGGCAGGGTCGGAGCCACCCATCGCCGCCGGAGCAGCCCCTCGGGCCGTGAGTCACGAGGCCGCGGTGGGGGAGGGAGCTGAGGCCAGAGGGGCTGGGGCGGACTGCGATTAGGGTCCGGGTGGAGGCCAGCTAGGCAGGGTTGTGTGGGGGGGGAACTGACACGCAGGCGGTTCTGTGGGGCCGCGGGGCTGGTTCTGGGCGGGGACGAGCCGACTTGGCCTCGTTGGCTCCGTCCCTTGCCAGGCCTGAGGGGTATCGGGCTGACCTGTGTTCTACTCCGGGTCTTGAGACTGCTGGGCCGTGGGCGGAGGAGGGTCCCCTTCGGATAATAGTTCTGCTATCTGTACTGTGCGCTTGGTTTATGAATCAGCTTCATGTCCCTCGGTTCGGATGAGCCTTCACAGCCCTTAGTGAGGCGGGTTGGGAGTCTTTGATAATTATTTTTGTTTTACAGACTCGAGGACTGAGGCTTGCAGAGGCAGAGTGATTTGGCTTAAGTCCGGCAGCTAGCAAGTGTGAGCACTCTAACCAGACCTACTGGCCTCCTGGGCTCTTTGACTTTAGCTCTGTTATCCTCTAGTGCTCTGGGTCGATCTCCATATTTTCTCCTTTCATTTCTTTCCTCCTCTCTTTCGTGCATGGAAAAATTACCGCATTAGCGTTTGGTATAGATTGTTTTCTTCCTGATTGTTGCTGAGAGGGGTCCGGAGCAACTTGTGAGGGTCGGCGCTAAATTCTGTTAACATTTTCCCTTGTTCTTTCTTTTCTCCTGTAGTCTGACTCCATCTACTTACATTGTGGCCAGGGGCTTATGGTGGTGGCATTTGTAGTGGAGCTGACCTTTGACATTTACTCCAGCTAAGCATAGTTTTTTAGCTACAAGCCAGCTACTTACTATCCCAAATCTGTCCTGGAATGGTGTCTTAAAGTTGCTCTCTGAGTATGAATAAGAAATAATGCGTAAACAGAAGTCAGCCTTTCCTAAGGTTCTGTATTGGCTGATGGTCAGCCTAATGCGCCTCTTTTTTATTTGTTTGAATCAATTAGTTGTGACCTTGGCAAGTTGTAATTTGTCGTATATGAGCAGTGTTTTTGCTGGTGGGTTCAAGCTGTTAAATTTCAGAGTACTCTACCCTAAGGTGGCAGAGTGCATCAAGAACAGGAGGTAAGTGAAATACTAACCAAAAACCAAACCCACTGCCATCCAGTCCATTCTAACTCATAGCAACCCCCTTTGGGTTTCCAAGGTGGTAAATCTTTACAAAGTAGATTGCCCCATCTTCCTTCCAAGTGGAATACTAGGTATTATTAAAATAACATCCAAAAAGTGTGAAGAAAGACTTTTTGAAGACTTACGATCTGTGTTGTTGGTGGCTTAAGGAATTTTTATTTTCTTTCTTGACGTATTTTTGTGATTTGCATTTGAATTTTATGTGATAGTAATAGGACACACTTTGGCTTTGGTATTTAAAAGTTGAAGGTTTAAGTCTTGGCACTGTTGCTTTTTTAGCTGAATGGTCTTGCACAAGTCAGCTTACCTAGGAATGTTGGTATCCTCATCTGTTAAATGAGGTCAAACATCCCTGCCTGGTGTGCTTGGTGTGAGGATGAAATGAGACGAATATGCAGCCACTGTATAAACTGTAAAACACTATTGATAACGGTGGTACAAATTCTGAGATCTCAAGGATGGAGGAGCCATCAAAGCCATTTCCTTAACTTTGGGTAGCAGTACAATCCAACATTTTGGTCCATTAAGGGTTTTTACTGTTGTTTAGTGTCACCTGAAGAGTTTCTTCAAGTATTCTCCATAGCTGGTTTTGGAGGGAAGACTGGATTTTTCAAGCAGAAATGTCAAAGGAAAATAAATTGGACAGTCAAGGTAGTTTAATTAACGTTGAAAATCCTTTAATCTGGGTTTTTCCCCTTGTCATCTCTGCAGACTTCAGCTAGTTGGAAAGATACAAAACAAACTTCTAAAATGATGTAGTAAAATTTTAAGAAGAGTCTGTAAAACCATGTAGTACAGATGACTATGTAAGTGTTGGGTTATAAAGGAGTGAGCAAAGTGGGAGTGACTATGGGGTGCTTTGAAAATGTGAGCATTCTTTTTCCAGCGATAGACTTTAAAAAAATGGAAGGATGGCTGGTTTGAGGGCATTATAGACTAAAGGCACCTTGTTCTTTAAGTTGACTATGGTAAATGGGAACTTAGGCACAGGAGCTGTTTTAAGTGTATTTAAATTATTGGACATCTTAAAGAGCAGACTTAAGTTTCCAGAGAAAGCTACTATTTAATGTGCTTTAGCATTTCAATTTAAATGTTTTTTTTCTCTGCCAGATATAGCTTGATGTTACTGAAGTGTGCATGTGGGGGACATTTAGTATCTTTTTATATTAGCTTTTGCCTTCAGTGTCACCTCCACTCAAAACTCCCAACCATCATTTGGCCCTCCCTGGTAAGAGCTGTGGGAAGTAAGCTTTAAACAGGACACAATCAAACCCCATGGAAGCAGCAGTTAAGATACTAAATGATGTATTGCATTGGGAAAATCTGCTGCAAAGGACCTCTTTAAAGTGTTTAACAGCAGATGTCACTTTGAAGACTAAGGTGCACCAGACCCATGCCATGGTGTTTTCAAAAGCCTCATATGCATGTGAAAGCTGGGCAGTGAATAAGGAAGGCCACAGAAGAATTGATACATTGGAATTGTGGTACTGGTGAAGAGTATTGAATGTACCATGGACTGCCAGAAGAACAAACAAATCTGTCTTGAGGAAGTACAGGCAGAATGTTTCTTAGAACAAGGATGGTGAGACTTCATCTCTTGTACTCTGGACATGTTATCAGGAGGGAGACGACATCATGCCTGGTAAAGTAGATGGTCATGGAAGAAAGAGGACGACCTTCAGTGGGATGGATTGACTCAGAGGTTACAACCATGAGCTCGATAATGGCAGCCCTTGTTGAGGATGGCACAGGACTGGGCATTGTTTCTTTCTGTTATGCATGAGGTCAGTATGGGTGGAAACTGACTCTACGCCACCTAACAACAAAGGCCAGGCTGCAGGCCTCGTGAAATCTTGGTAGTTGGATGAAAAAGAAAATTAACATACTGTCTCCATTTTTCAATTTCTCCATTTAGCATTTTTTCAATGAAGACTGTAGGTGGGACCTTTTCACAAGTCCCATGAAAGTTTTGTTTGATTGCAGCTGGTCACATCTGGTATAAAACCTTGTGTTCAGATGTTCCTGCTGATGGAGAGGAGTGAAGGAGGTACCTTTTTCTCTTTTTTTGGCACCTGTTACTGAGACATTGAGGCAGAAAATCAACATGACCAGGAAATGCTGACTCTTTGAGAACTCTTAAGGCCCACCAATGTTTAACTTCACTTTGTTAACTTCACTCACGGGTCCTCTTGCTTATTATCAATATATATAGACTTTTTAGTAGTCATGGGTCTTTTGTTTTGTCTAGGCCTATGAGAGGGAACTCTGGTGGCATGGTGCCTAAGGCATTTGACTGCTAACCCGAAGGCTGGCAGTTCAAACGCACCAAGCCACTCCTTGGAAGGACAATTGGGCAATCTACTTTTGTAGTGATACCACCTCTGAAACCCAAGGAGGGGTCGCTATGAGTTGGGGCTGACTGAATGGCAGTGAGTTTGGTTTGGTTTTAGGCCTATGAGAAAAGCAGTGTTAGTATAAATTATGATTATGTACTTAATTAGCTAGAAACCTACGACTATGTCCTGAACAAGAATTCTTGTTTAAAGAAAATCTGTATTTGGAAAATGTGTGCTTGAATATGAAAGGATTCTCTTATCTCTTTATGGTTCTCTAAAATAGTGATTGTTACCTCTTTTTATAAGTCGAGATACATATCGCAAAAAGAGTTAAACAAAGATTATTTAAGTTAAACAAAGGTTATTTAAGAAGAGAGAGCAGTTAGTAAATAAAGCAGGACAAATTGTGCCAGCCAGTAGAATCTTTGTGACTGTTTCAAAGCTGTTTACAAGAATAGGTTAATACGGTTTTGATTTTTATTTTCTATTTAGTGCATCTGTGTGGCATTTTGATTCAGATTCTTGATGATGCTAATTTCCTAGAGGTATTGCTAACTGATAGACAGCAGTGGTGTATTTAGGGAATGTGAATGAGCAGCTGCTGGGGAGAGTGAGTCATCCAGTAAAAGAGGAAAGTATATCTTTAACTTCAGTTCTTTGAGTATTGTAGATTGTTGCAGAAGATTAGAAAACCAGATTTGAGGACCCTGGAGGGGTCCTCCAGGGTGCAAAATTCTTAAGTTTCGAGAGGCAAGATGAATCTTCAGTATCTTCTTTACTTTGCTTTCTTATGTCAGAAAGCCTGGGACTGTAACATGCATCAGTACCAGGGGCTTAACACTTAACTTCTCCAAAACTGTACTGGCATTCAGAAAGCTAATGTTTGGTACTTTCATATTTTATACAGGTAGTAAGCGTTAATAATGTCTTTCATCTTTGAGTGGATCTACAATGGCTTCAGCAGTGTGCTCCAGTTCCTAGGTAAAGCCATTTTCTTGAAATACATGATAGGTTAAAAGTTTTTCTATTTCCTCAAATGGTTTAAATATACCCAGCCTTTGGTATATATAGAGCTAAATTACATTTCAATTTATTTCTCTTTCAGGACTCTACAAGAAATCTGGAAAACTTGTATTCTTGGGTTTGGACAACGCGGGCAAAACCACTCTTCTACACATGCTTAAAGATGATAGATTGGGCCAACATGTTCCAACCCTACATCCGAGTAGGTTTGAAAATACTAGGAGATCTTCTGATATTTAAAAATAAGTGTCAGGCTAGCAGGATGAGTTCCCAGTTAATGCTGTTCTTTTATTAACTGATATCGCAAAAGACGACTTACTTAAAAGTATGTAGGACATACTTGAGTCACATAATGATCAATATAAATCTCTGGAACTTTGCTACTGTCTGTTCCACTAGCCTTGGAACACATCTCCAAAGTTTCCTTCTAACACACAGCAAACACCTTGGAGCAAAAGGAATTCTTGGCTTTTTAGAATAATTTAAGAATGTTTTTAATTATGTATCCTTTTCTTTATAAGGTGAAAGGTTTATTAAGTTCTTTATATTTTATGTTGGTATTTGCTTACAGTGCTGGTAGCTGGACCTTTGTTGAATTGAGAAGTTTATTTCTTTCCTCTTTTTTGACAATTTTTCAGCATCAGAAGAGCTGACAATCGCTGGAATGACTTTTACAACTTTTGATCTTGGTGGGCATGAGCAAGGTGAGAGACAATTGAGTTGAAGGATATATTGACTTATGGTTCATTTTGTGCTCATTTGCATTCTAGATAACTCTTATTACTTTGATAAAGTTTTTTAATTCAGTTACTATTTTTCAGTGATTTTAAATGTGTCAGAAGTTTGAAGTTAATACAGCAAACTGTACTCCTGTATGTCCTTAACCCAGAAATGAATAAGTTTTTTTTTTTTCTCTCTCTCTCTCTTTCTACATAAGGGGCCCTGGGTGGTATAGATGGTTAAGTATTTCATTACTAGCTGATCGACTGGCAGTTTGAACCCACCCAGGTCCCTTGGAAGACAGGCTTGGTGATCTGCTTCCAAAGTCACAGCCTTGGAAATCCTATGAGCAGTTTTACTGTGCACACTTGGGGTTACCATGAGTTGGAGTCAGCTTGACAGCAACTAACAACGCACACATGCGTGCGCGTGCGCGTGCGCGCACACACACATATATCATATTTATAAATATCTCATATTTATGTATCTCAATATGAAATGGATAGTTGCATTTATTTTCTCTGGAACATTTGTGAGTCTATTGTATCCTTAATACTTTAGTGTGTATTTCCTAAGAACAAGAATATTCCATTAAATAATCATAATATTTATCAAATTCAGGAATTTTACTTTTCTCTACCCTATAGTGTATGCACTTTTTTTGTCAATTGTTCCAGTAATGTAAAACATATTTTTTCCTTTTGAACAGGATCTAATACTGTACATAGTACATTCTGCATTTAGTTAGCATGTCTCTTGAGTGTCCTTTAAGCAGTGGGCTGGTAGTATGTAGGATATCAGCTTTGTGTCCTTTTCCTGTGACCACCGTGATCTAATTTGGTATTTGTGTACTGTGTGCATTGGAGCAATTGGTGCAACATTTTCTTTCACTTACTTGGTCTTACAAGTTTTTTTTTTTTTGCTTTACTTAGGCTGTGTCCATTTGTTTCCCAGCTTTCTATCAGGTGTCTTATTCAGACTTAATATATATGTTTAGAGATAATTAGAATGAGCATATATATCTGATGACACTCAGGTTACATTTGATAAGACTGTAAGCTTAGGAGTAAAACATTTAATGTGTGGGAATAACTATTCTGGGAAAGTGGGAGAAGAAACTATTGGGATTCTGTCAGATTTGCTCATTTGTTGTTAAGTCTACTAGTGGAGCATTATATTAGGTTGAATCTAATATGGTCTTAAAAAATACAGTTGAAAAATAGAATATTGACAGTTTCTAGTCATTTAGCCTAATATTTTTATAGTCAGTGAGTTCCTTATTAGATTTATGATAATTCATTTAACATTCATATCTTATAAAATTTATATGCAGTATGATCACAATCACATAAAGTATCTGTACAGAAAGATTAGAACAAAATATACCAAAATACTAACAGTATGTGTGTTTTGATTATAAGTGATCTTGTTTCTTTTTTTCTATAGTATGTTTGTATTATTTTCATTTGGTTAGGAAGGGATGTATGGCCTCTTTGTTTTCCAAAAGGATTTGTAACTGGTTACAAATTTAAATTTAGAACAAGATAAAACAGTGGTAAGTTGAACTGAGACCATCTGGGGAGTGCAGAATGAATGAGTAAATGTTTTTAGATATCTGAACTGGGACTTGTCCATTATTTGGTGATAAATGTAGCTTCAGGTTTTGATAGAGTAAGAAGGGAAATAACCTAGCTACCATTTTACGGAAATTACTAAAATGTGTGAAAAAGAGAAACCCGTTGCCATGCGTTTGGATCAGACTCAGAGCGACCCCTCCTTGGGTTTCCAAGGCAGTATCATTATGGAAGTAGATTGCCCAGTCTTCCTTTCGAGGAGTGGTGGTGGCTTTGATCCACCAGCCTTCTGGTTAGCAATCAGATGCCTTAGGCATTATGCTACCAGAGTTCCTCACCGTGAAATGTTTTATTTCTATAACTTTAGAAATTTAACTTATAAAAGTAATACAAGCTAAATGTAGCAAATTCAATCCATGTAGAAATACGAAAAGTAAAAGTAAAAGTTCTCCCAGCTTCTCCTCCCCAGTTCCACTTTTCAGAAGTGACCATTATTTACTGTTTAATGTAGAGATGTTTTCTTGTTTGTCGCAGTGAAAGGACTAAAAAATGAATGACTTAGAAATGACAGTATGGTTAAAGCATTGCTTCCCAGCCATTATCACTTCATGTCACAAATTTAAAAATAATATTTATAGGGCACTTTGGAAAAAATGTTTCTGTTTAGATTTATAGGCTTGGAAATCCTATGGGGGGGTTCTATTCTGTCTTACAGGGTCTCTATGAATTGGAATTGATTCGATGATAGTGGGTTTGGATTTGGATAAAATACAGGAAGCTGAGATGACTGGCCTGGAGACTTTAACTACCTGTCAGGCCCAGTCCCCCAAAGGCTGAAGGAGTGAGTGTAGCAGCATACTCACGCACTGGTTGGATAGAAACTACATTGGGACTAAAGTAATAGGGACAGGGACTTTGCGTCCCAATGTTCTAACTCAGGGTTGCAAACTAAAATGTCTCAGAGGTGAGATAGATCATTTAATTGGGTGACAGTGACTGTGTATATGACAGTAGAACCAAACCAAGCCCGCTGCCGTCAGGTCTGTTCAGATTCACAGTGACCTGCATTGGGTTTCCAAGGCTGTAAATCTTTATAGAAGTAGATTACGTCATCTTCCTCCTGTCAATATGACAGTAGAGAGTGGTGGATATTTGGGCAGACAAAAGCACCCAGATGTTACCTACATGGATAGCCATCACTTACTTCCAGCTGTTGGCATGTGGGTATATAGGCATGGGGTTGCCAAGTGTTGCAGTTTTTCAAGGAAGGCAACAGAGTCAGCTCATGGGCCATCAGTTTGTACCTTTTGTTCTGACTTAATACTGGCTGGGACTTGGAGAACCCATATGGAATCTAATGCTATTGAAACTTGGACAATATTTGTCCATTTTATAGAATATTAGCTTACTCATTTTATACACACATACACACATTTTAAATTGATACAACTACAAACTTTGTCTTTTAGCACGTCGGGTTTGGAAAAATTATCTTCCAGCAATTAATGGAATTGTCTTTCTGGTGGACTGTGCAGATCATTCTCGTCTTATGGAATCCAAAGTTGAGCTTAATGTATGTTTATATATTTTTATTCCTTCTGTTTCTTTTAAGGACTATAGCTCAGTAGTCTCCATATTAGGTGAAGTCCTGGTTGCAGGAAGAAAGTGTTTAAAAACTAAAACACTTAAATGTTTGCCTTCAGCATTATGTTCTTTTAAGAACTATCTATGGGTTCAAACTGACAACAGTAACTTGAAAGATTAGATAGTAATGTTATGGGGAGTGAGTCCATGTTAATAGGGAAAAACAACTCAGAAAAGGAGGGTGAGAACGGCTGCACCACTTGAAGAATGTAATCGGTGTCACTGAGTTGTACATGTAGAAACTATTGAAGTGGTATGTTTTGCTGTGCATATTCTCAAGAACAACAGAGTAAATTAAAAAAAAAAAAAAATCTTCCATTGCTTTTCAATATCCTGAGGAAGCTCAGCTTGAACTTAAGTTAACTGTGTTGTTTACATCATAGAGTGTCTGTATGTTCCAATCTTGCAGGACAGTCTCCGGTTTATGCCTGTTGTCCCAGCACAATTAATAGCATTCCCTTTCATGTATCATATATAACCATTCTGTATGTAGTACTGGCATAGCGAAACTATAAAATCAATATTAGAGTTCTTCACATTTTTGCATCTGTGTTCTTAGGTTGTGCCTAAATACTTTCCCACTGAATGACTTGCCAGGCCTTAATTATCTGTTTTCAGTCTTTGGTTTTGGTCATATATACTGTTTGATCCTATCAAGGACTTGCTTCAAGTTTTCTTCTTTCAAACATCGCATTCTCTTGGCTTTATGGTTTATATAATATTGTCTTTGTTGTCCCTATTACTCTGTTACGTACTGCTTCACCCCATGCTGCTTTCTTTTTCTTTGCTATGTATTACTCTCTCTTTGTACTCCTGATCTTGGCAATATGAATTTATCTCATGTTTTTTCTGTATAGCTCCAGTCTCGTACAGTTGTCTATAGGGCATTGCTTACCTGATGTGACCTCTTGGCACTGGCCATTCCCTCTTTCCTTAAATTTCCCTTTACATTTTTTATCTTAGTACACCTGTGCCTCACTTACTGACTGTCTTGTTATCTGGCATTTTGAATTTAAGACAATAGTAAAACATCCATCTATTTTGTGCATTAATGATGTCTGGCAGTAATGCCTGAGTTGAGAGTAATGCTGGCTGTGATGGTAAGGCTTTGTGTCCGCCTGACTAGCCCTGATTCTCAGTGGTTTGGCAGTTATATAATAAGGTCATCATCCTCCATTTTGTTAGCGGATGTAGTCATCTTCCATTTTCAAATAATGCTCATTTTCTCCTAACAGCCTGATCTTTGGAACCTAAACATATTGGTGAGCGGAGAGTAGGTGTACTGTCTTTCTGGCTGATACTTCTCAGTCTCTTTCACAATCACCTTTTCTTCTGCTTAGCCCTTAACTGTTGGTATTCCTTGGCATCTGTACTTTATTCCAGGCTGATGTCATCTAGTTCCATTCTTCCTTCTACCACTCACATGCTGATACCTCCCAACTGGATTTCTTTTGTCTAGACCACTCTCCTGAGCCCCAGCTTCATACATAAAGTTGACTACTAGACAACTGCCAGTACTGTTTTCCCAGAAAAGAACTAGTCATCTTCCCCCACCATCTACCTGGACATCCAGTCTAGCAACTCTGAATTATTGTGGATGCCATGCCAAAACCCTCCCTGCCTCAAGATGAAGGCTCCTGTCTGTATAAATCCTTACAGTGACCCAGAGAAGACCTATCATTTGTCCTTTTCCCCATCCCAACTCTGCAAGTTACCATCTACCCAATTACTATGAATGATTACTTAATTTGTCTCCATTAATTTCTACTTAGATGGTAAGTCCCATCTCTTTTACTCTTTAATAATTGATTCTTTCTACTTCACACCATCCCTCTGCTAATCGTTTGTTTTAGGCCTTAATTATTTATTTCAGCTGTTGATACAGTCTCCTAATTGATCTCCCTCCATTCAACGTACTCTTCCTCCACCACCTCCATGCTATGCACTGTTATGCTAGAAGAAACTGCTTAGACTTTTCATTGCCGTACTTAACATCTTTTACATGATAGTTCTCTTACTTTCCAGATAAAAACCAAAAAAGACTCACTGCCATTGAGTCGATTGCAACTCAAAGCAACCCCCTTTGGGTTTCTGAGCCAGTAAATCATTACAGAAGCAGATTGCTCATTCTTCCTTCCGTGGAGTGGTTGATGGGTTTGAACCACCAACCTTCTGGTTAGCAGTCAAATGCTTTAGGCACTACACCACCATAGCACATAAGATCATTCATGATCTTCCCTCTGTTTCTCTTCAGCTTCCTTTCTTTCTGTTGCCTGTCTTGATGAACTACATTTGTAATACAGAGAACAACTTGCCTTTCATGGAATATGCGCAGTATCTATCCTTGCCTGGCTTTCCTGTCCTTTAGGAGAACTTAAGAGTTTGGTTGTGACCACTTCCAAGAAGCCTCCCATAACCTCTCAGCCTTTGTTAGCCTCTCTACCTTATCAATATCTCTTGTCTTTACTGGTTATCTTATAGGTGTCTCTCACCAGACAATGAACTTAGATGGTAGGGATCTTATTTTTCTCTGAATCTCCAGCACCTAGCAAAGCATATGACACAGAGTAGGCACTTTTGTCAGTGTTTAATGAACGAATGACATCCTTACTTAGTTATTTAACATTTTCTGGAATTTAAGGTAGTCAAAGCACAGTCCCTTCAGTTGTGCTTTCCTTCCTTTCTTGTCAGTGAGACTACATTCCCAGGCTTGAACTCTGCCAACTTTGACTCCTCTGTCTCCCTTATCACTTAGACATCTTCACTTTTTTCTCTAGAATGCTTCTTTGCACTGTTCCTTAAATGCTGCAGCCTTGGGCTAGGTCTTCATCTTTAATCTGACCACCACAGATAAATACCCAGTAACTTCTGGTTGAGGGATCTGTATATATTACAGCTAACTTCTCAGACCAGAACCATAATGCCATAACGTGGCTCATCCCTACCCATCTTATTATCACTACATGTCAACATAATCCAGCCAGGCAGTACTTCCTGTCACTTTCTTTTCCTACTGTAAAGCCATTGCTTATGCTTTTCCTTCTCCTTTCCACCTATCCAAATCCTACCCTTTCTTCAGAGCCTGGTTTAAATTCTACATCTTTGCTAAGACTTTCCTCAAACCACATTGACACTGTATTTCCCTGAACTTTTTAAGGTATTTATATTCTGCTCCCATTCATTGTGACAGTCATCTACTGCCTTGTGGTTTTCCTAAGCTTTGTTAGCATAAGTCTGAATATAGATTGAGGATCTCTTGAGCACAGGGACTCTGACTTACCTGTCCTTTTATACCCTTCTCAGTACTTCATTATTTGCACACCTTGGGCATTCAGAGAAGACTTGGGGGGTTCCTGTAGTCATCTTTGAGGCTCTCTATCCAGAGCATTCATTTTTCTTGAACTGTCCTGAGTTGATATCCTGAGGATGGTCTGTGGCTGAGCAATTGAGCTAAAAGTTATGGTTGAGGCAGTTAGATTTTTATGGAAAGTCAAGGGATTTTTACCTAATGTCAAGAATGTTATAATGTCAAGATTTACTTTTAGTTATCATTCCGATTATCAGATGTTCGCTTTACACTTGATAACCTTATAGACCAGTGGAACTCAAAATTGTTTGCAGTAGCTGGTGTGGGCTTTTATAGATTCTTCACTTGGCTCTATTTTTATTTTGCCTTTAGGCTTTAATGACTGATGAAACAATATCCAACGTGCCAATTCTTATCTTGGGTAACAAAATTGACAGAGCAGATGCAATCAGTGAAGAAAAACTCCGTGAGATATTTGGGCTTTATGGACAGACCACAGGAAAGGTAAGAGAAAAACCTTCAGGGGACTTGTCATAAAGAACAGTCACGGCTTTGCTGACATTCATGTTTTGATATGTGAGTTGTACTTTTCAAAAGTTTCTGAGTTTAGGATTTATTTTACTGTAGGTGTTTTGTAAGCTCTCTGAAAGCAGTAATATGCTCTATCTGATTTGTAATGCGATACACCCTCAGGTAGTTGAGGCTGAAGGAAGTGGTAGAAGAGGTCACTTGTTGTAGTAATCAAGAATTTTCTGACTACCTTTCAAATTGGATTCTGAGAAATCTCTCTAGAAAGAGTCCTTCTTAGCAAGAAGTCAGTATTATTTCACTGGAAAATTCAGGTTGTAAATAAGAGCAGTCATTTTATATAACTCCCCAAGCAGTAGAAATCAAAGCACTTGCTCCATGCCCAGTGTTCTTGGTTCTAGAAGTAGGACTATTTATCTCTGTTTTTCAGGTAAGGAAACTCTTGAGAGAGTGATTTGTTCAGGTCTACACAGCAAGTCAGAGACAAAACCAGAAATAGAACTTAGTCTATTGGTTTGGGAGGTTGTGCTCTCTCCAGTTGGAGGAGCAATCTGTTACAGAAAAGCAGGTTTGTGACACACAAAATCCAGACCAGCTATAACACAGGAATCCTTCTAGTCTTTTCACTTTGACATCTTAGCATATTTAATTTTTAAAATCTTCCTTCTCTGTGATAACTTTCTGATTTCTTTACTTGATTTCTTAATCTTGCCTCTCTTGGATTATCTATTTCTGTCTAGAAATGGTTCGAGTATCATGTCTTGAAACCTTCCTTAATTTCTTCAGTGTAACACATTATCACTGTACATTTCTGCATATTCATGCTAAATGAGAATGTCTTTATTTCTAAAAAGTCCCAGACCTCTTTTGTCTATTGAATGGTATGCTGGTCCCATGGGTCTTTGTGGCCTTTTTCTGGATTTGCTGCCATACTATCCAGGTGAATTTCAGAGCATTGAAAGCAAATGCTCTTCCTGGAGAAAGAGTCTGGGAATAGGACTGTGCTGCTTATTCTGCCCTGAAAACATGAAGCCCAGGGGAAGTCATCTGTCTGTCTGGCTTTGACTACATTTCTGTAATTAATCCCTACTTACCTTTGTTTTTGAGGAACAAAGAAACTGATTTCAGTGATCACCCTTTTGAGCTTTTCCACCATGGAGGTGCTAATAGCCCTTTCTTGGTTTTGCCTCCTTTAGGGGAATGTGACCCTGAAGGAGCTGAACGCCCGCCCAATGGAAGTGTTCATGTGCAGTGTGCTCAAGAGGCAAGGCTATGGCGAAGGTTTCCGCTGGCTCTCCCAGTATATTGACTGATGTTTGTGGACAGTGAAAATAAACACGTTTTACTTCTCTGGACTGATCCTATTCACAGCTTCCTCATGAACTTTTCTAATAGAACAAGGAAAGCTCTCCAACCGTGTCTGGCGTTGAGAAGCCACAAGTCTCTGTCAGCTCTCTCATCGCCCAGTGGTGACATGTGCTCTTCTCCACACTGTTGGAAGGTAATGCTGCCCCATGTGCCGGTGCAGGTCAGCATCCTTGGACTTGGAAGCTGGCAGGATATGCTGGGTAAAGCTGTGTGCCATCACAGGGCACCTGAAAAGAAAAACACGTCTCACCACTGTGGTTGATTTAAAAAGAAAGTGATTCTATTTTTTAAAGAAAGTGTTGTTAATGTAATTGGTGTCCCTCCTAACTTTTGAGTTCACGATTTACTTGGTCCAGAGTTTTCTATTCTTTTTTTTTTTTTTTAAATCTAGTGAATGGCATTTAGATATTCATAAAATTATGAACACATTGGTGGCCCGAGCTCTGTCAGGTGAACCTAACTCCTGTTGGATTAGCAGATCGGTGAGAGAAGTGCCCCTTGAGCTCACCTGTCTCTATTACTGCCTTTTGGTAGGTGGCATCACTTTGTGCACAGATAACTAGAAAAGTGGCAGCACCCTGGCCTTGCAGTTGCAGTAGACTTCCACTGTGGTGAGCTGGGGTGTCTACATCACATCACAGAATGTATAGCTGATTGTTTGCTGAGGAAGAGTTAATTATAGAGTGGGTTATCATTATTATTTTTACTTGTAAAGTTACAAATTTCAGCCAGTGTTTGCTTTTATACTGTTGTGAAATTCCATTCATGCCTCTAGCACCTTCCTTTTTCATTTTCAGTTATAAAAAGTGACTTTTGCCTCATAAAAGAGATTAATTCCATCTTTCCCACATTGCATATTGCAGATGTATCTGTTACTTTTGCAGTTTCTGGGAGGGAAATTAACAGCTTGAGGGCTCTTAATTCAGTAAGTTGAGGACTTGAAATGGGGTACTGTAACACATCTCAATCTAGGAAAGATTTACTCAGTTGGGCTTTAAAACTTCCATATCCAGAATTTGGTCTCTTTATTGCACTGTTTGTGAATACGGTTGGGAGCTGCTCTGGTGGTGTAGTGCCTAAGGCATCTTACTGCTAATTAGCCACTCCTCGGAAGGAAGGTTGGGCGATCTACTTCCATAGTGATACCACCTCAGAAACCCAAGGAGGGGTTGCTATGAGTTGGATCTGACCCCACGGCAGTGAGTTTGGTTTTTTGGAATGCATCTTTTTCTTACATTTTTTCTCTTTATCAGTTATCTGTGTGTGTGCACACGTGTGCTTAAAGGTTAACATCTGTAGCTTTTCATTTTTTTAATTTGATGTGAAATTGCCTTTTCTCCAATCCAGAAATAAACTGGGGAAAACACTAATCCAAGAACTTTCCGTATGGCTGTTCCGTTTGAGCCAGCATCACTTACTGTCAGATAGTAAACACCCTTGTGAGAGCGCCAGCATCCCCAGTGGTGGGCAGGAGGACTGTTTTGGTAGCATTCCATTTCTCTCAATGCCATGTGTGATTTTCATCATCTTAATCTATAGACTACCTTTGGAGTAAACGATTAAGGGGTAAGAGATGGTCTTAAGATGGGAGGGTATCTTTATTCATTTTTCCCTTAATGAAAGGTTAGAAGTAATTTCTACAAAATTGAAAATTGTGGTGATGATGCTTATTTTTGGAGGACTGAACAGTGGATTCCTGCTTCTGATGTGATGGTAGGCCAAGCATGGATGATAGACTCTTGCAGATGAGAATCATTCTTTAATTGGATTTCTCATTCTTAGTCTTCAGTTTGACGTATTGGGAAAGTGTAGTTTTTCACTGCCAGGTACCAAATGCAGAATTGATAAAGTCCGAGAAGATCATGCATTTCATTTATTAGCAAGGCATAGCTGGATTAAGTTTAAATTGTTGGTTTGGAAAGGGATGAAAGCCTTACATGAACAAATCTAGTTAATGGTGAATGAACTAGGTAGTTGACTTACATCCTTTATATTTCTTTTGGCTAAAGGTTACTGGTACTTCTCTATCCAGAGACATGAAAAGTATGGTTGCTTCAGTGTTAGTATTCTTGTTTGTTTTTCCCCATATCTGTCCCTAATCACCATGGATTCTAGTAGGGCAGCTCTTTGTGAAAGTGGTTATTTTGGCCACTGGAGAAAGAGAGATTGAAAAATCAAGTACCACCAGTCTATTTCTTGCCCTACTGAACCCCATTCCTACAATAAGATAGCGGAAAGACAGCTGTGAGGAACTCTGCTCCCCACAGTAAGGATCAGAGCTTTGTACAGGAACTCCTGTGAAATGAGACTTTTCATTCTGTTTTATCAGAGTGCATATACATCCTATTTCAGGAAAAGTCAAATAAATCATTTACAAAAGAAAGTCAGTCTGTATCCTAAGCATTTTAATAAAATGTTAAAACAAACTTGATGTCTGAGTCCTGAGTTTGAACACATGATACTTCGGGAAAACAAAAAGTTCTTCCCTGCTTTTAGGAAAAAACATTTAGGATAGATGAGACTTAAATTCTGCTGCTGGGAGAGGAGAGGGTGTCTGGGCCTGTTCCTGCGTTCCATTTTAGTACCATTTGAGAGCCTTGGAACATGCTGTGGCCCTAGAGTTGGTGGTCATTTCTGCAACAGATGATCATAGCTGAGATGAAATCTCTTCATGTGTCAGCAAGGACTGGGCCCTATATATCCATGTTTCACTCCATTTTTTACACAAAATTTGAGTGCTTCAGTCAAATGCTAGCTACATTTTGCAAACGGGCCAGGAATGAAATCTCTGTGCATTTACTAGACTTGTAAGAAGTTGTGCTTGTAGAAAATCCCAAATAAGAGTCCAAAACCAAAGTACTGGGACAAATAGAATGAGAAAGTGCAATAGGTTCTATTAAATTAGAAGGAGTTCTGGTGGCTTAGTGGTTAAAGCACTTGGCTCCCAACCGAAAGTTGGCGGTTCAAACTCATCAGCCGCTTGAGGGGCGGGGGTGATGGAGTGGTGGAGATGAGACAGCTTCAAGATTTACAGCCTTGGACAGCCTGTGGGCCAGTCTCTGTCCTGTCAGGTCTCTGAGTCGGAGTCAACTCTATGGCTATGGGTGGGGTGGAAGGAGAAAGCGTTGCGAGCTCCATGCCCACTCACTAGTGGATTGCTGTAGGTTTACTTTTAAAATTTCTAAACACTGAATCAGCTAAGGGTTTCTTTGGCCCATATTATTCCAGGGCAGGGGTAAGAGGGTAGATGTCACCTCCACCTGGCCAATTCTGACAGATACTGTCATGGCCTGGACCGGTCCAGGCACATCAGCTCACTTCTAGTCCTTTTTCTGCAGCCCTACGAACTCTGAGGAGCTCTGGTAGCATAGTGCCTAAGGCACTTGCTCACCAGAAGGCTGGCGGTTCAAACCCACCAGCCACTCCTCGGAAGGAAGGTTGGGCAATCCTACTTCCGTAGTGATACTGCCTCGGAAACCCAAGGAGGGGTCGCTATGAGTCGGGGCCGACTCCAAGGCAAACAACAACAACAACGAACTCAGATTAGGCTCCGAGGGATCCGCCCCCCACCCTCCCGCCCTCAATCTCTAGGAAAAGCCACACGCCTATCACACTCTATGGGCACCTCCCCCAGGGGACAGCTGCGTCCTCTACGTCCCATAGGTTGGGTGCACCAACGAGGACTGGGAAAGGAGGGAGTAGGCATCAGTAGCCAATCAGAGCTTGATCCTAACCCCAGCCAATCCGGACAGGCCAGTTGGGGTTTAGCCAATCCCCCTTGAAGAGGAAGACATGAATAAGTATTTGCTCCTCTGCTTTCAGCTCTGTACCCTTCCGTGGGTTCAGCCCGTACATGCGGTTCAGCCCGTACATGCCCGGGTCCTTACCCACTCTTAACTCCGGTTCTTTGTGAAGCCACAGGTGCACCAGCGCGGAGGCCATGGGGCGGCACTGGGGGTCCGCCATGAAGGCGGCCGAGCAGGCAGGCTGCGTGGTGAGCGCCTCTCGGGCCGGCCAGCCGGAGGAGGGGTCGTGGAGCTGCAGCGGGGTGATCCTGAGCCGCAACCCAGGCCTGGTTCTGTGCCACGGGGGCATCTTCACCCCCTTCCTGAGGGCGGGTAGCGGGGCCCTGACCGCGGCCGGAGCCACCTTCCTTCCCGGCGACAGTTGCGGCGACGACCTGTGCTTGCAAGTGCAGTGGAGCCCAACGGCCGCGATTCCAACAGGCCGCGCGGAGCGGGGCCGACCGGGCTTGTGCACGCCCCAGTGCGCGGGCCCCGAGCCCGGCCTGCCAGCCCGGCCTCGCGGGCGGCCCCTGCAGTTCCCGCGAGCCGCTGAGTTGCTGCTGCTGCTGAGCTGTCCAACCTTCCGGGCCCACTTCGCGCGCCTCTTCGGAGGCGAGGCAGCCGAGCAGTGGCGCTTTGCAAGCGGGGCGCCGGACGACGAGGTGTCGGAAGACGGAGAGGAGGATCAGCTGAGAGCGCTGGGCTGGTTCGCGCTACTGCGCTTGCGTCCTGGCGAGGCAGCGGCAGAGACGGACGAAGAGGAACGCGGGGCGGCGGTGGTCGTAGCGCCTCTGGGGGCCGTGCCCAAGGGCGCGCCGCTGCTGGCCTGCGGCTCCCCGTTCGGCGCCTTCTGTCCGGACATCTTCCTCAACACGCTAAGTCGCGGCGTTCTCAGCAACTCTACGGGTCCGTTGTTGCTCACTGACGCGCGCTGCCTGCCGGGCACGGAGGGCGGCGGCGTGTTCGCGGCGCGGCCTGCGGGCGCGCTCGTGGCGCTCGTGGCGGCGCCACTTTGTTGGAAAGCACGCGAGTGGGTGGGCCTCACTCTGCTTTGCGCTGCCGCCCCACTTCTCCGTGCAGCCCGCGTCGCGCTTGCCCACCTGCGCCCGGGTTCCGCGGTCCTAGCCTCTCAGTTGCCTCCTGAGTTGGGCGCCCCGCGGGGCCTGGCCCTCCAAGACCCCGAGCCCCCTTGGGTAGCTACGGCCGTGCTGGTGGAGTGCGGCACAGTATGGGGCTCTGGAGTGGCCGTGACACCCCGCCTCGTGGTGACCTGCCGGCATGTGGCCCCTCGGGAGGCGACCAGGGTCCTGGTGCGCTCCGCCATCCCCAAGTAAGGCCCCAGAGCTGCTTCCACCCTACCTCTAAGACACCAGGCCTTGCTACTGGTATCACACTGATGCTTTAAGATGTGGTATGGGTAGGGACCTGGGATTCTCCCTTCATCCTTGACAGCCAGAACCCCATTATAGGGGGATCTGGGTCTCCTGATAGGGGGAGAGTGAATGGGCCTGGGGCAAGATGCCAAGCTTTAGGCAACTCTGTATTTGGGAACTGTGGGGCCTTCCTGCATCCTGCTCTGGGCATCTTTGAGTTCTAAATTTCTTGGGGCAACTTCTCTGCCTCATAGCCCTGCACTTCATATCCTTGAACGGAGACTTCCTAATCCTGCCCTCTTGCCACAAAGTCCTGGTGAAGCCCCAGGGGCCCAGGATGCTGCCTCCTAAGGTAAAGAGATGGGGCTGTTTATTTTACTTGAGGAATCTCTTAGATCTTAATCAGAGCTTCCCTTGATCAAAATTACAGATGTAGGGCAGGGCCTACGCAGGTAGACACAATTTGAACAATCTGAGTAATTCTGGTGGACAGTTTGGACTTTAGACTTTAGACAGTCATTTGTTCCCTCTGCAGGGAAAAGCATGCTTGCTCTCCTTCACTTCTACCTGCTTTGTCCCAGTGAACAGCTAGCTGCCTTGCCTTCTTGCCTTGGTTTTTTAGAATACATTCTATTTCCTCTGTAGCCTCAAGTGCTTACTTTAGGCCAACACAAAGCAAAACTGAGGCTGAGTGTTAAAGCCTGATGGCTCAATCCAACCTCCCAGTCCAGCTCTTCCCAAATCTCTCTTCCTAAACCCAAAGGTTAACCCAGTGTGGTTAACCCAGCCTGGCTTTGCCATAGCCATTATTTTACAGGGAATACCTGAGGTGTGGCCCTCAGATTCCTTATCCCCTACTCCAGTATACACTCTGCTCCTAATCAAACTGCCAGGGCTACCGGATGCTACCTGTGCAGAGAGCATGTATAGTAAGAATCCCCTGTGTAACCTTGGGCTTTAAGCTTTCTCTTCATGAGTTAACATGTAAACTCTTGGAACAGAGCCTGGCTGTAGAAGTGCTAACATTTATGTAAATAGGGATCCAAACCAAACTAAAAAAACTCACTGCCATTGAGTGGATTCCAACTTACAGCAATCCCCATTAAGGCTATAAATCTATAGAAAGACTGCTTCATCTCTCTTCTAGAGTAGCTGTGTGTTTGAACTGCTGACCTTTTGGTTAGCAGCCAAATGCCTTAACCACTGCATCAGAGATCCAGAGGTGGAAAATTATACCTGTTTCACCAAATGACATGATTGTTGAGAGTATCAATATAGGCAGTGAAGAAAAATGTTTAGAATGTTTGCCCTGGATCCTACCACTTACTCTGTGATCTCTGGGCCTCAGTTGCACAGTGGAGATAACAACAGTGCCTAATTCAAAGGACTAAATGAAATAATGTCCTTAAAGAGTTAACACTTAGCCTGTGAAGTGCTAAGTATGAGTATCAGTTGCTGTCAAGGTGATTCCAACTCGGGTGACCCCCTATATGTCAGAATAGAACTGTGCTCTATAGGGTTTTCAATGACTGATTTTTTTGGAAGTGGAGTGTCAGGCCTTTCTTCTGAGGCACCTCTGGGTAGATTTGAACTTCTAGCCTTTCGGTTAGCAGCTGAGCATATTACCCAGTTGCACCACCCAGAACTCAGACCAAGGGCTAGTTGATCATTATTATGGTGATGGTTAGCAAGCTTAAATGGTCATGCTTACAGTTTATAAAGCATGTTTGGAAATACCACATTGGTTAGATGACTTACCACAGTTGCCTGGCTGGTTGGTCTCAGGGCTAAAACCCAGTTATTTTGACTCCAAGTCCATGACTTTTTTTTTTTTTTTTATTATTTGCGTGAAAGGTTACAGAGCAAATTCATTTTCCATACAGCAGTTCATACACATTTTGTTTCATGACGTTGACTGCAATTCCCCACAATATAACAGCTCTCTTACTACATCCTGCCTGTAGTTACTTCTTTCCTGTGTCCTTCTTTCCTGTGTATTCCTGCCCCCTGAGCTGTCTCCCTGTAAAAATACTGCCCTTCTGTTCTCTCATAACTGATCATTCTAAGGAGTGTATCTATCTGATGTAAACATTCACCTATGTGCCTGTTTGTTGTTTGGCTGGAAGCCATGGGAGTGAGTTCAGTTCTGGATCTGAAGGATAACTAGGGGCCATAGTTTCGGGGGTCTCACCAGGCTCTATCAGATTAGTAAACCTGGTCTTTTTTATGATTTTGAGTTTTGTTCCACATTGTTCTCCCACTCTGTCCAGGATCTCTTGGACTGATCCCTTTCCGAGTGGTTGACAGTGGTAGCCAGATACCATCTGGTTCTTCTGGTCTTATGGTTATATAGGTTCAGGTTCACATGGTCTGCTAGTCCCTTGGACTAATTGTTTCCATGTGTATTTGGTTTTTTCCATTCTTCTTTGCTCTGGACAGGAAAGACCCATTGTTGCATCTAGATGGCCGCCTGCAAGTTTTCAAGACCCCAGTTGCTACTCACCAAAATAGGATGTAGAACAATATTTTTGCATAGTATGTTATGCCAATTGAGCTTGATGTTCCCTGCAACCATGGCCCCGAGCCCACAGGTCCAACAATTCACTCCATCAGGGTGGTTGACTGTGGCTAAGAAGTTATTATGACTTTGCCTACTGTTAGTCCTAGTTATGTGGACATTCTTAACAGCATAACACGTATGTAGAAATATCTGCCAACCTTATAAATATAGTCGTGGGTATATTCCCTTTTGCTTAGACATACCTGATCATTCACCTTGTCTACCCATCCATTTATACCTATAGATTTAATGTTTGTTATCACTGATAATGCAGTATTGCATATGTAAAAGTGTTTATCTTTGTTGTCTGTACCTTTTGTATACCTCTCTGTGTCTTCTTTTT